>NC_086378.1:50551367-51151367 GCF_036588685.1 Mytilus trossulus
TCTATTTTCAGGCATAGGCTTATATAAATTTAACTTTGGAATAATTACAATACATCTGATAAATAAAAGAGTGTTCAGATGCTTTTAATACTTAATATTTGATATTCAAGAGCATTTAAAAAGCAAATTTTTGCAAAATTTAAAATTTTAAGGCCAAAATCTTGACAGTTGAAGATACTTGATTTACACGTCAAAAATAAACATTCAAATGTCTATATTAAAATGACCCTAGTGTCTCTAATATATGTCATATGGCCATGAAACTTGGCAACCTATCTCACAATTGCCTAAGCTTAGGTTATGCAAAGTTTTATAAAGATTGGTCAAGTCTTTCTGTCCTATTAGGTCCAAGGACACAGTTATCGTCCTTTGGTTTTCGTTGTCTACGAATATAGTCCCTAGTGTAAACAGTGTATAACTTGCATGTCTTATTTGATACACTTTCCCAATTTATTTCTTGATATTAAATGCATGAAATATCAAGTAGGGGGATGTAATTACATGTAAAAAAAAATTGGGTGCTGAATCTTTATGTTAAGAAGTAAATTGGTCCAGTTCTAAAAGGTCAAATTTTAGCACGTCTGAAGCTGTCAAACTGAATTTTACACCCCCTTAACACAGAATTGTCAATATTTTGAGTTAGAGCTGGTAGAAGTTTCTATAATTTTGATATTATTTGTCTCACTGGTAGTACACTACACTGTAAAAATCTTTTTGAGAAAGAGCAGGTGCGATTTTTTTAATTTGAATTTATTGTCTAAAAGAAATGCACTACGAAATAACTGTGTTCTCGGGCCTAAGAGATGGATTCCTGAAATCTAGATTCTGTACTTTGGCAACTTTCCTGAATGATTTGCTGGTTTCAGTTTGTCAAACTCAATCAAAGTAAAGGATTTACATCTTTGGTTTACAGAAATTCTGTTAAAATGTGCCATTTTGGCATTCTACGGCTATAATAAGCATTTTAAAGCAGTTTACATTTTATGGCTAAGAGGCATGCTGACTTTCTATCTGACAGCTTTTTTGTTCCTGATATTTGTGTTTCTATGATTAAATCAAATTTAATTAACCATTTGTGAACTCTGGATATAGAGAAAAGTAGATTATCACAGAAAAAAAGTGCAGATATTTGTATTCACGGCCATGGTTAAACGGCCTAATAGATGTATGTAAAATGTGAAGAGCTTTGTACATCAAATCTGTAGTCCATCACAAATATTTCACTAAATCTGTAAAAAAAGCACTTTATTATACTCAGTACACCTTACTCCTTTCATAGGCTACCATTTTTTTTCTCTGTATGATAGTAAGTGGTCCAACTTTATGCCTATTAAGGCTAACACTAAATGCAAGTTTTCCATTGAAAAGTGAAAAAACTGGCCATCAGACCATATTGTTTCTAAAAAAATTAAATGCAAGAGTCCTTTTGCAATTAGACTTCTTGTATCATAACGCCTTAGCATAGAAATGAGCAAAAAGTTACACATTTTCATTTCTAATAGCTTCTGTGTGCATTTTTATATGTCAATATGGGCTACCGCCTAAATCGACTCTAAATAATTCTCAGTACTACATGGCCCAAGACCATTTTATACTCATGTGGTATGCTTTTTGACACTTTTCTATACATTTAAAGTACATTTTATATATATGAGAGAATAAATTAGGCATAAAAAACTTCAAAATCTTCAAATTGGCTGAGAAAAATGCATATTTATATAAGGCGTCCCTAAATTGGAAAATCTCTATTTTCAGGCATAGGCTTATATAAATTTAACTTTGGAATAATTACAATACATCTGATAAATAAAAGAGTGTTCAGATGCTTTTAATACTTAATATTTGATATTCAAGAGCATTTAAAAAGCAAATTTTTGCAAAATTTAAAATTTTAAGGCCAAAATCTTGACAGTTGAAGATACTTGATTTACACGTCAAAAATAAACATTCAAATGTCTATATTAAAATGACCCTAGTGTCTCTAATATATGTCATATGGCCATGAAACTTGGCAACCTATCTCACAATTGCCTAAGCTTAGGTTATGCAAAGTTTTATAAAGATTGGTCAAGTCTTTCTGTCCTATTAGGTCCAAGGACACAGTTATCGTCCTTTGGTTTTCGTTGTCTACGAATATAGTCCCTAGTGTAAACAGTGTATAACTTGCATGTCTTATTTGATACACTTTCCCAATTTATTTCTTGATATTAAATGCATGAAATATCAAGTAGGGGGATGTAATTACATGTAAAAAAAAATTGGGTGCTGAATCTTTATGTTAAGAAGTAAATTGGTCCAGTTCTAAAAGGTCAAATTTTAGCACGTCTGAAGCTGTCAAACTGAATTTTACACCCCCTTAACACAGAATTGTCAATATTTTGAGTTAGAGCTGGAAAGTTTCTATAATTTTGATATTATTTGTCTCACTGGTAGTACACTACACTGTAAAAATCTTTTTGAGAAAGAGCAGGTGCGATTTTTTTAATTTGAATTTATTGTCTAAAAGAAATGCACTACGAAATAACTGTGTTCTCGGGCCTAAGAGATGGATTCCTGAAATCTAGATTCTGTACTTTGGCAACTTTCCTGAATGATTTGCTGGTTTCAGTTTGTCAAACTCAATCAAAGTAAAGGATTTACATCTTTGGTTTACAGAAATTCTGTTAAAATGTGCCATTTTGGCATTCTACGGCTATAATAAGCATTTTAAAGCAGTTTACATTTTATGGCTAAGAGGCATGCTGACTTTCTATCTGACAGCTTTTTTTGTTCCTGATATTTGTGTTTCTATGATTAAATCAAATTTAATTAACCATTTGTGAACTCTGGATATAGAGAAAAGTAGATTATCACAGAAAAAAAGTGCAGATATTTGTATTCACGGCCATGGTTAAACGGCCTAATAGATGTATGTAAAATGTGAAGAGCTTTGTACATCAAATCTGTAGTCCATCACAAATATTTCACTAAATCTGTAAAAAAAGCACTTTATTATACTCAGTACACCTTACTCCTTTCATAGGCTACCATTTTTTTTCTCTGTATGATAGTAAGTGGTCCAACTTTATGCCTATTAAGGCTAACACTAAATGCAAGTTTTCCATTGAAAAGTGAAAAAACTGGCCATCAGACCATATTGTTTCTAAAAAAATTAAATGCAAGAGTCCTTTTGCAATTAGACTTCTTGTATCATAACGCCTTAGCATAGAAATGAGCAAAAAGTTACACATTTTCATTTCTAATAGCTTCTGTGTGCATTTTTATATGTCAATATGGGCTACCGCCTAAATCGACTCTAAATAATTCTCAGTACTACATGGCCCAAGACCATTTTATACTCATGTGGTATGCTTTTTGACACTTTTCTATACATTTAAAGTACATTTTATATATATGAGAGAATAAATTAGGCATAAAAAACTTCAAAATCTTCAAATTGGCTGAGAAAAATGCATATTTATATAAGGCGTCCCTAAATTGGAAAATCTCTATTTTCAGGCATAGGCTTATATAAATTTAACTTTGGAATAATTACAATACATCTGATAAATAAAAGAGTGTTCAGATGCTTTTAATACTTAATATTTGATATTCAAGAGCATTTAAAAAGCAAATTTTTGCAAAATTTAAAATTTTAAGGCCAAAATCTTGACAGTTGAAGATACTTGATTTACACGTCAAAAATAAACATTCAAATGTCTATATTAAAATGACCCTAGTGTCTCTAATATATGTCATATGGCCATGAAACTTGGCAACCTATCTCACAATTGCCTAAGCTTAGGTTATGCAAAGTTTTATAAAGATTGGTCAAGTCTTTCTGTCCTATTAGGTCCAAGGACACAGTTATCGTCCTTTGGTTTTCGTTGTCTACGAATATAGTCCCTAGTGTAAACAGTGTATAACTTGCATGTCTTATTTGATACACTTTCCCAATTTATTTCTTGATATTAAATGCATGAAATATCAAGTAGGGGGATGTAATTACATGTAAAAAAAAATTGGGTGCTGAATCTTTATGTTAAGAAGTAAATTGGTCCAGTTCTAAAAGGTCAAATTTTAGCACGTCTGAAGCTGTCAAACTGAATTTTACACCCCCTTAACACAGAATTGTCAATATTTTGAGTTAGAGCTGGTAGAAGTTTCTATAATTTTGATATTATTTGTCTCACTGGTAGTACACTACACTGTAAAAATCTTTTTGAGAAAGAGCAGGTGCGATTTTTTTAATTTGAATTTATTGTCTAAAAGAAATGCACTACGAAATAACTGTGTTCTCGGGCCTAAGAGATGGATTCCTGAAATCTAGATTCTGTACTTTGGCAACTTTCCTGAATGATTTGCTGGTTTCAGTTTGTCAAACTCAATCAAAGTAAAGGATTTACATCTTTGGTTTACAGAAATTCTGTTAAAATGTGCCATTTTGGCATTCTACGGCTATAATAAGCATTTTAAAGCAGTTTACATTTTATGGCTAAGAGGCATGCTGACTTTCTATCTGACAGCTTTTTTGTTCCTGATATTTGTGTTTCTATGATTAAATCAAATTTAATTAACCATTTGTGAACTCTGGATATAGAGAAAAGTAGATTATCACAGAAAAAAAGTGCAGATATTTGTATTCACGGCCATGGTTAAACGGCCTAATAGATGTATGTAAAATGTGAAGAGCTTTGTACATCAAATCTGTAGTCCATCACAAATATTTCACTAAATCTGTAAAAAAAGCACTTTATTATACTCAGTACACCTTACTCCTTTCATAGGCTACCATTTTTTTTCTCTGTATGATAGTAAGTGGTCCAACTTTATGCCTATTAAGGCTAACACTAAATGCAAGTTTTCCATTGAAAAGTGAAAAAACTGGCCATCAGACCATATTGTTTCTAAAAAAATTAAATGCAAGAGTCCTTTTGCAATTAGACTTCTTGTATCATAACGCCTTAGCATAGAAATGAGCAAAAAGTTACACATTTTCATTTCTAATAGCTTCTGTGTGCATTTTTATATGTCAATATGGGCTACCGCCTAAATCGACTCTAAATAATTCTCAGTACTACATGGCCCAAGACCATTTTATACTCATGTGGTATGCTTTTTGACACTTTTCTATACATTTAAAGTACATTTTATATATATGAGAGAATAAATTAGGCATAAAAAACTTCAAAATCTTCAAATTGGCTGAGAAAAATGCATATTTATATAAGGCGTCCCTAAATTGGAAAATCTCTATTTTCAGGCATAGGCTTATATAAATTTAACTTTGGAATAATTACAATACATCTGATAAATAAAAGAGTGTTCAGATGCTTTTAATACTTAATATTTGATATTCAAGAGCATTTAAAAAGCAAATTTTTGCAAAATTTAAAATTTTAAGGCCAAAATCTTGACAGTTGAAGATACTTGATTTACACGTCAAAAATAAACATTCAAATGTCTATATTAAAATGACCCTAGTGTCTCTAATATATGTCATATGGCCATGAAACTTGGCAACCTATCTCACAATTGCCTAAGCTTAGGTTATGCAAAGTTTTATAAAGATTGGTCAAGTCTTTCTGTCCTATTAGGTCCAAGGACACAGTTATCGTCCTTTGGTTTTCGTTGTCTACGAATATAGTCCCTAGTGTAAACAGTGTATAACTTGCATGTCTTATTTGATACACTTTCCCAATTTATTTCTTGATATTAAATGCATGAAATATCAAGTAGGGGGATGTAATTACATGTAAAAAAAAATTGGGTGCTGAATCTTTATGTTAAGAAGTAAATTGGTCCAGTTCTAAAAGGTCAAATTTTAGCACGTCTGAAGCTGTCAAACTGAATTTTACACCCCCTTAACACAGAATTGTCAATATTTTGAGTTAGAGCTGGTAGAAGTTTCTATAATTTTGATATTATTTGTCTCACTGGTAGTACACTACACTGTAAAAATCTTTTTGAGAAAGAGCAGGTGCGATTTTTTTAATTTGAATTTATTGTCTAAAAGAAATGCACTACGAAATAACTGTGTTCTCGGGCCTAAGAGATGGATTCCTGAAATCTAGATTCTGTACTTTGGCAACTTTCCTGAATGATTTGCTGGTTTCAGTTTGTCAAACTCAATCAAAGTAAAGGATTTACATCTTTGGTTTACAGAAATTCTGTTAAAATGTGCCATTTTGGCATTCTACGGCTATAATAAGCATTTTAAAGCAGTTTACATTTTATGGCTAAGAGGCATGCTGACTTTCTATCTGACAGCTTTTTTGTTCCTGATATTTGTGTTTCTATGATTAAATCAAATTTAATTAACCATTTGTGAACTCTGGATATAGAGAAAAGTAGATTATCACAGAAAAAAAGTGCAGATATTTGTATTCACGGCCATGGTTAAACGGCCTAATAGATGTATGTAAAATGTGAAGAGCTTTGTACATCAAATCTGTAGTCCATCACAAATATTTCACTAAATCTGTAAAAAAAGCACTTTATTATACTCAGTACACCTTACTCCTTTCATAGGCTACCATTTTTTTTCTCTGTATGATAGTAAGTGGTCCAACTTTATGCCTATTAAGGCTAACACTAAATGCAAGTTTTCCATTGAAAAGTGAAAAAACTGGCCATCAGACCATATTGTTTCTAAAAAAATTAAATGCAAGAGTCCTTTTGCAATTAGACTTCTTGTATCATAACGCCTTAGCATAGAAATGAGCAAAAAGTTACACATTTTCATTTCTAATAGCTTCTGTGTGCATTTTTATATGTCAATATGGGCTACCGCCTAAATCGACTCTAAATAATTCTCAGTACTACATGGCCCAAGACCATTTTATACTCATGTGGTATGCTTTTTGACACTTTTCTATACATTTAAAGTACATTTTATATATATGAGAGAATAAATTAGGCATAAAAAACTTCAAAATCTTCAAATTGGCTGAGAAAAATGCATATTTATATAAGGCGTCCCTAAATTGGAAAATCTCTATTTTCAGGCATAGGCTTATATAAATTTAACTTTGGAATAATTACAATACATCTGATAAATAAAAGAGTGTTCAGATGCTTTTAATACTTAATATTTGATATTCAAGAGCATTTAAAAAGCAAATTTTTGCAAAATTTAAAATTTTAAGGCCAAAATCTTGACAGTTGAAGATACTTGATTTACACGTCAAAAATAAACATTCAAATGTCTATATTAAAATGACCCTAGTGTCTCTAATATATGTCATATGGCCATGAAACTTGGCAACCTATCTCACAATTGCCTAAGCTTAGGTTATGCAAAGTTTTATAAAGATTGGTCAAGTCTTTCTGTCCTATTAGGTCCAAGGACACAGTTATCGTCCTTTGGTTTTCGTTGTCTACGAATATAGTCCCTAGTGTAAACAGTGTATAACTTGCATGTCTTATTTGATACACTTTCCCAATTTATTTCTTGATATTAAATGCATGAAATATCAAGTAGGGGGATGTAATTACATGTAAAAAAAAATTGGGTGCTGAATCTTTATGTTAAGAAGTAAATTGGTCCAGTTCTAAAAGGTCAAATTTTAGCACGTCTGAAGCTGTCAAACTGAATTTTACACCCCCTTAACACAGAATTGTCAATATTTTGAGTTAGAGCTGGTAGAAGTTTCTATAATTTTGATATTATTTGTCTCACTGGTAGTACACTACACTGTAAAAATCTTTTTGAGAAAGAGCAGGTGCGATTTTTTTAATTTGAATTTATTGTCTAAAAGAAATGCACTACGAAATAACTGTGTTCTCGGGCCTAAGAGATGGATTCCTGAAATCTAGATTCTGTACTTTGGCAACTTTCCTGAATGATTTGCTGGTTTCAGTTTGTCAAACTCAATCAAAGTAAAGGATTTACATCTTTGGTTTACAGAAATTCTGTTAAAATGTGCCATTTTGGCATTCTACGGCTATAATAAGCATTTTAAAGCAGTTTACATTTTATGGCTAAGAGGCATGCTGACTTTCTATCTGACAGCTTTTTTGTTCCTGATATTTGTGTTTCTATGATTAAATCAAATTTAATTAACCATTTGTGAACTCTGGATATAGAGAAAAGTAGATTATCACAGAAAAAAAGTGCAGATATTTGTATTCACGGCCATGGTTAAACGGCCTAATAGATGTATGTAAAATGTGAAGAGCTTTGTACATCAAATCTGTAGTCCATCACAAATATTTCACTAAATCTGTAAAAAAAGCACTTTATTATACTCAGTACACCTTACTCCTTTCATAGGCTACCATTTTTTTTCTCTGTATGATAGTAAGTGGTCCAACTTTATGCCTATTAAGGCTAACACTAAATGCAAGTTTTCCATTGAAAAGTGAAAAAACTGGCCATCAGACCATATTGTTTCTAAAAAAATTAAATGCAAGAGTCCTTTTGCAATTAGACTTCTTGTATCATAACGCCTTAGCATAGAAATGAGCAAAAAGTTACACATTTTCATTTCTAATAGCTTCTGTGTGCATTTTTATATGTCAATATGGGCTACCGCCTAAATCGACTCTAAATAATTCTCAGTACTACATGGCCCAAGACCATTTTATACTCATGTGGTATGCTTTTTGACACTTTTCTATACATTTAAAGTACATTTTATATATATGAGAGAATAAATTAGGCATAAAAAACTTCAAAATCTTCAAATTGGCTGAGAAAAATGCATATTTATATAAGGCGTCCCTAAATTGGAAAATCTCTATTTTCAGGCATAGGCTTATATAAATTTAACTTTGGAATAATTACAATACATCTGATAAATAAAAGAGTGTTCAGATGCTTTTAATACTTAATATTTGATATTCAAGAGCATTTAAAAAGCAAATTTTTGCAAAATTTAAAATTTTAAGGCCAAAATCTTGACAGTTGAAGATACTTGATTTACACGTCAAAAATAAACATTCAAATGTCTATATTAAAATGACCCTAGTGTCTCTAATATATGTCATATGGCCATGAAACTTGGCAACCTATCTCACAATTGCCTAAGCTTAGGTTATGCAAAGTTTTATAAAGATTGGTCAAGTCTTTCTGTCCTATTAGGTCCAAGGACACAGTTATCGTCCTTTGGTTTTCGTTGTCTACGAATATAGTCCCTAGTGTAAACAGTGTATAACTTGCATGTCTTATTTGATACACTTTCCCAATTTATTTCTTGATATTAAATGCATGAAATATCAAGTAGGGGGATGTAATTACATGTAAAAAAAAATTGGGTGCTGAATCTTTATGTTAAGAAGTAAATTGGTCCAGTTCTAAAAGGTCAAATTTTAGCACGTCTGAAGCTGTCAAACTGAATTTTACACCCCCTTAACACAGAATTGTCAATATTTTGAGTTAGAGCTGGTAGAAGTTTCTATAATTTTGATATTATTTGTCTCACTGGTAGTACACTACACTGTAAAAATCTTTTTGAGAAAGAGCAGGTGCGATTTTTTTAATTTGAATTTATTGTCTAAAAGAAATGCACTACGAAATAACTGTGTTCTCGGGCCTAAGAGATGGATTCCTGAAATCTAGATTCTGTACTTTGGCAACTTTCCTGAATGATTTGCTGGTTTCAGTTTGTCAAACTCAATCAAAGTAAAGGATTTACATCTTTGGTTTACAGAAATTCTGTTAAAATGTGCCATTTTGGCATTCTACGGCTATAATAAGCATTTTAAAGCAGTTTACATTTTATGGCTAAGAGGCATGCTGACTTTCTATCTGACAGCTTTTTTGTTCCTGATATTTGTGTTTCTATGATTAAATCAAATTTAATTAACCATTTGTGAACTCTGGATATAGAGAAAAGTAGATTATCACAGAAAAAAAGTGCAGATATTTGTATTCACGGCCATGGTTAAACGGCCTAATAGATGTATGTAAAATGTGAAGAGCTTTGTACATCAAATCTGTAGTCCATCACAAATATTTCACTAAATCTGTAAAAAAAGCACTTTATTATACTCAGTACACCTTACTCCTTTCATAGGCTACCATTTTTTTTCTCTGTATGATAGTAAGTGGTCCAACTTTATGCCTATTAAGGCTAACACTAAATGCAAGTTTTCCATTGAAAAGTGAAAAAACTGGCCATCAGACCATATTGTTTCTAAAAAAATTAAATGCAAGAGTCCTTTTGCAATTAGACTTCTTGTATCATAACGCCTTAGCATAGAAATGAGCAAAAAGTTACACATTTTCATTTCTAATAGCTTCTGTGTGCATTTTTATATGTCAATATGGGCTACCGCCTAAATCGACTCTAAATAATTCTCAGTACTACATGGCCCAAGACCATTTTATACTCATGTGGTATGCTTTTTGACACTTTTCTATACATTTAAAGTACATTTTATATATATGAGAGAATAAATTAGGCATAAAAAACTTCAAAATCTTCAAATTGGCTGAGAAAAATGCATATTTATATAAGGCGTCCCTAAATTGGAAAATCTCTATTTTCAGGCATAGGCTTATATAAATTTAACTTTGGAATAATTACAATACATCTGATAAATAAAAGAGTGTTCAGATGCTTTTAATACTTAATATTTGATATTCAAGAGCATTTAAAAAGCAAATTTTTGCAAAATTTAAAATTTTAAGGCCAAAATCTTGACAGTTGAAGATACTTGATTTACACGTCAAAAATAAACATTCAAATGTCTATATTAAAATGACCCTAGTGTCTCTAATATATGTCATATGGCCATGAAACTTGGCAACCTATCTCACAATTGCCTAAGCTTAGGTTATGCAAAGTTTTATAAAGATTGGTCAAGTCTTTCTGTCCTATTAGGTCCAAGGACACAGTTATCGTCCTTTGGTTTTCGTTGTCTACGAATATAGTCCCTAGTGTAAACAGTGTATAACTTGCATGTCTTATTTGATACACTTTCCCAATTTATTTCTTGATATTAAATGCATGAAATATCAAGTAGGGGGATGTAATTACATGTAAAAAAAAATTGGGTGCTGAATCTTTATGTTAAGAAGTAAATTGGTCCAGTTCTAAAAGGTCAAATTTTAGCACGTCTGAAGCTGTCAAACTGAATTTTACACCCCCTTAACACAGAATTGTCAATATTTTGAGTTAGAGCTGGTAGAAGTTTCTATAATTTTGATATTATTTGTCTCACTGGTAGTACACTACACTGTAAAAATCTTTTTGAGAAAGAGCAGGTGCGATTTTTTTAATTTGAATTTATTGTCTAAAAGAAATGCACTACGAAATAACTGTGTTCTCGGGCCTAAGAGATGGATTCCTGAAATCTAGATTCTGTACTTTGGCAACTTTCCTGAATGATTTGCTGGTTTCAGTTTGTCAAACTCAATCAAAGTAAAGGATTTACATCTTTGGTTTACAGAAATTCTGTTAAAATGTGCCATTTTGGCATTCTACGGCTATAATAAGCATTTTAAAGCAGTTTACATTTTATGGCTAAGAGGCATGCTGACTTTCTATCTGACAGCTTTTTTGTTCCTGATATTTGTGTTTCTATGATTAAATCAAATTTAATTAACCATTTGTGAACTCTGGATATAGAGAAAAGTAGATTATCACAGAAAAAAAGTGCAGATATTTGTATTCACGGCCATGGTTAAACGGCCTAATAGATGTATGTAAAATGTGAAGAGCTTTGTACATCAAATCTGTAGTCCATCACAAATATTTCACTAAATCTGTAAAAAAAGCACTTTATTATACTCAGTACACCTTACTCCTTTCATAGGCTACCATTTTTTTTCTCTGTATGATAGTAAGTGGTCCAACTTTATGCCTATTAAGGCTAACACTAAATGCAAGTTTTCCATTGAAAAGTGAAAAAACTGGCCATCAGACCATATTGTTTCTAAAAAAATTAAATGCAAGAGTCCTTTTGCAATTAGACTTCTTGTATCATAACGCCTTAGCATAGAAATGAGCAAAAAGTTACACATTTTCAGTAAGGTCTAGATCACTCACCTGTTAATAGAGCACCTGCTGATATAGCACCATCAGCTGGCGATACGGCACCTTTTTGGGAAAATTTGATTTGCCTCCCTTTGCACAGTGTCTTTAAGTTTTCAGAGAAAAACTATATTGACATAATTTAACTAATTGCCAAAAAAACACATTGTGTTCTTCCACAACCATTTTTAAACTTAATAACATATATCCACAAATGTGTATTTTCACAAACAGATCTAATTTACAACTATTTTCTTCTCATTTTGTGATAATTTAATTGTTTTGTCGGAATTTATTTGAATAAATACTTTGAAAATATAAGTATTTTTTTAATTGGCTTTGTAGTATCTCCTTTAGATTTAAATAATATGTAAACTATAAGCTAAAAGAATAAGATTTAATTTTCGTTCTTAATATTTTTCATATAACTCACCAATAACGATGCCTGACCTGTCATATATATGAATGAAGTTCTGGAAGGGATGTTTAATATATATTAGAGAATAATAGACAAAGACAACAGAATGGACACAAAAAAAGGGAATAAAAACAAATAGGATAGCAATAGAGAATAATATATGTAAACAACAACTTAAAGACTAAAATGTAAATCTCGTTCTTATTAGACAAACAATGATGCCTGTCATACACATGAATGAGGGTCTGGATGGGTTGTTGATATAACAGAAAATAATGGAAATAGAAGACAGAATGGACAAAAATTAATAGATAATAATATGGGGGAAAAAGAAGAGAATAATGGGATAAAATATAATGAACTTATAGATAGAACAGGAGCATTTTTTTCTATTTGAATTTAAAACACAATGAAATAACTGCCTCGAAAGCTAGATTGTTCAACAAATACACACATGGATATGCACAAATATTCTAATAAGAAGACAATCGAAAATAAATCAAGACCACTTAGAAAAAACACTTGGTTTTTTTTTTCACGGTATCTTATACAATTTTACTAACTGGGTTAAAAGGTCTATTCAGGCAAAAACTACAGTTACCATCATCCGCTTGTCAACAGTTAAACTGTAGACGCATTTTTCGCGAATTTATAGTTTGTAAGGGTTAATGCAAACTTTGCAAACGTATTTTAGGAATAAAGGATATAAACGTGTGCTCGCTGAACCGTTTAGTCGTTTTTGTTCGAAAGAAATGCACTCTAAATACGGAACAACTTCAGTTTTTTTGTGGGGTTCGTGTTGATCAGTCTTAAGTTTTATATGTGTGTGTTTTGTGTACTTTTATTTGTTGGTCATTTTTAGCTCACCTGGCCCAAAGGGCCAAGTGAGCTTTTCTCATCACTTTGCGTCCGGCGTCCGTCGTCCGTCGTCCGTCGTCCGGCGTTAGCTTTTGTAAAAATCTTCTCCTCTGAAACTACTGGGCCAAATCAAACCAAACTTGGCCACAATCATCAGTGGGGTATCTAGTTTAAAAAATGTGTGGCTTGACCCGGTCAACCAACCAAGATGGCCGCCACGGCTAAAAATAGAACATAGGGGTAAAATGCAGTTTTTGGCTTATAACTCAAAAACCAAAGCATTTAGAGCAAATCTGACATGGGGTTAAAATGTTTATCAGGTCAAGATCTATCTGCCCTTAAATTTTCAGATGAATCGGTCAATCGGTTGTTGGGTTGCTGCCCCTGAATTGGTAATTTTGAGGAAATTTTGCTGTTTTTGGTTATTATCTTGAATACTATTATAGATAAAGATAAACTGTAAACAGCAATAATGTTCAGCAAAGTAAGATCTACAAATAAGTCAACATGACCAAAATGGTCAGTTGACCCGTTTAGGAGTTATTGCCCTTTATAGTCAATTTTTAACCATTTTTCGTAAATTAAAGTAAACTTTTACAAAAATCTTCTTCTCTGAAACTACTGGGCCAAGTTAATCCAAACTTGGCCACAATCATCTTTGGGGTATCTAGTTTAAAAAATGTGTGGCGTGACCTGGTCAACCAACCAAGATGGCCGCCACTGCTAAAAATAGAACATAGGGGTAAAATTCAGTTTTTGGCTTATAACTCAAAAACCAAAGCATTTTGAGGAAATCAGACGGGATAAAAATGTTTATCAGGTCAAGATCTATCTGCCCTGAAATTTTCAGATGGATCGGTCAATAGGTTGTTGGGTTGCTGCCCCTGAATTGGTAATTTTGAGGAAATTTTGCTGTTTTTGGTTATTATCTTGAATATTATTATAGATAGAGATAAACTGTAAACAGCAATAATGTTCAGCAAAGTAAGATCTACAAATAAGTCAACATGACCAAAATGGTCAGTTGACCCGTTTAGGAGTTATTGCCCTTTATAGTCAATTTTTAACCATTTTTCGTAAATTAAAGTAATCTTTTACAAAAATCTTCTTCTCTGAAACTACTGGGCCAAGTTAATCCAAACTTGGCCACAATCATCTTTGGGGTATCTAGTTTAAAAAATGTGTGGCGTGACCTGGTCAACCAACCAAGATGGCCGCCACGGCTAAAAATAGAACATAGGGGTAAAATGTAGTTTTTGGCTTATAACTCAAAAACCAAAGCATTTTGAGGAAATCTGACATGGGATAAAAATGTTTATCAGGTCAAGATCTATCTGCCCTGAAATTTTCAGATGAATTGGTCAATAGGTTGTTGGGTTGCTGCCCCTGAATTGGTAATTTTGAGGAAATTTTGTTGTTTTTGGTTATTATCTTGAATATTATTATAGATAGAGATAAACTGTAGACATCAATAATGTTCAGCAAAGTTAGATTTACAAATAAATCAACATGACCGAAATGTCAGTTGATCCCTCTAGGAGTTATTGCCCTTTATAGTCAATTTTTAACCATTTTTCGTAAATCTAAGTAATCTTTTACAAAAATCTCCACTGAAACTACTAGGCCACAATCATCTTTGGGGTATCTAGGTTGAAAAATGTGTCCGATGACCTGGCCATTCAACCAAGATGGCCGCCACGGCTAAAAATAGAACATAGGGGTTAAATGCAGTTTTGGGTTTATAACTATGAAACCAAAGCATTTAGAGCAAATCTGACAAGAAGTTAAATTGTTAATCATGTCAATATCTATCTGTCCTTTTTCAGATGAATTGGACAACTGGTTGTTGGGTTGCTGCCCTCCAATTGGTAATTTTTAAAGAAATTTTGCCGTTTTTGGTTATCTTGAATACTATTATAGATAGCGATAAACTGTAAACAGCAATAATGTTCAGCAAAGTAAGATCTACAAATAAGTCAACATATGACCTAAATGGTCAATTGACCCCTTAAGGAGTTATTGCCCTTTATAGTCAATTTTTAACAATTTTCATTAATTTGGTAAATTTATGTAAATTTTTACCAAATATAGTTCTCTGTTACTAATGGGCAAAGTTCATTATAGATATAATTGTAAGAAGCAAAATCGTTCAGTAAAGTAAGAACTTCAAACACATCACCATCACCAAAATACAATTTTGTCATGAATCCATTTGTGTCCTTTGTTTAATATGAACATAGACCAAGGTGAGCGACACAGGCTCTTTAGAGCCTCTAGTTTCTTTTCTCCATGGTGTTGTCAGTTTATTTTCGACTTGTTAGTTTGAATTTCCCTATGATATCTTTTGCATCTGATTTGTTTTCAATTAAAGTAAAACAGCTTGCTGAATGAGTGACGATATTTTCAATTCTTTCTGTTATAAAAAAAAATAATCCACGACTAAAAGATTGAATTTTCAGAGAAGAATTAAGCGCGTTACATTCTAAGCTCTGTGGACAAAGTTAATTTTGAGAAACCGTAGGACTTGACTACAGCTAACCTAACTTGAAAAGAGCATTGTTCGAATCGTATATCCATGTATGCTCCCGATTTTCCGCCAGTTTTATCACATCAACTTTGAATTTGTATTTATTATTATCAAAGTCTAGTAGAGCATATATAATAATGCTTTTCTGACGTTAATACCAACAATGTTCGTCATGATTGTAATCAGACGAGAAAGACATTGTAAAGTGTGGGCTTTGGTCATTTTTTACATAAAAATAAAGTGTATCCAAGTTTCTATGTACGGAAGCGTATTAGCGCCACACATTTTTTTAAGAAAATGTCTTCCTATGTTTGCGTTACAACGCAAACATTTTTTTTATCTTATTTCTTATTTAAGATTCAAAAGAAACAGTAGTTAATATGTATAGTCATTGCAAAGTAAAATGCTTGAATGATTAGATCATATCAATGACTAATAATAAGCAGAATAATATAAGAATGTGTGGTATGAGTGCCAATAAGAAAACTCTCCATCTAAGTCACTATTCGTAAAAGTAAACCATTATAGGCCGAAATCGGTCTTCAACACAGAGCATTGGCTCACACAAAACAACGAACTATAAAGGTCCCCAAAAACGATATCCAAATATAATAATTGTTTTCTCTTTTCACATTGCTACCCAAACATCTTAAAAATACTACATTATATTGAAATGAAAATTCAATGACTTTCTATCAAAGAATCTTGATCATATTCTGAGATTTAAAAAAAATGTTTCCTTATTAATAATTCATTTTAAAGCAGAAAGATCATTTTGTCTATTTGACTGGAGGTTTCACAATTGTATGACATTATTTTTGATCTTTCAATTTAAATATGACTATATACTAAACTATATCTATTTTCTTGTTAAATTCTATACTTTTCCGATTCACAAATCAGTCTTAATTTATGTATAATTGCACTTCAAGTATTCCATTATTCCTATGCATATTTATTATAATGATTTGGCCTTGTATGTATGTTTCTTTTTTTTATCTTCTAGTAAATCACATCCGAAATGAATGACTGACGGACATATATACAAAACTTAATAAATAATTGAAATCAAAATGTTTGCGCTCTAACGCAAACATAGGAAGAAAAATTAAAAAAAAATGTGTGGTGCTAATACGCTTCCGTATCTATGTATCGTTCCAATGTTTTTTATTGGTTGTTGTCGATACTTTTTTTTCCCATCAGGATTTTTTTACGTTTTCTTTTCATTAAGCAATCGAGGCGAATTTCAATCTTTTTAGGCCGTATGTAGTTTTGTTTGTGTTGTTGGATTATTGTCTAATCAGAGACATATTATATGTCTCAGGTTATTGACGTTTATCAAACATATTTAAAATTTGTTTTAATAAGAAAAGTCGAAGAGACTATAGTGAATCGCATGATCGACGAACATTAATGGTCTCAAGTAGAAATCGGGGATTCATAACAAAACAAGAATATATCCAAAGTACACGGATGCCCCCCTCGCACTATAATTTTCCATGTTCAATGGACTGTGAAATTGGGTAAAAAGTCTAATGTGGCATTAAAATTAGAAATATCATACCATAGGGAACATGTGTACTAAGTTTCAAGTTGATTGGACTTCAACATCATCAAAAACTACCTTGACCAAAAACTTTAACCTGAAGCGGGACAGACGGACGAACGAACGAACGAACGAACGGACGGACGAACGAACGGACGGACAGACGAACGGACGCACAGACCAGAAAACATAATGCCCCTCTACTATCGTAGATGGGGCATAAAAAGGGAAGGAACTATGGGGCTCGAGATAGGATCCTGCATGTCCTCAAGCACCTATATCTTTGGCTTTTCAACTTGTTTAGTTCTTACACATTAAATAAACAAGAAGCTCTCAAATGCCTGAATCGTTCGTTATTTTTTGCCTTAAATCTTTCATTAATGAATATTTTTGCATTTAATATATATTTATGAGTGGCTTAAAAATGCCATATAAATGTTCATTGCATTTGTCATATTTTCTGCAAAGCAAATTAATAAATGCATTTTACCCATATGTTCCATTTTAGCCAGAGTGTCTATTTCTTGTCGTGTAAGGAAATAAAATACAAAAAATATACTAGATTCATTTGAGAAGATTTAAAAAACATATACAACTTGTGAAAAACTGTCCTTAAAGTACAATAACTGCTTAAGTGGTCAACCTTTTTTGTAGATCTTATTTTGCTGAACATTTTTGCTGTTTACAGTTTATCTTTATCTTCAATAATATTCACGATAATAACCAAAAACTGCAAAATTTCCTTAAAATAACCAATTTTAAAGTGGCAGCAACTCTACAATGAGCGTTCGGATTGTGTGAAAAATTCAGGGCTGATAAATCTTGTCGTACAAAACATATTTACCCAATGTCAGATTTGCTCTAAATGATATAAGCCAAAAACTGCATTTGACCCGTATGTTCTATTTTTAGCCCTGGTGGCCATGTGTGTTGATGAATCTAAATATTCAGACACAATTCATAAACTAAACTACCAAAGTAACATTCTTTCCACGTCCACTTATATTTTTCCCCGTCTGATGAGTTAAGCCTTTTTCAACTGATTTTTCGATGATAGTTCGTTCTTATGTTGTACTGTCATACCACTGTTGGGGGAGTGTTTGGATCCCGCTAACATGTTAAACCCCGCCACATTCATGATTTATGTATCTGCCTGTCCCAAGTCAGGAGCCTGTAATTCAGTGGTTGTTGTTTATTTATGTGTTACATGTATGTTTTTCGTTCATTTTTTATAAATAAATAAGGCCGTTAGTTTTCTCGTTTGAATTGTTTTACATTGTCATATTGGGCCTGTTTTAGCTGACTATGCGGTATGGGCTTTGCTCATTGTTGAAAGCCGTACGGTGACCCATAGTTGTTAATTTCTGTGTTTTTGGTCTCTTGTGGACGGTTGTCTCATTCATTGGCAATCATACCACATCTTCTTTTTTATATTTTAAAGTTAAGAAGTCATGATTTAGACACAATAGTTTCAGAGCAGAATGTTAGCAAACCTGATGAACAAATTTTGTAAACTTGTCTTTAAAGGACAATAAGTCCTTAAGGGGTCATTTGAAAATATTGGTCATTTAACTTTTTTGTAGATTTGACTTTGCTGAACATTCCTGCTGTTTACAGTTAATATATAAATCTATATCTATAATGATAGTCAAGAAAACAACAAAGAACAGCAAAACTTCATTACAGGGTTGTTCGATTCGTCTGAAAATTTATGGGCAGATAGATCTTGACCGATTTAACAATTCTACCCTTGTCAGATTTGCTCTAAAAGCCTTAGTTTTTGAGATATATGCCAACAACTGCATTTCACCTTATGTTCTTTTTTAGTCATTGCGGCCATGTTTGTTGATGGATCAAAACTTCGGATAAACTTTATCAACATGATACCATAAGGAACATTTTAGTTAAAGTTTGAAAGTATTTGGCCCAGTAGTTTCAGAGGAGATGATTTTTTAATAGTTCAGGACGACGGGTGCAAAGTATAATGAAGTAAGCTCACTTTGGGTCCTTTGGGGCACGAAGAGCCCCGGTGAGTTAATAAAATGCGCTTAAAGGCAAATACAATCCCTACACGAAAGTTACGTAATGGAAATCTAGGCGACATCAATCCACTGGAATGCCATCACGGTTAACCAATGTAAAAATTATAACAACACGTTATAAATGTATTTGCCTTTAACGGACAATTTAAGTAAAGTTTGTTAAATCGTGTCAGTATTGAAGTACTGACTACTGAGCTGATGATACCCTCGGGGACTGAGTATCGACCTTGTTATGTGAATCCAATAAAATTTGTTTGCACATGCGTATATTGATCATGAATTTATCAAATTATCATGCACTTAATATATTTCCTTAACTTTCAAACACTTTCAAACTATTAAATGGTGCACATGATGTTACTAATTCATTTATTATGACCGTAATGTGTTGCATTCCGAAATTGACATATTTGACTGCCTAGATACTACAACCGTTCATGCTGGCTGTTCAAACTCCTCCCTCTGAAAAATCAGAGTGCCAGCCGTTTGCTTCTTTACAAATAAAATGGGAGGTTCATGGAAGAGCCTACACGAACGTTTTTACACTTAAACTTATCGGACATAGAAATTACTTTAATTGTCCTATTCAGAATCGAACTAATTGATGCAAGCTATACTGTATTGTAGTTATAACATCATGGGTAGGCATTATTAAAAAAAAAGAGAGACGAAAGATATGAGTCAAACTCATAAATCGAAAATAAACTGACAACGCCATGGCTAAAAAAGAAAAAGACAAACAGACAAAACAATTATACACTCGACATAACATAGAAAACTAAAGAATAAACAACATATATTCGTGTTATTTTAGCCTCACTATCGCTCGGACAAAAGAATCACGAATATAATGCCTACCGATGTTAAAACTACAATTAAGTATAGCCTGCATCAATCATTTCTCAATTTTATGTTCTAATCAGTGTATAATACAGAAAATTCTTAAATTGTACAACTGCTAAATCAGTTAATTAAAAAATTGTGAACAATCTCAAATTTGCAATTATTATCCATGCTTTCATTCAGTAACACATATAGTCCCTAGTGTTGACAGTGGGTTACTTGCCCATACCCCTTCCAAATTTATTTCTCCATGTTTAAAGCCTCAAATTGGGGAAAGGGGGGGGGGGTGGTGAAATTGCACTGTAAAAAAATATGGTTCCAGAATTTTAAAGGAAAGTAACGATTTGGTCCAGGTGAAAAAGGTTGAAAAATAGCACTTCGAAAACTGTCAAAAGATTTCAAGACGCCCTAAAGATAAAATTGTCCATATTTTGAGTTAGAGACGATGAAGTTTTCTATAATGTTGATATAATTAATTTGTCCCAAATAAAAAGTAGTACAACACACTGTAAAAGTTTCTTTGAGAAAGCGCAGGTGGGATTTTTTTATTTTCATTTATGCTTTTAAAGAAATGCACTATGTAAATGTAGATTTGCGTACTTTGTTATGATACTTTCATTGTGTCAAAATTATTTTTTAGCGTTTTTTTTTTACACCAAAGCATTAACACAAATCGCAAGTTTCCGTAGAAATACATGTATGACCGGACTATTTGGACTGTGCAGACATGTGCAATTAGTTTTTAAACAACATTTTATTAATTCATTTGTTGTTAATGTATTTTTAGGTTTTGCATTTATTTTATTATTCTACACATTTTGTCGTAAATTTAGGCAAAAGCGTTTTACACGGATTATGTGTCATAATCTTGGACGAAGGTCTTCAGTGCGTTTACTCTATTTAGTTTATTATTTATTCTCAGTTTGGACTATAATAATTTACAAATACGTGCCGGACACTTATTACAGTTTTAATCTTCGGTTATTTCTAATTTTGCATCTATTAATCCTCTTAATCCTTTATTTGCTTGTGCTTATGATATATTGTTATTGTTATGCATGTAATATTGCATTTAGTTTGGAGTTTGTTTTTCTATCTTGCCGGACTGCTAAAATAAAAGATTAGGAGCGATAAAGGCCTTCTCTATTTACATTTGGCCGGAACGCCATTTTACCCAGCTATAGAAATATAAAAACTGAGTTCTTTATGTTTACAAGGGTGAACAATAATTGGAAAATTCGTATAATTTTTTTTAAATGGGAAAGTGCTGCATATAGCATAGAATTTGATATTATCTATTCATTTTTATTTTTGTCATTCTTTGACTAACATCTCAAATATCGTTTGACATGTCTGGTTGATACATTAATTTAAAAAAAATATACTGAATAGATTATCAGTTGGTGTTTCAACTATTTTGGATTTTTTTATATTTCTTTACAAAAAACGTTTTGTATGAATAAACGGTCATACTTCATTATTATTTTACTAACATCATATTAAAATAATACGCGCCTGGAATATTATTTATTTTTTTACCCTGATGTATGGATTGGATATAGACGTTTTATAAACAGTTATTTTATTAGAGGGAAAACTATTGGAGAATAGTCTTAACATGATGGGATAATGTTAACTTCACTGAGGGTTAATCTGTTAAGTTTCTCAAAAATAAAGCAATCAAATGTAAATAAAATGCAATTTAATGTCCAATATTATACATATCAAGATGTAATAAAGATGTCATAGAAGTAATTAATAATGTCTTCATTAGCTGACAACTGTAACAGATGCTCATCTCTGACCACTATGATAAGCACCATGTATGGATGTAGGGTACAATATATTTTTTTATTTATCTATGAATAACTGCAGTGTGTAAATTTATAAAATAAATTTTAAAACCTATTGAAATATTTCCTAGAGAATTATTCGAAAAGGCTTACAAAATTTCAAAAATTTGGTGCAAAATGACGGTGGGCATGGATAACATAAACTAGCTCCGTTGGAAATTGGTCATGATACTATTTGGCTTTAATTTTTAGAATACAATAATAAAGTTGTAACATCACACATAACTGTTTTGTCCAGGTTTTTATTATAAAAACTGGTAAATTTAGAAAATGTTAGTATTGTCGCCTATGGCAGAATAAATAGTACCGTTTTCCCTATACTCAAGATAGCAAGGGAAATCAAAATCAATCAGACTTCAGTCATATTATACTATTTTGAAGCATTTGATAAGAACATTTGATTTTTATCACAAAGAATAGAGATTTTTATCTGAGAACAGTACTGTGTTGAGAAAAGTGCTGAGTCATCATAATAAGTCAAATTGGTGGGTACTGATATAAAAATTTATTCTAGGGTGTCAATATTAACTATATTGTATAAACTGCACCAAACTATTGTTCTTTTGTATTTGTTTTCACCATTCGCAATGATTAATTCAATTCGAAAAACCCAAAATTCAAGTCGCGACAAATATTTTGAACTGAAATATTTGCCTTTTTTGCTGTGGAATTCCCTAAATGTTTCAATTGGGTATTTCCCTTGACCCAATCTATTAAAATTGGATATTATCTGGTTAAGTTTGTACTGCTAATATAGTAAGGCAGTATTTGGTCATACTAGAAGCATTTTCACTCTTAGAATTGCTCATCTAAGAAAAAAAGAGGCCCACTTGAGGCTAAATTTAGATAGAATTTATGCTCTCCTGTGTAAAGAATTGCTCACATTGTTGGCAATTCATGCAGCAAATATTTCAATAGTGCTTCATTTTGTAGTTTCTATCTTTTATTATATCAGGCATATATAATTTGTCATTTTGTACTGTTTGAAAGGACTTTTGTTGGAATTTAATACTCCCAAGGGACATAATTCAGCTTTTTCATAGATTAATACTGGCAACAAAGGCAACTTTACAGCTGAGTATTTTGCAGATTTAATGTTTTAAGTGTCTAATATCCTTGTTTTTATCATCTCAAGAGAGAATAATGGATGTTATAACCAGCTCTAAAATTTTGAACCACAATATGGCATATACTAAAGCATGGACTGGAGATTAGTATGACAAATCTTGAATTTGTGCTTATGTTGTAAATTTTGGATAAAATGTATACAAATTGAATGGAACTGTCATTTTTATCTGTTTAAATGGAAATGTTTATTATTCTTTTTAGATAAGATAAGATATAGTTGGATACAGGTTGTTTGTTAAGCCTTATCTGAAAGAAGTAGAGAAAGAGGTAAATCAGCATTTAGGGGTGGGGACATAAAATTATCCATGTTTCTTTAAGTAATGGAGACCTACAAGTATTAGTTATAGTCAAGGTTTTCACAATAACCCAGTATTGCATTGATGGTGTTATAAAAATCATTTATAGCTTTGTGTCACAGTATAGGGAAAACGGTAGTATTTAATTTTCCCAGCATTAGGTTGGCCTTTTGTGTACCCAAGACAGGTGAAGGAAGTCAAATTAGTAGCGCTGTGATTGGATGTAGGGTACAATATATTTTTTTATATATATATATGTATACAAAGAGCCAAGAGCTGTCAGATTGACCCTTATTCAAGTTTTATGGCATTTATTTGTGTTGTCTCATTTGCCAATTCAATCTATCAAGGACCATAATACTCTAGTTTCAGGAAAGCTTGTTCTGAGAGAGTCATGCTTTTAATTGAAAATCATGCAAGAATATGCACAATTCAAATGAACTGGGGGCAAATTCATAATAATCAATGTGAAAGATATCTGCTGCTCTTTTGTTTGACTATGAAGCAGTTGAGTGCCATCTGTTTATTCGCTTAACAAAGTAAAACTAAAATATGAAAATCACCGTACACATTTTTTAAACTAGATACCCCAATGATGATTGTGGACAAGTTTGGTTTAAATTGGCCCAGTAGTTTCAGAGGAGAAGATTTTTGTAAAAGTTAACGAGGAACGACGCCAGACGCAAAGTTATGAAAAAAGCTCACTTTGCCCTTCGTGTCCTGGACATGCAATTAACTTGCCACTGGATGCAAGCAAGCCATCAATCAGTACCCCCTTACCACAAGCAATTCACATTTTTTTAACACATTGTCACATGATTGTGTTACTTGACTTCCATTATAGACAGTCAGTTACTAGTGAAGCGATCTCTATCCCTATGTCAAGCTATGTAAAGTCCTAGGCTCGACAACAAAAACTGCATTTTACCTCCATTGTTCTATTTTTAGCCACGGCGGCAATGTTTTTTTATGAAACAGAAAATTAAAAAAAACCTTTATTTTAGATTACCTAAGAATCATTCAGCTTAAGTTTGTTTGGAATTGGTTCAGCAATTTCAGTGGAGAAGATGTTTGAAATAGTTTACACCAGACTGACTACGAGGCCGCCAAGTGATGGCAAAAGCTCACAGTTCCTTTGGAACGGTGAGCTAAAAATGATAGTTTTAAAATTAACAATATCAAACTTGACCTCCATTTTTTTATCAGGTTAAATATATTAAAATTCGGGATGCATTGATTGAAATTGATCAGTTATTGCAGGAAAAAGACAAAATTAAAGTTCTTTTTTACAATCAATCAAGGACAGTAATTTCTGAAAGACAAGTCATATTTTCATTTGAAAACCAGTTAAAAAGTTTTTCAATATTTTTTCAGAATATAAAAGAGGTGAACATAAAAAAAACATGGAAAACCCATATTTTTTATACTTTCTGTTCAAGTTTAATAATTCACAGCAATATGCAAAATTTGAAGAAAATCTGAGGCCTTCTCTATAGCTATACTGCAACTTGACCGTGATATAATCATTTATCATATGGTTAGTAGTAAATACAGTAGTTTTGCATATGTGATAAATAGCCTGCTGTTTAATCCATATCGCGCAACTTTGATGCGCACCCTTTATCGCATACCCTTTATCACATCCTACCCTTTATCGCATACCCTTTATCACACCCCTACTTTTTTTTTTTTTTTTTTACATAAAGTCAGTTTTGGTTTTTTTTTTACTTAAGAAAATTTTTACTCAAAATAGGTAAATTTTTTGAATGTATCATATGTCGTATCATCCCGAGACATCAATATCAGCCCAAGGGCCTTTAGGCCCGAGAAATGATATTGGTCGAGGGTGACGGCATGTGATACAAAATATATAAATTTGAAATCATGCTAATCTTACTGAGAAATACATGTAGAGCAACCAAAAAACAAAAGGCTCTTGAGAGTCTGAATTGCTCAC
Source organism: Mytilus trossulus (assembly GCF_036588685.1). Classification (NCBI taxonomy): domain Eukaryota; kingdom Metazoa; phylum Mollusca; class Bivalvia; order Mytilida; family Mytilidae; genus Mytilus; species Mytilus trossulus. The sequence continues at coordinate 50,576,796 of NC_086378.1, forward strand.
CTGTGATTTTGTGTGTAAACTTTGATGAAAAAAGTTCGAAAGCCAAGACAAGTACATTGAGGACCAAAAGTTCCAATAAGTTGTGTCTAATGCGGCTAGGTTTTCTGTCTGGAATAAGAACATCCTTGTTATTTCGAATAATTCATAATTTTGCAAACAGTGATGTTTTATAAAATGACTATAAAATAGATATACATGATAAAATCGAAGTGATGACTAACTACACAATAAAAACGGATACATAAAATTACCTAAACCAGCACATAAAAATTTACAGCCAAGTTAGCCAAAACCATAAACGCACAAAGTGACGTAATATATGAATTTCTTAACCAATATCCCAAAAAATAGGATAGACAGATTCAGGATTAGATTTACTGATATAACATTTATCAATAACAATGAAAATTACAATATTAATTAATATCAAATTGTGGTAGTAAACTATACCGATTATTTGCCCAAAACCACGAATTTGGACACATATTTGAAATTTATTGGTTAGACTTTTATTCATAAAAAGAAAACATGGTCATTTCTTGTTATTTCAAAATCCTATCTCATAATTTTTATTTATGCACACAAATTTGTTTTTTTCATAAACAATCTAACCATATTAAGGCAACTTTCAACGACTGATAGCTTGTATACAAAGATATGATTTCAAGTCCCCTCACGCATTAACGATGTCCTCAATCAGAACCAATCCCCTCACGCATGACAAAATGAAAATATGAGGTTTTTTGATTTATTAAGATGTCTATCAACACCGGACAGCGTCCACGCCGCCCAAAACGACATTCATTCCCATTGACCGAATAAAAAGTAAATTTGAACTTGAGGGTCTGTAATTAAAACCATTTTAAAATTTAAATGTCACTTTTTTAGGCAAATTCTCGTGCGGCAACTGATTTTGTAGGAGTTCAACTCCACGTACAACAGTAAATGATACATGTATCTTTTTGTTCAAGTATTCACCACAGCATAGCATTCTCCGATTTTCAATATTTGATCAGTCGAATAAGAAAATTGCGATTAAGAAATGTATATACCTTTCGAAGCGGTGACAATTGCTCCACTCAAGCACAACCGGAAAATCCTCTCACGGTTTTCATTGCAGAACCAAATGTTCTGCGTGTGTAGATTACCAGCCGTGACCCTTACGATGTAACATTTTGAAAATACATCGACTGCATGAGATATTAATGTTGCGGGAAATGGCATGCAACGTTAACACAACTGATCAACATGAACTGCTGATAGACACTGGGGAAATCAATTATGATCAATAATTGGTCAAATTTTCTGGTAGTGATTGACAGGTATGAATAAATGGTGAGGCTCTTGTTGGGACGGAATTTAGAAAAGTAGGAAGTTGTAAGCTTATTTTCAATGGAATTGCAAGAATCGAACACTTATAACCTTTTAAGATAAACGTAATGAAGTGTATTTTTTTCTTTTTTTCTTTTATAGAAATAACTTCCTTCTCTGATTGTCGACCCGAACGGCAGTCAGAATCCTTGTATTAAATATGTCGCGATCGTTTAATTTTCTCCATCATTCTGATTGATTATAGATTATAACGCATTATAACAGTGCAATACAACCAATCAGCGTCAACGATACAAATGTTCCAAAAATGAAGAAAACTATTTCAATTGACCCAGGGCAATCTCTATCCAGAGTTGCCAGTCCATACTCCCCCCTATACGGAGAGTATGGATCGATAACTCTGGATAGAGATTGGACCTAGGGTGATGAAGGAGTGTGCAACGGAGGCACTCCTGGTTTTCCGCATCTTCGCTAGCCAAAGGTTACGATCCAATTCCCTAGAGAAGGGAAGTGGATCGTAACTCTTGGCTAGCGAAGATGGGTTTTCCGAGGATGTCAATAAATAGGCTAAAAATCAAAGACGAGATCGTTTTTTTAATAGAAGCTAAGCAAAAATGGTGTGCAACATCAAAGATATGAGATGACGATATAAGGTTTTAGCCTCATCAGGCGTTTGTACTACATCAAAGTCTTCAATGGTCAGTCCTGTAACCAAGGATACCAATTGCCTAAACTCATGTGAAACTCCACGGTGAAGCGTTTGTTCAGTGTATTGATCTGCAATATCATCTAATACAGTGTCACCACAGGGCAGTGCAAACGATTGGTCCAATTTTCCGTAAATGATAGGCTGGAAATACATGACATTAGGAATCCCATAATATTGTTCCGCGAATCCTTGCTGACGGATTCGATGGGTGTTCCACATTTCTTCGAACTGCTTTAAATGCAACTGAATGATAGGCAAAAAACAAAATCGAACACATTCTAAATGTAAAGGGTCAGTATTATTTAAAATTCCCTCTTCTACAAGACTGTTAAATAAATTTTTCCAGAAAATTGTAAAATTTCGCATTAAGAAACTCCATAACATTTCTATCCTCTGGTTTGCAGTTGACCGACCAACTGATACACTATGAACTCCAGCCGAAGGATCACGGTGGCGATATCGTAAGGCCATTTGGATTCTGTGAATAAGAACATTTTCAGTTCCCGCGTCAGTCCTAACTGATCTTGGCACACGCTTGTACTTCTTTAAGTGTTCTACGAAGTAACGAGCAACGTACCGTGGATTCTTGTTGGTATGACTGGCGGTGAGCCACATGATTTTTCTGGAAAAGCCATCAATACAACCATGTATTGAAATGCCGAAAGGCTTAAGTTTGTCATACCCATCCACGTGAAGACAATCATTAGGTCCTCTGCTGTTATATGATCTTCTAATAAGCCGTCTTCGTCTTCTAGCATTGACACCGTCAGTGTCAATTACACTCAAAGCAATTATGACTGTCTCTTGGGTTGCACGCACACCGTACAATGTATTTAGCAATCTCCAAATTGTGCGATATCCCACTTGGTCGTATCCAAAACGTCGCAGGTCAACAATTTTACGTACAATATCAGGCAAAAGATTTTCAACACCTCTTCTTCTCAAATTTAATCTCCTCAAAATTCTTTTCAGAGTTCTCTTGCTTATCATCACATTGTGCAGAAACAGCACGAAACCCAGTATTTCATCTTGCGTGTATAACTGGCTGAAATAGTACTCAATAAGTTCGTCTAATGTCGCTCCATCTTGTGGTTGGGGAATAATGGCATTCACTGTTGTTGCACATACACAAAACAAAACAATCTGAAAAATAAACATAGGATATTTAGATACAAAATTATGTCATAGCCAGAGAAAATACAATCCCTGTGTATCATTTGTGTACTTTTTTGTTTTTTTGTGATGTTGGTTTGTCTTTTGTTTGTTTGCTCGAATTAACCGATTCACGTCTATACTTACGGCCTTTGCTCTTTCACAAATACGAGATATTTCAGAAAGTGTTTGAAACATTTTTATCCTTTCCCGGGGTATTTTGCAGACGTACATGCATTTTTACCAGCATATGTTTGTCCCGGTCTTTGTATGTTTTACCCTTCACCGAGATGATGTCACTCGTGCGTTTATAATGTAACATCATTCGGTAGATTTTATCAATAGATACATCATCGAAAGGAGTGGTATTTGTGAAAATTACAAATCGCGGGGCGGTGAAATTTCACGAGCCTGAAAGGCGAGGAATATTTATAGACCGAAGATTTGTATTTTTTGCAATTGCCACTATTTCCTTTGATACATGTATATCGTTTTAATTACACCGAATATCATCAAAACGCACAAATGACCAAAAGACAAATCCTTTGACAAATTCGTTACAAGCGTCTAAGTGAAGGGTTGTTACAGCAGGGCATTTAGAAGAGTCGGTTTTGATATGTATTTTGTCCTAACCGAATGGGGATTCCTCGTTATTACCTTAAATGTATCTGGCCAAGGCATTTGTGGGGCATCCGGGGTGATATTGTTCCATTTTATGTATAGTTTTGCACTTTTTTATACTATGAGGCCTGAGCGAATCAGGTGAGCGTGTGATCTAGTTTTATTTTATATTTTCTATTGCATTGTATATATTGTTTTTGGACGGTTAACTTTCTGGTAATAAAACCCGTCACGGCCTGGCTAGGGAATTGGGTAGGCAAATGCTCACATTAATCTGTACCGATACAGCCTCCAAATGTCCTCCTTTCTACGCCATAACTCATGGTGGTGCTCCTGATAAAGGAGGCTCATACGAGACAAGAAGAAAAAGGGTAAACTTAGGTAATTATTAATGACAAATACCTCGGTGATATCAAAATCGCTGCAAATTTCCCTTGCAGCGGAATAAATTCATGAACAAAAAATACACCATCTATTGACCAATCAAAAGCCTCCATTCTTGGGGGGTTCCGGGGGTTCGAACCCCCCTTTTTTTGGCCGCTCAATGCATTTGAATCGGGACATATAGTTGGACCCCCTTTTTAAAATGGCTGGATCCGCCCCTGAATTAAGCAGATAACATTTTTGGTCAGGGTATTTGTGCAACTGTACTAGTCTTGAGACACAATTTCTCTCGCACGATGACTCGGTAGAGTTTTTCACAAGTTTACCATACAAATAAAAAAAAACACCACATAGGATGTCGATGTCGGACAGTAACCAAAATCTTTCTCTACTTATGTCCCGTGTATGTAAAGTAATATATTGAATAGACCACTTGTTGCAATGGCATTCTGTCGGATGGACCAGGTTATTCCAATATACCAGATCATACCCCCATCGAGTGGAGGCATAATATGTTCAATATGAATGAAAAGCTTGTAAGTTTTTCATATGAAGCCAGAGTTACCTGTTGACTTTCACTTCGTGTGTTTTCTTTAGTTTTACAATATATTTTTGTAATTTGTTCATTTAATTGATTTTTGAATGTCAAACTAGAAGTGATCAACTTTGATTCTACCTACCATTTTAATCATGTGAATATCCATTTTCAGGTCACATAGTTTGGCGTCTTCCGAAATAAAAGCTTCGTCGAATTGAAATGCTGCTTTACTTCAAAGAATGGATGCGTGGTAATGTTTCGCTGTATATATATACACCATAACAGTTAACTTGCCTTAGTTATGCCATATTAAAAATAAAGCTTTTAAATTTATACATTTTAGATAAATATAAAAAATAAAATGACTTAACTAAGTTGGATTTATCTATCATAAGTTAGTAAATGAACTTAATTAAAACAATTTAAAACAGTATAATTGATGAAAACTCCTTAATTAAGTTTCCTTAACATTAAAGTGTTTTATTTAATGCAACTTAACAAATTCTAAAAAATAAAGATATTTAACTTAACATCCATAAAATTAGTAAGAATTAATATTGCCATAAATAAAGGAGTTAAATCTCTTATAAGTGAGTAAATTATCTAAATTATCTAATTTAATGCATTATAGTACACGATATTGTATTAATTAAGTTTTCTTAAGCATTGTTAACTAACTAATATAAGGCCCCTATACGCTTCCGTAGAGAACAGCAATTAGATTAGATTAAATTAAATTAAAAATTAAAAAGAATTAGATAAAGTATTCAATAAAATAAAATATCATGAAATAATAAAGTAAAATTAAATTAAATTAAATTAAATATATCAGAAAATAAATAAAATAAAATAAAATAAAATAAAATAAAATAAAATAAAATAAAATAAAATAAAATAAAATAAAATAAAATAAAATAAAATAACATAAAATAAAACATAATTTACCTTCTTTTTGTCACATGAAACAACAATCTAAAAAGAATCTGCCATATACTTTTTCAATTGTTGCATGAACAATGGTCAAAGTCCCAATTTTCGAAATAAAAATGGCTGCAACTCGGAAACAACAAAAGTTATATTTTTGAAAATCAAATTAAACCTTCATTTTGTCACATGAAACAACATATTAAAATCTGAAAAGAATCCGCCATACACTTTTTGAATTATTGCACGGACAATGGTCAAAGTCCCAATTTTCGAAATAAAAATGGCCGAAACTAAGAAATGACAAAAGTGATATTTTTGAAAATTGAACTTGATCTTCATTTTGTCACATGAAACAATATACCCAAATCGGAAAAGAATCCACCATTTACTTTTGGAATTATTGCACGGAAATTGGTCAAAGTCCCAATTTTCGAAATAAAAATGGCCGAAACTAAGAAATGACAAAAGTGATATTTTTGAAAATCGAACTTGACCTTCATTTTGTCACATGAAACAATATATCCAAATCTGAAAAGAATCCACCATATACTTTTTAGCTCACCTGGCCCGAAGGGCCAAGTGAGCTTTTCTCATCACTTTGCGTCCGTCGTCTGTCGTCGTCCGTCGTCGTCGTCGTCGTCCGTCGTCCGTTAAGTTTTTACAAAAATCTTCTCCTCTGAAACTGCCAGGGCAAATGGAACAAAACTTGGCCACAATCATCCTTAGAGTATCTAGTTTCTAATTTGTATCCGATGTCCCTGCCGGTCAACCAACATGGCCGCCCTGGCTAAAAATAGAACATAGGGGTAAAATGCAAATATTGACTATTATTTTGAAAACCGTTGCAGATAGAGAAAATCTGACAGGACAAAAATGTTCAGAATGAAAAGATCTATCTAAGTTACTTTGAAGTCAAAATTGTCAGATGCTCCCGCATAGGGGTTATTGCCCATTAATGACGATTTTTGGCCGATTTCAACGTTTTTGACTATTATCGCTGAAACTATAATAGATAGAGAAAAACTTTAAAGTGCAAAAATGTTCAGCACTTGAAGCTCTACAAAAAAGTCAATATGGCCGAAATGATCAAACGACTCCTTATCAAAGTTATTGCCCCTTAATATTGATTTTTGACCGATTTTAGTGTTTTTAACAAATATCTCCTGAACTATTATATATAGATTGAAAGTTTGAACAGCAAAAATGTTCAGCAGGACAAGATCTACAAAAAACTCAATAGATCTGAAATCATCAGTTGACTTCCTGTTGGCGTTATGCCCTATAATGACGATTTTTGGCTAGTTTGTCCATTGTCTGTTAACTTTTACAAAAATCTTCTCCACTGAAACTGCTATGCCAAATGGAACAAAACTTAGCCACAATCATCCTTAGAGTACCTAGTTTCTAGTTTGTATCCGATATCCCTACTGGTCAACCAAAATGGCTGCCAGGGCTAAAAATAGAACAGGGGTAAAATGCAAATATTTATTATAATTTTGAAAACTGTTGCAGATAGAGAAAATCTGACAAGGGCAAAAATGCTCAGAATGACAAGATCTATCAAAGTTACATTTAATTCAAAATTGTTGGATGCCCCCTCATGGGTTTATTGCCTATTAATGACGATTTTTGGCAAATTTTAACGTTTTTGACTATTATCGCTTAAACTACAATAGACAGAGAAAAACTTTAAACTGCAAAAATGTTCAGCACTTGAAGCTCTACAAAAAATTCAATATGACCGAAATGATCAAACGACTCCTTATCAGAGTTATTGCCCCTTAATGTTGATTTTTGACCGATTTTCATGTTTATAACAAATATCTCCTGCACTATTGTAGATAGATTGAAAGTTTGAACAGCAAAAATGTTAAGTAGGACAAGATCTCGAAAGTATTAAAGCCTGTAGATCTTAAATCATCCTCAAATACAGATTTAGACATATTTGAAAACAGGTGAGCGACACAGGCTCCTTGGAGCCTCTAGTTGAATTATTGCACGGAAATTGATCAAAGTCCCAATTTTCGAAATTAAAATGGCCGCAACTCGGAAACGACGATAGCAATATTTGTGAAAATCGAACTTGACCTTCATTTTGTCACATAAAACAATATATCCAAATCTGAAAAGAATCCAACATATACTTTTTGAATTATTGCACGGAAATTGATCAAAGTCCCAATTTTCGAAATTAAAATGGCCGCAACTCAAAAACGACAAAAGCAATATATGTGTAAATCGAACTTGACCTTCATTTTGTCACATGTAACAATATATCCGAATTTGAAAAGAATCCTGTATATGCTTTTTGAGTTATTGAACGGAAACGATTGGCAGCCGCCCGCCCGCCCGCCGTACCTCGCCAATAAAATCCGGTTAATAAAAACAAAACAAAACAAAACAAAACAAAACAAAACAAAACACAACACAACACAACACAACACAACACAACACAACACAACACAACACAACACAACACAACACAACACAACACAACACAACACAACACAACACAACACAACACAACACAACACAACACAACACAACACAACACAACACAACACAACACAACACAAAATAAAATAAAATAAAATAAAATAAAATAAAATAATAAAATAAAATAAAATAAAATAAAATAAAATAAAATATGTTTTACCTTCATTTTGTCACATGAAACAACATATCCAAATCTAAAAAGAATCTGCCATATACTTTTTGAATTGTTGCACGGACAATGGTGAAAGTCCCAATTTTCGAAATAAAAATGGCTGCAACACAGAAACGACGTAAGTGATATTTTTGACAATCAAACTAGACCTTCATTATGTCACATGAAACAACATATTAAAATCTGAAAAGAATCCGTCATACACTTTAAGAATTATTGCACGGACAATGGTCAAAGTCCCAATTTTTGAAATAAAAATGGCCAAAACTCGGAAACGACAAAAGTGATATTTTTGAAAATCAAACTAGACCTTCATTTTGACACATGAAACAAAATATCAAAATCTGAAAAGTATCCGCCATATACTTTTTGAATTATTGCACGTACAATGGTCAAAGTCCCAATTTTCGAAATAATGGCCGAAACTCAGAAATGACAAAAGTGATATTTTTGAAAATCGAACTTGACCTTCATTTTGTCACATGAAACAATATATCCAAATCTGAAAACAATCCACCATATACTTTTTGAATTATTGCACGGAAATTGATCAAAGTCCCAATTTTCTAAATTAAAATGGCCGCAACTCGGAAACGACAAAAGCAATATTTGTGTGAAAATCGAACTTGACCTTCATTTTGTCACATGTAACAACATATCCGAATTTGAAAAGAATCCTCTATATGCTTTTTGAGTTATTGAACGGAAGCGATTGGCAGCTGCCCGCCCGCCCGCCCGCGGCCCGCCCGCCGTACTTTCCCAATCTAAAAACTGATTTTTACATTCGTAAAATCCGGTTAAAAATAGATAAATTATTCAATAAAGTTAATAAATAAATAAAACAAAATTTAAAATTTTATTGAGTGATTAGACACGGGGATACCTTCTAGTAAAATTATTCTATTTTTAGAAATAAATTAAGTTGCAAGCCTTGTTTTCAGAGTCACCAAATGCACTATACTTACATTTTTGATACTTACCAATCCTTTATTTATAATCACTTGGTGTGAAAGTTGAAGGAGCCTTCCTTTTCCTCTTTCCAGTTTTGAGTGATACAACTCCTATTAATTCATTATCATTATCATTGATTATAGGTTCAAGATAGGAATTACATATTAAACAAGATGAACTGTGAGCTATTACTCACAAAAGTATACCCCCGCTAACCATATCATTATAGAATCTACAAGTTCGTAAACAGGAAGTAGAAGAGCAGCAGACCTGAAAACCACTTACACGGTACAGCACCCCAACCTGATACTTGATACCAAATAGCTAATAGCTGTAATACATAGTAGTTGAGAAAAGTGTTACAAAATTTTTTCATTAATACCCCTGTCTAATTTATGTACTAAGTCCGTAAACAGGAAGTTGAAGAGTGACAGATCTGAAAACCGCTTACACAGTACAGCACCCCAACATGATGTTTGATATCAAATATCAAATAGCTGTGATTCATAGTAGCTGAGAAAAGTGTTACGAAAATTTTTCATTAATACCCCTATGTCTAATATATGTACTAAGTCCGTAAACAGGAAGTAGAAGAGCGACAGACCTGAAAACTGTTTACACTGTACAACATTCCAACCTGATGCTTGATACCAAATATCTAATAGCTGTGATACATAGTAGTTGAGAAAAGCGTTATGAAAATTTTTCATTAATACCCCTATGTCTAATATATGTACTAAGTCTGTAAACAGGAAGTAGATGAGCGACAGACCTGAAAACCGCTTACACGATACAGCACCCCAACCTGATGCTTTATACCAAATAGCTAATAGCTGTGATACATAGTAGCTGAGAAAAGTGTTACGAAAATTTTTCATTAATACCCCTATGTCTAATATATGTACTAAGTCTGTAAACAGGAAGTAGAAGAGCGACAGACCTGAAAACCCCTTACACGGTACAGCACCCCAACCTGATGCTTGATACCAAATATCTAATAGCTGTAATACATAGTAGCTGAGAAAAGTGTTACGAAAAAGTGTTACGGACTGACTGACGGACGGACGGACGAACGGACAGAGGTAAAACAGTATACCCCCCCTCTCCTTCGGAGCGGGGGTATAATTATTACTGTTAATTTATTTACTTAGCTGGCACTGATAACGGTAATTAAAGAGCAATTTAAAATATGACAGGTGTGCTTTTTCTTTTATATTGTCTTAATTACATGTACTTAGCCAAGTGGCATTTATAACCATGCTAATTTTTATTCCGATTAAGTTGATGCCCTGACCTCTTTTGATCTCTAGTTAACACTTGCCAATAATATAAACATACAGACCATGAAAAGAAAACTTGTTAAGTATGAAAATGGGAAAGAACAAGAGCAAAGTCGGCTCTGGACCTGCAGCGCTGGCACTTCATGGAAACATAGGTGCTTACCAATCGCAGCATAATAGTATGTAGCATTGGATAATAAAGGGAATTGTGAAAACAAAAGGAAATTGAGTACAGGTTTTTTATATATAAAATGCAAGAAATATGACAATTTTTGAAGATCAAAGTCCCAAAACTCTGGAACAACATATAAAAAATCATAAAAAGTGAAAGGGAACCAGGCATTACAAATTCCAGCCTTATTTTAAAATTTCAATTCAATCGGATGAAGCATTTTTGAATTAGTGCACAACATACAAGAAAAACACATTTTTTTTTAACACCAAAGTCCCACAACTCTAGAAGAACACATCGAAAAATCAGAAAAAAACGAAAGGGAACCAGGCATTACCTATTCTAGCCTAATTATAAAATTTCGGATTAATCAGATGAAGCATTTTTGAGTTACTGTACGACATTCAAGAAATATGGCATTTTTTAAAAAATCAAAGTCCCATAACTCTGGACACATTGCAAAATTGGAAAAAAAAAGGTAACCAGACATTACCAATTCCAGCCTAATTTTAAAATTTCAGTTCAATTGGATGAAGCATTTTTGAATTCATGAACGACATACAAGAATAAAGAGCTTGGCCGAGTGCAGCATGATATGACCGCAATGGTCGACAAGTGTTGAAACACTTCTAAAGTGGACACAATAATATGTTTGACACAGTAATTTGCTGGACACAGAAATTTCATTAGTACTAAAAAGCACCACTTTGGCCCTTAATAGGTTGGAAAAACTGCAAGTCCTAGCTAAAATTCTCTGTTGGAAATTTCATAAGGACTCTAAAGAAAAAAAAAACCTTTGAAATTGGACGAGAAATAAAAAAGTTTGTTTTTTGGGATTGAGCACCACTTTGGCCCCAAATAGCTCGGAAACGGTACAAGCTACGTTCAGTGCAGAAGTTCATAAGGAAAACAATGAAAAAATCAAAATGAAAATAAGATGAAAAATAAAAATTTCATGAACAAAAAAGAGAAGTCCGTTTTAGCCCCTTTTAGCTCTGAACCTTTAAGTCCTAGCTCAAATCTGTAAAAATTCACTTATTTTCTATGATACTCTTTGATCTCACCAATCTTAGTATTTACAATTACGTGTATTTCATTTCTCAAACAAAATCTTCATATTAAAGTGATCAATGACTTGTTTGTAGAGCTTTTATTGCTGATCATTTTTGCAATTTTTTATTTTTTTTCTATCTATTAAAACTTATTAGATAATAGCCAAAAACATTAAAATTGGCCAAAAATAGTCTTTTATATGCAATAACCCCTATGTGGGGGCCATCCGACAATTTTAACTCAAAAGTAACTAAGGTAGATCTTGTCAATCTGAACATTTGTCACCCTGTCAGATTTTCTCAATCTGTTACAGTTTCCAAGATGGCAGTTAATATTTGCATTTTACCCCTATGTTCTATTTTTAGCCTTGGCAGCCATGTTGGTTGTCCGGCAGAAATGTTGTTCACAACATTTAAACTAGTTACCCTAAGGATGATTGTGGCCAAGTTTGGTTCCATTTTGGCTTGGCAGTTTCAGAGAAGAAGATCTTTGAAAAAGTTAAAGGACTGACGATGACAGACGACGATGGACGCCAAGTGATAGAAATAGCTCACTTGGCCCTTTAGGTCAGGTGAGCTTAAAACTAGAAATTTATATACCTATAAATTTGCTTCCATTTGGTCTCATCAGTCAGGGTAGGAATCAAATTCATGGTTTCAAGAAATATCTATATCATCTGACTTTCCCTGAGACCTTCCTGGTTCTAAAAGTTAGTACATAATTGTTAATGTACATAGCTATTCCAAACTTGAGCTTTTAATTTTTTTTAAATCATCAATTTTTATTTTCATTTCAAAAATTGTATTCAGAGGATATTTAATATTTGACAACAAATAAAAATAAATAATTTAAACTGAACCAGGAAAGTTTCGACCTGCCAGTTAAGCATTAGGACATGCAAGTATTTACATATATATGAACATAAATACAATAAAAATTTGATGCCTGAAAACTGTAGAAGCAAGACAAAATACTCTACCAACTGAGGATTACCCCATACAATTTAGCTAATCTATTGGGAGTCCTCAAAACAAAATTATATTAATAAAATAATATACAAAAAGGTGAGTTGACCAAAGAAATAAAAAACAATACCTTATACACAACAAACAAGCAAGTAAAATGTCATATGAAACAAGTATTAACTATTATATTAATTTTACACAGTATTTTCAGAAAATTTCCAAATCTTCAACTGTCCATGTTTTATGGGTGAACAGAACTTCAGCTGATAATGTGATTAAACTTTTGTTGTATACATCCTTTGTATAGTATAATTCATTAGTTTGAAGTGCAGATTTTGAATATTCTATAGGAAAAGTATGATTTAAGGCGTATAATACAAGCATATCAATAACAATATAGACTAGCTACATCCCTTTTTGATATTTATCCCATGGCTTTTTTTCAAGATGCACTTTATATTTTCTTATCAAGTTAGTTATAAGAATAGAGGATGTGGTATGATTGTCAATGAGACAGTCATCTGGAAAGGTTCCAAGTACAAATAAAAATTTATCTACAGGTTACCGTACGGCTTTCAACAATGGACAAGAATCCACAACATAAAGTAAGCTGTAAAAAGCCCCTAAACAAGAAAATGTGACACAATTCAAGATAACAACAAACCTTTATAAATTTAGATTTACCTTTATAAATCAAGGCATCATGCATCCCCTGTAGGTCGATATTAACAGAGATTTTCATATACAATGCTATAAACCTCTTTATATAAGCAAAAGTAATACATGCATATAACTGCCAATAAGTGCACTCTAAATCTAAGACTACTTTTTAACTCATGTAATTTATATCAAAAGAGCAAAACCTAAGAAGATATAATTGTAACAGGATGCTGTTATAGATGTCCAAAAAAACACAAATTGAATTCTCCTTCAAATCAAAAACTATCTCCAGGGCCTGTATAATTCTAGAAATGCCCCTCACACTAACCTTGTATGATCAGTGAATGTGCCTTGCTAAAACATAGGGTAATCCATGATTACAAAGTTCGCCTCATCTGCAACATTCTTTGTACCTAAGACAAACCTATAAAACACAATAATTCATAAAAGTAAGAGCTTTACCTAAGGAGGGTCAACTATGCATGAAATGTAGGTCAAATTACATGATCCTAGACCATATAGTGACTGAGAAATGAACTCGACATAAACTTTAACCAAAGTCAATCAAGCATGAAATGTAGGTCAAATTGACCTATTTTGGTATGGATGCTGACAGGCTCCCAAAGTTACATCCCCACATCAAGTGACACGATCCTAGGTCATAAAGTATCCGAGAAATGAACTCGGATGTAAACTTTAACCAAAGTCAATAAAAGCATGAAATGTAGGTCAAATTGACCAATTTTGGTATGGATGCTGACAGGCTCCCAAAGTTACACTCCCACATCAAGTTATATGATCCTAGGCCACATAGTATCTGAGAAATGAACTTCGACGTAAACTTTAACCAAAGTCAATCAAGCATGAAATGTAGGTCAAATTGACCTATTTTGGTATGGATGCTGACAGGCTCGCAAAGTTACATCCCCACATCAAGTTACATGATCCTAGGCCACATAGTATCTGAGAAATGAACTCGGACGTAAACTTTAACCAAAGTCAATCAAGCATGAAATGTAGGTCAAATTGACCTATTTTGGTATTGATGCTGACAGGCTTGCAAAGTTACATCCCCACATCAAATTACATGATCCTAGGCCACATAGTATCTGAGAAATGAACTCGGACGTAAACTTTTAACCAAAGTTAATCAATGTGTACTTACATTTTTAATACTTACCAATCACTTGGTGTGAAAGTTGAAGGAGCCTTCCTTTTCCTCTTGCCAGTTTTGAGTGATACAACTCCTATTAATTCATTATTATTATAGGTTCAAGATAGGAATTAAATATTAAACAAGATGAACTGTGAGCTATTACTCACAAAAGTCTACCCCCGCTAACCATATCATTATAGGATCTGCAAGTTCGTAAACAGAAAGTAGAAGAGCAGCAGATCTGAAAACCACTTACACAATACAGCACCCCAACCTGATACTTGATAACAAATATCTAATAGCTGTAATACATAGTAGTTGAGAAAAGTGTTACGAAAATTTTTCATTAATATCCCTGTCTAATTTATGTACTAAGTCCGTAAACAGGAAGTTGAAGAGCGACAGACCTGAAAACCGCTTACACAGTACAGCACTCCAACCTGATGCTTGATATCAAATATCAAATAGCTGTGATTCATAGTAGCAGAGAAAAGTCTTACGAAAAATTTTCATTAATACCCCTATGTCTAATATATGTAATAAGTCCGTAAACAGGAAGTAGAAGAGCGACAGACCTGAAAACTGTTTACATGGTACAGCACCCCAACCTGATGCTTGATACCAAATATCTAATAGCTGTGATACATAGTAGTTGAGAAAAGTGTTATGAAAATTTTTCATTAATACCCCTATGTCTAATATATGTACTAAGTCTGTAAACAGGAAGTAGATGAGCGACAGACCTGAAAACCACTTACACCGTACAGCACCCCAACCTGATGCTTGATACCAAATATCTAATAGCTGTAATACATAGTAGCTGAGAAAAGTGTTACAAAAAAGTGTTACGGATGGACTGACGGAAGGGCGGACTGACTGACGGACGGACGGACATAGGTAAAACACTATACCCCCCTCTCCTTCGGAGCGGGGGTATAATTATTACTGTTAATTTACTTAGCTGGCACTGATAACGGTAATTAAAGAGAAATTTAAAATATGACAGGTGTGTTTTTTCTTTTATATTGTCTTAAATACATGTACTTAGCCAAGTGGCATTTATAACCATGCTAATTTTTATTCCGATTAAGTTGATGCCCTGACCTCTTTTGATCTCTAGTTAACACTTGCCAATAATATAAACATACAGACCATGAAAAGAAAACTTGTTAAGTATGAAAATGGGAAAGAACAAGAGCAAAGTCGGCTCTGGACCTGCAGCGCTGGCACTTCATGGAAACATAGGTGCTTACCAATCGCAGCATAATAGTATGTAGCATTGGATAATAAAGGGAATTGTGAAAACAAAAGGAAATTGAGTACAGGTTTTTTATATATAAAATGCAAGAAATATGACAATTTTAGCATGATATACATCTATTAAATTTTGGCCTTGGCAGCCATGTTGGTTGCCCGTCAAGGACTACGGATATAATTTTAAAAATAGATACCATAAGGATGATTGTGGCCAAGATTGGTTCCATTTGGCCTGGTAGTTTCAGAGGAGAAGATTATTATTTGCGAAATTTTAACCCTCGCTAACACTCGGGATTAAAATTTTACACAAACAATGCAACCCATGTTAAAATCTCCAATAAACCATGGCTGCCACGAATTATTTCTTAGTCAAAAACGTTAAAATTGGTCAAAAATCATCATTTATGGGCAATAACCCCTTTGCAAGGGCATCCGACAATTTTGGCATAAATGGAACTTAGGTAGATTTTGACATTCTGAACATTTTTGCCTATGTCAGATTTTCTCTATCTGCAATGGTTTTCAAGAAATTAGTCAATATTTGCATTTTACCCCTATGTTCTATTTTTAGCCCTGGCGGCCATCTTGGTTGACTGACATGGACATCATACCCTAAGGATGATTGTGGCTAGGTTTCGTTCCATTTGGCCTGGCAGTTGCAGAGGAGAAGATTTTTGTAAAAAGTTAACGGACGACGAAGACGATGACGACGACGGACGCCAAGTGATGGGAATAGCTCAGTTGATCTTTCAGGTCAGGTGAGCTAATAAAAAGTGAAAGGGAACCAGGCATTACAAATTCCAGCCTAATTTTAAAATTTCAATTCAATCGGATGAAGCATTTTTGAATTAGTGTACAACATACAAGAAAAACGCATTTTTTTAACACCAAAGTCCCACAACTCTAGAACAACATATAGAAAAATCAGAAAAAAAACGAAAGAGAACCAGGCATTACCTATTCTAGCCTAATTATAAAATTTCGGATTAATCGGATGAAGCATTTTTGAGTTACTGTACGACATTCAAGAAAAATGGCATTTTTAAAAAAAATCAAAGTCCCATAACTCTGGACACATCGCAAAATTGGAAAAAACAAAAGGTAACCAGACATTACCAATTCCAGCCTAATTTTAAAATTTCAGTTCAATTGGATGAAGCATTTTTGAATTCATTAACGACATACAAGAATAAAGAGCTTGGCCGAGTGCACCATGATACGACCGCAATGGTCGACAAGTGTTCATTTGGGCAAGTGTTGACACACTTCTAAAGTGGACACAATAATATGCTTGACACAGTAATTTGCTGGACACAGAAATTACATTAGTACTAAAAAGCACCACTTTGGCCCCTAATAGGTTGGAAAAACTGCAAGTCCTAGCTCAAATCTGCTAAAATTCTCTATGTTGGAAATTTCATAAGACTCTAAAGAAAAAAAAAACCCTTTGAAATCGGACGAGAAATAAAAACGTTTGTTTTTTGGGATTGAGCACCACTTTGGCCCCTAATAGCTCGGAAACGGTACAAGCTACGTTAAATCCGTCGAGACTCTACCAGTGCAAAAGTTCATAAGGAAAACAATGAAAAATGAAAAAATCAAAATGAAAATATGAAAAATAAAAATTTCATGAACAAAAAAGAGAAGTCCGTTTTAGCCCCTTTTAGCTCTGAAACCTTAAGTCCTAGCTCAAATCTGTAAAAATTCACTTTGTTGGAAAAAATATGACTACTTTTGACATAACTGAAAATCGAAATTGTCAATTTTATTTAATATAAAAAGAAATTCAGGTTTAAAGATATTTTTTAGCCTACAACTTTTGAAAATTTACTGGATTTTTTTCCCTTAAATTGACGATTGTTGTTGGAAGGGACTTGGACAATATTCATGACATGGTCAAATTACAACTAGATGGAAAATTAGACGCCTTTTTCGTGCCACCGTGACAATAAGTGAAGGGCATATTGTTTATACTGATCCATCTGTCCGTTTGATGTTTTAGAACAGAATAAAACATAAATTATGGATGGATGGACAACAGACAGACGATAGATAATGGATGAAAATGCTTAGTGATGGCAAAAACTTGCAAGCCTTTCAGGCTAAGTGACCAAAACAGAAACCAATAATACAAATCAGCAATTCTTACTTTTCTTGTTTTCTTGCTTTTCAGCTATTTTACTGCTGCTTGGAGTATATATTTTTCTAGGAATTCTTTTCCTTTTTGGATAGGAAATTGGAGTTTCCATTGTTGGTAGATCTGCAAAAGATGAATATCATATTTGACAGATGTTTCACTATCAACTGTTTCATTACCAGGACCAAAATAAAAAAAATAATGTATGATCTGACAAAAAAAAAAAAAAAAGCTGTGTCAAGTCTTGTATTGCTGTTTTATATTTCAGAATATTTATGTGTCCGTGTTGTTACCAATTCCACTCTGAATGTAAATCATAATAATTTTGCGCTTGACACGAACCAGCTAGTAACTATTGCAAGAAAGGTAACTAGAGGCTCCAAGGAGCCTGTGTCGCTCACCTGTTTTCAAATTTGTCTAAATCTTTCTTTGAGGATGATTTCAGACCCACTGGCTTTATTTTCTAGATCTTGTCCTACTTAACATTTTTGCTGTTCAAACTTTCAATATATCTATAACAGTTTAAAAGATACTTTTTAAAGCACTAAAATCAATGAAAATATAAAAATAGAGGATATGGTAATAAACAAGTAATAAACATTTAAGGGCAATAAATCCAATAACAAGTGGTCATTTGAACTGTGTGTAGAGCTTTTATTGCTGAACATATTTGCAATCTAAAATATTTTTTTTTCTATCTATAATCACTGTGCTTAAACGGCTGTGGGTAACTTAGTTACCCACAGCCCAAGATGGCGCAAGACATCTTCTGTTTATATAGATTTTAGTTATTTTAAAGCAAAACAAAGTTGTTTTAACGAAGATAAAGCTTTCAAGAAGATGTATATCAGTTTCGCCCGTACTGATAAAAGTAGAAATAACTCAAGTATAAAACAATAAGTCGAAAAACAACTGATTTTAAAAGTCCAAAAGAGGTCCGTAACTTTCACAAGAGATATCCGTAACTTTTTTTACGTAATTTACAGAGATGTCCGTAACTTCATGATGTGTCTTTAACTTTTCTCAGAATTTATATTGTTATACACAAAAATATAAAGGTAAGCTATGAAATATCGTAAGTTGGTATACAACTACATTTAGTTACAGTAAAGAGTAAAGGTTAACGCCTTACTTATTCCCAAAAACGGCAAGGGGAATTCATAGTCAGAAGTTCCAATTTTCGAAACGATCCCTTAAAGCAAATCACTAAACCCCTTCAACATTTTTTATTCTAGATTATATGTGATATCACTCTGTCTGTTTTACTCATAAAATTACAGCAACACAGTACTGCAACATACATTTTTACAATAACAAACCACGGCTGTCCTTCATCAACTAGTTTAAGATGAATATTAAGAAGCCGAAAAATCTGAACATGTAGCTTAAATGTTTTTCTTCTATGCGGTGCCAATATTCAAATTTTCAGATGAAATTACAAAAGGGAATAAACCGTACATTAATACTAAAACAATGAAAATATCTTAGCCTTATTTTTTAAGAAACCAGGACTAGTTGGGTTAATAAACTTTCTTCATTATTTACTTGTGTTACTCATTGAAACGTAGTGCAATTACATATATGTAATTTCAAATAGATTTGCCAGGATCACATTGTTGTTTTTCTTCAAACAGTTGAAAATAAAATTTCTACTGGGATAATGATTTATTGAGTTCTTTGAAACCCTGTCTCTCCTTCGGTAGCTGTTAATAGTGGAAAATCACTGGTATAAAGCCCATGCCCGTAAATGCAGTTACGGTTAGCCGTAGATGGCATACGAAAATATTGGGCATTATATTTTCTAGCTTTTACCGGTAAGCCTTATAAAATTGTTACAATTGTTGAATTTTGCAATTTAGGAAAAGGTCAGTGTCTCAAGATTTAATATAGACCAGAATCATGTTTATTATATGTCTAGCTATTTCATTTTTAAAGCTCTAAGTGAGCTGTAAGATGCGTGTACCTGCTGCTTTTTCTACAGTTTAGATGCCCTTAACTTGTAAAGCGGATGCGTGTAACTTGCAGATCTAATGATTGTAAATTGCAGTAGCTGAAGTTTATTGCATGTTTATTGTACAAATTATCCTGTATTGGTACGCAATTTTATGTTATATTTTCATGAACGTAGAGAGCGTGGCACTCTTCCTATACGAGGCATCGGATTTAACGTCCCTAATCTGACCGGACCTGACTGTGTATTTGTACATCCAGCACAGCTAAACGGACCAAAGTTAAGCGCTTAAGTTGGTATTATCCCCATGTTTGTGAGTGTCATTTTCTTCGGTGTCCTCTACCACGTGGAAAAGGAAAACAAATGTCAGATCATTATGTATAAAGAATCCTTATATACGCAAAAATTATGCATCCAAAGGCTACAACAGAAAAATTACCCACGGCCAGAGTTTTCGGTTAAGAAAAGTTACGGACTGTGAGTGAGTGAGTGATCTTTTGCCATTTTTAAAATTGTTCTTACGCTAAGCTAAGACAAAATGCATTACATTTTTTGTTTTCAGTTGATTATTTTGCCTTAGATACAATACATTGACAACTTGTAATGAATTATTAATGCGTAAATCTAAAGATATTTGATAAAATTAAAATCGCATTATTTTACGCCGCCATATTGGGCTGTGGGTAACTTAAGTTACCCACAGCCGTTTAAGCACAGTGATAATAGTTTATGAGATAATAGCCAAAAGCATTCAAATTTGCAAAAAACTGTCATTTATGGCCAATAACCCCTATGCAGGAGTTTTGCTATTGGAAACCCCAGAAATTGGTAGGATCAAAATCTAAACTAGGAAGTGCACAATGGGAACATGCAACAAAGATTCTCTGACAGTTTTATGGAATTCCCTTCAGTAGTTTAGGGACGGAAGGATGAACGGACGGACACAACGAATACTATATACCCCGTTTTTTTAAGCGGGGGTAAAACTAAATAATGTATCAAATTATTACAATAAAATATCAATGAAAGACTCTTTTTTTTTTTTTACAAAATTTTAAAAATAAAGATTGATAGTCATGTTACTGTAAAGGACAGTTGAAAGTATAATTAAAGAAATTGTTCATTGTAACTTTAGGCCAAATTGTAATATATGGACTGGCAGGCCACTC
This sequence comes from Mytilus trossulus, assembly GCF_036588685.1. Lineage (NCBI taxonomy): Eukaryota > Metazoa > Mollusca > Bivalvia > Mytilida > Mytilidae > Mytilus > Mytilus trossulus. Next base: position 50,597,878 of record NC_086378.1, read on the forward strand.
CAAAAGGCCCTCAGTGTCTTGAACTATTTCTTAAATATTGACCTTAATCACATGAAATATTTGTACAAGGTAAATAAATCCTTGTATCCACCTCATCAAAAGTCATAAATTGTATAATATACAATTATGACCTTCATGGAAAGTTAATACAGTCAAACCTGTGAAAACCGGACCCTGAGTAAACCGGTTTCCTGTCAATTCCGGCCGAAAATTAAAGTCCCATTTCCCTCCCTTAATATTCTTTGCAAAAATATCCCTTGTAAACCGGACCCTGTCTATTCCGAATTCCGATCTAATTATCTAGTCCCAATACAGTAAATTACTTTAATTATTACCTGTCAAAACCGGTTTGGCTTTTTATCATAACGGTATTGATTGATGTCAATCAAACTGATCAAGAGCGTGTGTTGTGGTTGTTTACACAAAGGGTTTCTTCAGGGTATAAAATTAGCAAGGTAACAAAAAGTGAATTAAAAGTAAAGTGAACTGTTTTTACAACCATTAAAAAGATTTTCCTTAGAATATGTTAGTTTAAACAAATATTAATATGGAGACTTGAAGTACGCCAATAAAAGAGGAAAATTGATTTTGAAAACAATGTGAACTGAACACACCATTGCCAAAAAAGGTCTCGTGAATGAATCTACATTGAAACAAAAGTAAGATCTTATTCAGGAATCTGATAAAGGAAAAAAACGTTCTTGGTTCATTTCACTGTTCACTGGATCGATTAATCATTGAATGAGACGAAGGAATTATGTTTTCATGATTCTAGGTAACCCTTTGTGAACCTCGATGAAAATGTTGATATTGTATCCAAAATTGATAAATCACGGAAGAGGTTATTTCCTGCGGGCATAGCCCAAGGGAAATTCCCCCTTTCGAGATTTAACAATTTTGGATATTAACTTTTCATGAAGGACATAATTGTTTTATTATACTAAACACTAAACATTGGACTTGTTTTAACCCATTTTACAAGCATCAGCGTAAAAGTTTCATTTCAAAAACTAACTAGTCTTTGAGACTTTCAGGAAATTTACCAAAGTTGGAATTGCAACTTTTGGAATCAGAGCATTTCAAAACATTTCATTAGTTTTTATGATATATATATATGGTAAGTCTTGTAGAATGATTCCAAAAATCAAGCAGTCTTTTTAAGACTTTCAGAAAATTTACAAAACTTGGAATTGAAATTTTTTGAAATCTAAGTGTTCCATGTAATTCCAATAAATAAAATGTAGCAAAAGAGATTAATTGCAAGTTAAATTTTGAAAAATTAATGAGTCTTTGAGACTTTCAGGAAATTTACCAAAAATGGAAATCTGAACATTCAAAAATATTTTGTTTGTTTTTGCAATGTAAGAATAGTAAGTTTTGAAGAACATTTTCAAAGATTTGCCAGTCTTTGAGACTTTCAGGAATTTTCTTAAAACTGGAATTGGCATTTTTTTAAAATCCAAGTGTGCATATCTTTTTATATGTTATTGTAAAACACAATTAGTTTCAAGGAACATTTCCAAATTTTAAACAGTCTTTGAGACTTTCAGGAAATTTACCAAAGTTGGAATTGCCATATTTGGAATCCAAACATACAGTATTGTTCCAACTGTTATACTAATACATAATAAAAAGCTTCGCCGAGCGGAGCATGATACGACCGCAGTTGTCGACAAGTGTTCATTTGGGCAAGTATTGACACACTACTAAAGTGGACACAATAATGTGCTGGACACAGTAATTTGCTGGATACAGTAATTAGCTGGACACAGTAATATACTGGACACAGAAATTAAGACCCTTGTAGCAGGGAAACCGTAAGTCCCAGCTCAAATTTGGAAAGAATCAAACGGGTTGGAAATTTCATAAGGAATCCAAACAAAAACCAGGTGCTCCGCAGGGCGCAGCTTTATACGACCGCAGAGGTCGAACCCTGAACAGTTGGGGCAAGTATGGACAAAACATTCAAGCGTGATACAGCTCTGAATTTGGATTGTGATCAAATTTTTGACATTACATGTTTTTTTTTACACAAAACAAATGTCAAGATTTTACAAATCAATTAAAGATTTCTTCTTCAAACTTTTTAAATCTAAAATTAAATAGTTGACACAGCATAGGTTTCTGACACAGAATGAATGTGGTCTAATGAACTTAAAATATTTTTTTTGCCTTTGAGCAATTCACTATGCTGTTGAATATTAATCCTCTCAAAAAAATGTTTGAAGAAATTTTCTTTTTATTTATGAAATCTGAAATGAGAAAAATTTAAATCCCCCCCCCCTTTTTTTTCACATCCCCGTCCCTTTTTCCAAAACTGATATCAATTCAAATTTCTAATGGAGTTTGCAACAATAACTACTCTTTTAAATACATCATAAAATATTAAAATGTAAAATAAAGTGCTTGTTATCACTGAATGGTAAAGATTGGTTGGTAGTAAAAGTGAATATACATTGTTTATTGTATAAAACAATAAAAAAAACTTCATCAGCAACATTTTATATTGGCAAATTTCCAATGAAGTTATTTACATAAAGTTATTGGCAAATAAAAATAGAAAATGACATCATAGTCATGTCTGGCAAATGTCCAACATACATTATCTAAAAACATTTTAGATAAGATAAGGAAAAAAAGCTTCATCAGCAACATTTTATATTGGCAAATTTCCAATGAAGTTATTTACATAAAGTTATTGGCAATTAAAAATAGAAAATGACATCATAGTCATGTCTGGCAAATTTCCAACATATATTATCAACTTCTATTCTATACAAAGAAAGATAACTCCAATTGAAAATTAATTGCTATTGCACAATATTGTGCAATTAGATATTTCTTGCTATTGTGCAATACTGTGCAATTGAAAATTTCTTGCTATTGCACAATACTTGATATGGAATCCTGATTTGGACCAACTTGAAAACTGGGCCCATAATCAAAAATCAAAGTACATATTTAGATAAAGCATATCAAATAAGCCCAAGAATTTAATTTTTGTTAAAATCAAACTTAGTTTAATTTTGGACCCTTTGGACCTTAATGTAGACCATTTGAAAACTGGACCAAAAATTAAGAATCTACATACACAGTTAGATTTGGCATATCAAAGAACCCATTTATTCAATTTTTGATGAACAAAGTTTAATTTTGGACCCCCATTTGGACCAACTTGAAAACTAGGCCAATAATTAAAAATCTAAGTACATTTCTAAATTCAGCATATCAAACAACCCCCAGGATTCAATTTTTGTTAAAATCAAACTAAGTTTAATTTTGGACCCTTTGGACCTTAATGTAGACCAATTTGAAAACGGGACCAAAAATTAAGAATCTGCATACACAGTTAGATTCGGCATACCAAAGAACCCCAATTATTCAATTTTTGATGAAATCAAACAAAGTTTAATTTGGACCCTTTGGGCCCTTTATTCCTAAACTGTTGGGACCAAAACTCCAAAGGACCAAAATCAATACCAACCTTCCTTTTATGGTCATAAACCTTGTGTTTAAATTTCATAGATTTCTATTTACTTAAACTAAAGTTATTGTGCGAAAACCAAGAATAATGCTTATTTGGGCCCTTTTTTTGCCCCTAATTCCTAAACTGTTGGAACCAAAACTCCCAAAATCAATCCCAACCTTTCTTTTGTGGTCATAAACCTTGTGTCAAAATTTCATAGATTTCTATTAACTTAAACTAAAGTTATAGTGCGAAAACCAAGAAAATGCTTATTTGGGCCCTTTTTGGCCCCTTATTCCTAAAATGTTGGGACCAAAACTCCCAAAATCAATCCCAACCTTCCTTTTGTGGTCATAAACCTTATGTTAAAATTTCATAGATTTCTATTCACTTTTACTAAAGTTAGAGTGCGAAAACTAAAAGTATTCGGACGACGACGACGACGACGCCGACGCCGACGCCAACGTGATAGCAATATACGACGAAAAATTTTTCAAATTTTGCGGTCGTATAAAAATGTTGAAATTTGACGAGAAATAAAAAAGTTCTATTTTTGGAGTTAGCACCACTTTGGCCCCTAATAGCTCGGAAACGGTAAAAGCTATGTTAAATCCGTTGAGACTTTACCGGTGCGGAAGTTCATAAGGAACATAATGAAAAAAACAAAACCAAAATAAGATGAAAAATAAAAATTGGACAAACAAAAAAGAGAAGTTCGTTTTAGCCCTTTTAGCCCCTTGTAGCTCAGAAACCGTAAGTCCTAGCTCAAATCGGTAAAAATTTTCTGAGTTGGAAATTTCATAAGGAATCCAAAGAAAAATAACCCCTTGAAATCGGACAAGAAATAAAAAAGTTCGTTTTTTGGGATTTAGCACCACTTTGGCCCCAAATAGCTCGGAAACGGTAAAAGCTACGTTAAATCCGTTGACATACTATCGGTGCGGAATTTCATAAGGAACATAATGAAAAAAACAAAATGAAAATAAGATGAAAAATAAAAATTTGACGAACAAAAAAGAGAAGGCAGTTTTAGCCCCTTTTGGCCCCTTGTAGCTCGGAAACCGTAGGTCCTAGCTCAAATCGCTTAAAATTTCCAATGATGTAGATTTCATAAGGAATCCAAAGAAAAAAAACCCATTGAAATCGGACATGAAATAAAAAAGTTCGTTTTTTGGGATTTAGCACCACTTTGGCCGCTTATAGCTCGGAAACGGTAAAGGCTATGTTAAATCCGTTGCAATATTACAGTTGCGGAATTTCATAAGGAACATTATGAAAAAAATTTGATTAAAATTGAACAAAAAATAAATCCTCTACATCAAATTTAATATAAACACTTATTTTGCCCTTTTTGGCCCCTATTTCAGGAACCGGCAGGGGCATAACCCCCAAAAACAATCCCAAGCTGTATTTTGTGGTTAGATTCCTTGTGTTAAAATTTTGTAGCATTTGCTCTATCAGAACTTAAGTTATTGTCCGGAAACCATTAATCTGGACGACGACGACGACGCCGACACCGACGACGCCAACGGACAGGGGCGATACCATTATACGAACGCAAAATTTTTGCAGTCGTATAAAAAGTTAGTTGCTTGGATCATAATCATACCAAAAGATGTCGCATATTAATCATTTGGTGGGAAATCATTTTGCCCTAAGGGCAAAGTTCAAAATTCCGAAACCTTCGACACAGACAACTTTCATAGTACTACTTATACACTTATAATTTTCATGTTTCTACCATGAAAGGTGTAAGAGGAGTTCGTGCAGAATCGATTTTGTCATTATTTTGAACCCTTAGGAAAATGCCCTCAGGGCTTGCAGGCAAAATCCCATGCCACTGCTAGACTTGGTACCCATAATGGGAGGTCATACTGTTGGAACCAACTTCCTATTGTAAATAGTTTGGAAGATTTCACCATTTTCTGCCTATCTCAAAAACGAAATTTCGCTCATAAATTTGCCCTAGGGCATGAATTTCATACCCTGATCACATACTCTAACATGCTACCAAGTTTCAAGTTTCCATCATTTCTAGTTTCTGAGATTTTGCATGACATTACATACATACAAACAGACGGACTGCATTACATACATGACATAATCCCCCCGCTTTCGCTTAGCAGGGGGGATAAAAACAGCACTTGACAATATTTATACCCTCTTCTTCATTGATAATATTCTCTTCTGAATCGATGAACTGTTCCCTCTCAAAATCTTCTTCTGCCTCTACACCTTCCATCTGAGTATTTCTATCTTCTTCTCTGTCTATTTCTAACTCTTTCTCTGAATAAGGAAAGATATTTCATTAACTAACATAAATTGCTTACCTGGATAGTCTTAACCAAACATATCAATGGCTAAATATAGCAATTTTAATGCCGTTTTAAATTTTTTTTGTGTGATCTATGCATTCTTTTAGTAACAATTTTGAAGATGACTGAATAAAAAAAAACTAGAGGCTCAGGTGAGCATCAAGAATTGCCCATGGCAGCCAATTTTGTTGTCCAATCAGGACGAAATGAGGCAATTTTATAACAGACCTTACATAGATGCATCCTGCCAAGTTTGATTCAATTTAGCCCAGCGGTTTCAGAGGGGAAGATTAAAGTGTGATAAGTTATGATAGATGTTTCATGGTGGCAAAAGCTCACATTACCCTAATAATAATCTATAAAGCAATCAACAATGCTCATCTTTCATACATGTTGTCTGAAATAAATTAAATATTCTGCAATCATGGACTAATGCACAACATAATACATTAATCATTCAATTATTAAACAGAAATCAAAAACACATGTTTCTGAATTCACAATTCCATTTGTTTCTTTGGTAAAACTCTAAATTTACCTGAATCAGAGTCCAAAATGCATTGCAGTTGTTCTATTACCCTGGGCCTACTTATGACGTACTGCATCACCACAGATGGATTTGCATCTGCAAATCTGGTCCATTTTTCTTTAACTGAAAATATAAGATTTTCATCCAATGATAAACGATGACAGGTCTGAGCTTTTTTTTTGCAAAGGTTTATTTTGCCTCTCAAGCTTAAAATGACTTAATTGACAGTCCAAAATAACATTTGAAATTACAGATAGTTTTATCAATACAAACTGAGGTGCTTAACAACCTACTTTGTTGACTACTCAATAACCTATATTGTGGTCAACACAGGAATTGTGTTACCAGTAGCTTGCTTCATACAGTAATGTGTTTGATATGCTTACTTGCTTGACAGTCTAACTTGCTTGCCACGATTATGTTGGTAGTTCACTATTATTGAAATATATTGGAAATCAGAATTAGAATAAACAGCTGCGCCACAAGTGCAATACACGCCCATTCCGAATTTTTTTTATAGTTCATTTCAAAACATATGCAGTGGAACCTGTCTTATCCGACACACCTCGGGACCAGAGAAATATGTCGGATTGGACAGGGTGTCGGAATACTCGGGTTTCACATTTGATAAAAGTGAAATAAGCCTGTAAGATACAAACGTGGGCAATAACACCCAAAATAGGTTTTACTAAGGAGATCCTTTAAAGAAAAATAGTGTTTATGAAACATTACACCACGTCAAGTACAAATTCCCAAGATCTCGTAAATATTTAGTACGATAAATTTCAGTGAGATTGACAAGTTCTTAGAACATTTACAGTGTTAGTCTTCATCAATTGTTTAACTATTTTCCCAGTCATGGTTATTTGTATCATTTAGTCGGAATATCGTCTTCGACACTGCATGGTTACATAAAGTAAACTGTCAAAATGAAATCATTTCACAGTCCAATTAGCAATATTTCTTCGTCTGGATTTTTTTCCCCAACAATTTACTCACATTGAATTAAGAAAGACATTATGAAAAGTATGTATTAAGATTTATATATTTTCCATATGTTGTAGAAATGTTTTTATCCCGTACTGAGCCTCAAAGGAGTAAGATCGGTAAGTGCCATATTTGGCCCCAATTATAAAGTTCATGGTTACAAGACAATAATTGTTTTAAGTTGCCTTAAAGACATGTGAAAAAGTTAAACAGAGCTGTTTTTGTCAAAGTTTAATTCTAACACAACGATTTTTACATTCCAAAACGGTCAAGATAAGGGATTTTGGTGAAATTTGACAAAATCAGCGGGATCTCAACCAAATAAAGGACCAGGAAACATAGAGCGCATGCGTCGACAAGCTTAATATTCAAATAAAACATGTTAAATGTCTTCACAAACATCATTTTAAAAGATCTTTGTTGTCGACGTATGCGCTCTATGTTTCCTGTCAAATAATCTTTGGAAATTTACCCATTTTCATTGATTTTTTCGTGAAAAATCAATATGAGTACAACTTGTGACGTCATAATGAAACGCAGAAACGTAAAATTTTAAACAAAATGGCTTATATCCTATCTAGTCAATGTATTAGCTATAATTTATCGTGATATTGGTCAATAAATCCGAATTTGGAATTTACGCTAAAAAAGTGGGCCATTTTAGGACCTTATCGAACATACTCCTTTCCTATCCGATCAATAAAAAATAACAAGATATTTGTGTACACAGGTAATGGATTAAATTACCTTTAAATGCATGAAATACACCTGACTGAATTATGATTACCTTGTTTATAAATTGATTAAGGAGATCAAAGGGTCGGATTAAACAAGTATAATTAGAGTACTTATGAAGGCTGGGACTTGAAAATGCTGTCGGATTACGGAGTAGACGGGTGTCGGAATACAGAAGATTTTTTAACAAAGAATGTTAAAGAAAACTTTCGGGACCAGTAAATTTTGTCGGATTTCACAGGATGTCGGAATATTCAGGTGTCGGATTAAGCAGGTTCGACTGTAATTATCAGATCATGTCTATTTCAAACAAAACAAAAGAAGAAACACTGTGTGAATTTTAAAAGCAAACAGACAATTATTTTTATAAAAATAAAATTTTATAAAATAATAAATTAAATATAGAACCAAAAAAAATCTAAATGAAAATAGGAAAAAAATATTCTTTAGTTATTCACAAAAAAAAAGTAAGTTACTTAGTCCGCTCCCAACTCTAGAACTCTAAAAGGACAATAGGGAAAATAACAAAAACCAAAGGCATTTACTCTACATAGGACCTACATGTAACATCATGTTAAAATTTAGTAAGAATTGGTCAAAGTAAACTTGAGTTTTTGTGAAAAATGTCAATTTTCAATGAACAAAGTCCCATAACTTTGAACGACAAAAGTGAAAATCAATGAACCGTAACAAGACTCAAACTCAATCTGTAACATCAATTAATATCTATATACCAAAAATCAGTTCAATATCTCAAGGTGTTTAGTAAAAAAGTCTGGAAAACTGGTTGTTGCGCAACAAGTCAGAATGACAAACAAGGGTAAAACTATATGTCCCGACCACTTTGTGGCGGGACATAAAAAAGTGCTGAAAACTTCAAATTCACTGTAATTTTCTAAGTCCGAGGGCGTAACTTCCGTAAAAATTATTCAACCACAACCAAAGTAGAACTTAATCTGTAACTTCTCATGATAAGACCACATACCAAAAACAAAATCAATTGGTTGAACATTACAAAAAAAAGTGTGGAATACTTAAAATTCACTGTAATTTTCTATGTATAGAAATATTTTATATTTTGGGCCACTTTTACCTTTTACCTATGTCTTTTACTTTTTATTGTTTTGTATGTTTTATATTTGGTTTGTTTAGCCCCACTGCCAGTGGTTTTACATTTTACAATTTCTTTGATATTGAATTTTCTATGTCCAAGGGCCGTAGCTTCCGTGAAAATCATTGAACCGTAACCAAACTCTAACTTAATCTGTAACTCTTCATAATAAGGCTACATACCAAAGATATTATCATTTGGTTGAAGCATTACCAAAATAAAGAGCTACGCCAAGCGCAGCATGATACGACCGCAGTGGTCAAACAAGTGTTCATTTGGGCAAGCATTGACACACTACTAAAGTGGACACAATAATATGCTGGACACAATAATATGCTGGACACAGTAATATGCTGGACAGAGAATTCTGATTAGTAATAAAAAAACTTTTTTTTTTTTTTTTTTTTATTTAGCACCACTTTGGCCCCTAATAGCTCGAAAACGGTAAAAGCTATGCTAAATCTGTCGTACTCTACTGTTGCGAAAGTTCATAAGGAACATAAAGAAAAACTAGAAAATGTGTCTGTAAGCCACAGATGCCCTGCCATTAAGATCAATATGAGGTTCCATGTTGTCTCATGTAAAAATTGACCAAAATGCTGCTGAAAAGAGCTGTATGGCAAATTTAAACCAAAGTCACTCAAGCATAAGATATGTCAAAGTGACCAAAAAGAGGTCAAACTGTGCTGCACTGTGCAAGAATACTACAACAGTGGTATATCATTGATACACTACCACAGATTCCCGAGAAATGGCAGTAAATGCAAAACTTAACCAAAATCATTCAAGCATAAAATGTAGGTCATGGTATTCTAGAAGATGCTGAACTGTGCTGCACTATGCAAGGACACTACAATACATTAATATCATTGATATACTACACTAGGTTCTTGAGAAATAATCCTCGACACAAAACTTTACCAAAATCACTGAAGCATAAAATGTAGGTCATAGTGACAAAAAAGATGCTGAACTGTGCTGACTAAGCAAGAACACTACCAATAGTCTAATATCATTGATACACTACCATAGGGTTCTGAGAAATGGACCTATACACAAAACTTAACCAAAACCACTGAAGCATAAAATGTAGGTCATATTGACCAAAAAGATGCTGAACTGTGTTGCACTAAGCAAGAACACTACAACAGTCTAATATCATTGATGCACTACCATAGGGTTCTGAGAAATGGACCTAAACGCAAAACTTAACCAAAATCACTCAAGCATAAAATGTAGGTCATAGTGACCCAAAAGATGCTGAACTGTTGAACTGTGTTACACTACATAGGAACACCACAGTGGTGAAATATCATTCATATATTACAATAGGTTTCTTCACAATGGTCATTTATAAAAAAAATTATTGAAGTCAATCAAGCATGAAATGTAGGTCAAATTGACCATAATGTTGTTGATCAATGTAGTACTATTTAAGAAGAATATACTGATGAAATATCATTGGTACATCATTATTACATTCTGAGAAATGGACCTTAACGCAAAACTTAACCAAGATCGGGACAGACGGACGTACATACGTATGTACGGACGGACAAGGGTAAATCTATATGCCCCTTTCACTTCGTGGCGGGGCATAAAAAACAAAACCAAAATAAGATGAAAAATAAAAATTTGACGAACAAAAAAGAGAAGTCTTTTTTAACCCCTTTTAGCCCCTTATAGCTCAGAAAATGTAAGTCCTAGCTCAAATCTGTTAAAATACACTATGTTGGAAATTCATAATTTGCTGTTATACATTTTGAAATTGTTTAAAACACTAAGGTTTTTCTACTTCAAGGCATAGGATTTCCTTGGTCTTATTTTGGTGCCCTGTTTCGGTATATTTTGGGTTTATAAGCTCTTCAACTTTATAGTGATTTTGGATTTGCATAGTTTTAGATAAGAGCGTCACTGATGAGTCTTTTATAGACGAAACGCGCGTCTGGCGCAGAAAAAATCTTGCCTTGAACTTTGATGTGATTTTTTTTTTAACACCATGATGGTTTTCACTGCTGGTGGAGGTATTCTTCCTAGAGGTTAACCCGCTCCGCTAGTCAACACTTTGGTGCTGACGTGATTCATCAAACTAAATTCGCTGTTATAAATTTTGAAATTGTTAAAACAGTCAGGGGACTTACTTAAACAAGTGATTTTCTAAATCACTGATTCAAGTAACATTATTTCCATAAAAGTTGGAAGTAAGAGTTGTCTTTCTTTAATAATCACCTATTTAAGTAGCACAAATTAATCACTAGAAGAAGTGACTTAATTTTGTTGTAGCTTTAAATATAGAATACTAATGATCCAGGGACTAATTATGTTTCTAAACTTATCAGAACCAACATCTGTGTTGTCTAGGATGACCAGGTCATTTCAGGTGATGACCTTGTACTGAATCTAGGATAATGACATAAAAATCACTTGTTTAAGTATCAGACCTCAATTTCCTTCCCAAAAATCACTTCTTTAAGTATCATTCTTTTAATAACCCCCACTAATTTCAACACCCCCGAACAGTGATATTTTTATAGCGAACAGTAGAATTTTATTACATAATCTGAAAGATGAAACCTTGAACTTCACAAGAAAAATACTCCCACTGCTGTGAAAAATCTTTTAAGAAAGTATCAGTTCATTATGTAAAGCCATTATTATAGCATTTTTCCAACTGAAATAGAATTTAAAGCTAAATGATAGCATCAAAAGCATAAACCTTGCTACTTAAAAGAAGCAAAAAGTTCATATTTTTTACTAATTAAAAAATATGATTTAAACCTATGTGTTTAAAATATTGAAAAAACTACAAAATCCCGATTTGTGACAAAACCTCGAATTTGCTACTCAAATAAGTGATTTAAAAATCACTTATTTCAGTAAGTCCCCTGACTGTTAAAACAATAAAGTTTTTCTACTTCAAGGCATAGGATTTCCTTGGTCTTATTTTGGTTCCCTGTTTCGGTATATTTTGGGTTTATAAGCTCTTCAACTTCATAGTGATTTTGGATTTGCATAGTTTTAGATAAGAGTGTCACTGATGAGTCTTTTATAGACGAAACACGCGACTGGCGCAGAAAAAATCTTGCCTTGAACTTTGATGTGATTTTGTTTTTTTTTATGACTGGAAAATGTAATTTTAAGAATTGAATGCAGATTTTTTGCATTTTATGGGCGTGTAAAAGCGTTGACCGTGCGCACATTTTTTGTATGAAGCGCTTCCACGCTTTATATAAAATGTGCTTCGGTCAACGCTTTTACACGCCGATAAAGTACAAAAAATATGCATTCAATTCTTAAATCAATGTGCATATAAACATGATAAACATCATAAACTCACAAGATTCCACAGGTGCACACGTCTTTCTTGTTATGAAATTTTTTATCCAGGTGTAAAGTCTATTCTTTTCTTTCCTTTTCCTTGAATTCTGTCCACAACTGTCCTTCTCATCTAGAGGGGGACTGTCATACTTGGTTCCTACTTCCTAAAGATAACACACATGAAAATCAATATTCAGCAGTTACAAAACTGTACACTAAATAATAATATATGTATGCAAGAGCAAAACAAGAAATCTGTGTGAACTGATGCTTATTAGTGATACTCCGCTCCCGAACTTTGGCGCTAAATACGGAAAATTGAATAATAGATAGAAATAAAATTGTATAATAATAACATCATGAAATAATGGGTGAGATATCACTGACAACATGACTGATGAAGATGCGTGTCAAAATTCTTTCAAATCTCCTTCCCAAGGGTATGAAGTTAAACTTGTAAATGTATTGAGTCTGCAATGAAATTCTTGTTCCATATTAAATCTAACTTGAAACTATGAGCATAACTCTATACCCCACCCCTTTTTCCCTCTCACTTGCCTAACCCTATAAGTCATGAGACTTACATCTGATATCGCAAGAAGTTCATCTTCCAATGATACAACCACCTAGGCTCTACAGTACAAAAGCTATGACATGAAGAACATGAAGAAGAAAAGCTTTAAAAATTATAAAGAAAAAAGTGGATGACATTTTACTATCATGAAGGTCAAGGGTCACATTGACCTAAATTTGGTACGTGATACATCATCTTCGTTTTGCTATCATGAAGATCAAAGTCAAGGTCATTGTGACATAATTTCATTCGTGACACATCCACCTCCCGTATATGATTCATCCACATACCAAGTTTGATAATCCTACAATGTAGGTACTAAGGTACAAAAGTTCTGCTCAGGACAATGAGCAGGACGGATGGACAGACAGACAGACAGACAGAGGTGATTCCTATATACCCACACAAACTTCATTTGATGGGGTCTAAAAACGTCAAATAATGCCTTCAAGTTTTTACATGATGTAATTAACAGTCTACAAACAAACATTTGGGACCATCTTATATTCTTACAGGGTATAAAAAATTGTCATGCATGTCCATCAGACAAACATATATTCCTAAAATTGAACAACAGTAAAAACAGCAGTCTACATGTAGTCAAAATCTTTTTACTACCTGTATATATCCTACTATAGTACAAACCTGAACAATGTCAGTTTCTGTTTTCATTTCCAGATATATTTTTAAAATATATATCTCCAGGGGTGATGTCTTTGGTGTTTTTTTGATGACTTCCATCAATTTTTCTTCAAACAAGATAAATGGGGATGTAGGTGCCATGCTCATAAACTATAAAAAAAATAAACACAGATTTGTTACAACAATATCATCTTTTGAGGAGAAACACGTCACATTTCAGCAATGCGTATTGCACACATATTTGTGTCAGGATGTTAATGCTACAGATACATGTACACTACAACGATGTTATGATCGAAGTATCCAGACTTTCCCCTATGGTTCCACAGCTACCTTATAACCAGTCCTATACATCGTAAAGAATAAAAAAAAATATTAATATTGTGGAGAAGACATCAATGTTTGTATTGATTTTCCTGTTTATAACAAAATCTTGAAAAAATCTTGAATTATTATTATTACAATACAGTCACTGACAGTGTTGCAGTGATAGAAATTTGATTTTATATTTACTAGTAAGGCCAAACAAAATAATATGTGTGGTTCCGGTTACCCGACCGACCCTAATTTATACTCCTGACCCTAACACTTGTTTTCCCAATCTTCAAAAAATCAAATGTTAAAACTAGGGACCGATCCTAATTTCATTTCCATTGTCACCCAAGTCTCGTGAAAAGATGGATCTGATTAGACACAGGTTGTGACACATGAACAAATAATATTACAGATTAAATATTTTTGTTGATGACATAGATTCCTATTTCAACCCTGTTTTGTCTGATCCAGTTAATTTAAATCAGAATAACTTTAGTCATCTTCTTTATGCAGATGATTTAATCTTAATTTCAGAAACACCTAATGGCTTGCAACACTGTGTGGATGCCTTACAATCTTTTTGTATTGATTGGGGCCTAAATGTGAACACCAAGAAAACCCAAATTATGGTTTTATCAAATAGTAAAAATAGATCTTTATTAGATAAACATTATTTTTATTTTGGTCCCCAACCATTAGAATCTGCTACAGAATATAAATACTTAGGTATAGTCTTCAACAATAGAGGTAAACTTAATATAGCAGCCGAAAATCTTGCTGATAAAGCACGTAAGGCATATTTCGCCTTGAAATCAAAATTACCATATTCTAATTGTATTGCAGTGGAAAAATGGGTAAGACTTTTCAACTCATTTATTTCACCAATTATGACTTATGGATCTGAAATTTGGATCTCAGATTTTAATATAAATCTTGACACTGCTGATAAACTGCCATTTGAAAAGGTTCAGAATAAGATAAGTGAAAAATATTCTTGGTGTTCATGGTAAGGCTTCCAATTTAGCTTTACGTACAGAACTTGAGCTATATCCAGTGTGTTTTATATCATATAAACTAATGTTTAAATACTATGCTAGATTAACTGACATTGAAGTTGGAAACAACCCAAAATTTGATTTATTAAAATCTGCATTCATTGAAGATAAAAAATTGTATACACAGAAGAGCTCTTGCTGGGTACAATCATTACATAAACTAAAAAAGTTAATCAACTTTGATTCACTTCAAATATCACATAATGTGTTTGAGGACTCACTAAAAAACTTTTATAAATGCAAGATTTTGGGTCAACTTGAGCATATCAAATCTAATAACACAGGTAAACTAAGATTTTATAGTAAAATGTGCTCATCTTTTGACTTAAAAGCTTACTTAAGATTTGATATTAAGAAATATGATAGATCACTGCTTACAAAAATTAGAATAAGTGCACATTCACTTGCAATTGAAACTGGGAGGTATAGCAAACCAAAAATTTTAGCAAGTGAAAGATACTGCAAACTTTGTAAAGATAAAGTGGAAGATGAAGTTCATTTTCTTTTATATTGTCCTCTATATAAAGACCTTCGAGACAAGTTTGATATTTTCAAAAACCTTAATAATGATGATGATATTAAATCAACGATTTATTTACTTAACCCAGTAAATCTGGTTGACACCAGACAAATATGTAATTATTTAAGTCAAGCTTTTGAACTTCGTAATAAAAATCTAATGTCAGTTGGTCTACCATAAGTATAATACTGTGTAATAGTAAATACTGTGATATTATATATATAATTGGTACTTGAAATGCTTTCTTTATGTTATATTTGCATAAATTGTCATGTTTAATGTGTTTGTATCTTGGAATACGCATTGTATCATATGTGCTTTGTCCAATAAAATATTTGAATTTGAAAAAAAAAAAAAAAATATTAACGTAAACACAACATGATAGGAAATATGTCGGCAATCTTGACGCTCATAATCAGCATTGGACTGACGGACCACATTCTATAAATACTCCGACATGTTTATTGACAATTTCAAGGAAGAATTTTAATCTATTGATAGCAATATTTGTGGGGTAGCATGCAGTTTTTCGCTTCAAGGCAGCTGATGCACACTGTTAGTGTGACCTTGGCTTCTCATTTACATAAAGCATCAAATGATCATGTTTATACGTGTACATGACCTACTTTCATTTCCGATTTATTAATAGAAAATCAACATTCGTTTATCTAAGATACATACATGTAGCAATTCAAATAAGTACTTTACTATACCTTTCTATATAGATATATCCATATTTTAATCAAGAATAGAAATGTTTTTTTCATGGAATGAACCATGTGCTTTTGTTTATTTACAATGTGGTTTTGGCGGGAAATATTATGTATGCTTTGTATATCCCTCCTTAAAATAGGAGCACCTTCATGAAACATTCAGCATACTTCATCTTCATAGATTACTGTTAGTAATTCCCTTCCTAGAAAATATGGGAAACCACCTGTCACATAATTTGAACATTTTATAAACAGGATAATCCCATGTTTCCTTCAATATTTCACAAATGTTTCAAGGGTATAGATTTATTTTGAAAATATGAGTATGGTTTTAGTAAAAAAACATTTTGCCATAAGAATGACTTTATTTAAGGTGCAAAACTGGTCATTCATTCATCATACATATTATATAGAAACATATAACCACTGCACTAACAAATCTAAAGAAAAAAAAAAAAAAAAAAAAAAAAAAAAAAAATCCTTTCCTACCTACCCTAATTCTTATTTTGATGTAACCAGAACCACACATATAATTTTGTTTGGCCTAAATAGGGCTACTAAAAATAATATTTCAGTAGCTAAGTTTTTGTTTTACTTAAAGTCGTATAAAGCACCGCAAAGCAACCCTCTAGAAATTGGGGCTGCTAATGGTCTCCAGATCCTTTAAGCAAAAATATTTTTTTGTTTTCCCAGAAAAATATGGTTAATTGCCACAGGCAATTGTCCCTAGGATTTTTTCCCTATCAGAACTTATATAAGGCCAAAGAAAAATGAAAGTTGGTTTCCCCTAACATGGACAAAAAATTTAGACCCGGCAGGCAGGGATTTTATTTTATTTTTTTTATTCATGATTTGAAATTTTTTGTAATATTTTATCTTTTATTTTTTTTCTGAAGATGCAAATTAAAAATATGGATTAGGTTTTGTTATACCCTTTAATGTTAACTTTAAAACTACAAATTTATTTGACATTACCACCATCGTTTTGATTTAAACACATTAAATACCACCATAACATCTAAAATAGACCAAGCAGATTAACTTTATTTTTTATTTTTTTCAAATCGCAAAAAAAAAAGAAATGACCAGGCACCTTAAAAATGACCCGGCCGGGTTAGGGGAAACCAACAATTTTTTTTCTTCGGCCTAACAAGTAGTATATTTTTACTAATAGATCGTTTGCTGAAAAAGTAATCACAGAGTCAAATCCGGTTCTAATCTGGTACCTAAAGGGGCAAAAGAGATCCCTGTCCATCTTGACAAGGGTAAGAATGTACGTCATACGCAGGGTGTCGGAGGATTTAAAATCGCCGCCAATGCATGCACTTAAAGGTAAGTTTTTGTCCATTATTCATATTCTCCTTAGAATTATGTAAAAATATATAGTTCAACAAAGACTTCATTACTTTCAAAATCCCAAAACTCGCAGGATAGAGGCTACATTTTTACTAGATATGAGCTAATTTTCATAAGACTTAATTTCACTTCATAATAAGACATAAGACATAAGACAGAAAGCTTTAATTAGCTTTAATTAGAGTCGGTATAAGCAAGCAATTACAAACATAAGCTCTGAAGAGCTTTTAAAACCGACATAACAACAAATAAAACAAAACATACATATCGAGTCATGCACACAACATTAAACATATAAGCAAGAGTTCAATCAGTATATAAACATGCAGCACAAAAGTTCTTTAAGCATCTTACAAGTTTAACACATACTGGTACATGCAATTATGAGATAAAAACACAAAAGCACAAATGAAATGGTTTGCACATAAAAAGCATAAAAGCACATTAAGTTTCTAAAATTAACACAAAAGCAGCAGAAGCACTATAAACACTGAACACTTTTAATTTGCAAAACAGTCATTTGCAAATCCGCCGCCGCCTCAAACAAGAGCTACAATATCATGTATATAACCAAAATGTGCAGAATTACATGGGATTCAATAATTTCATTGGTTTTCTACAGTTACTTTCATATTTATTTTGCAATTTGAATTATAAAAACATGGGATTTTCAATATCCCATGGGACAGGGCAAAATCCCATGGGATTTACCATTATCCCATGGGATCTATAATAACATTCCATTATTCACAAGAATTTGCAATATATTATACAAAATGCAGACAACAGAAACAATATTTCTTTAAGCTTTTGAAGTTCAGACAGATTTCAATTTGTGTTTTATTTCAATGAAAAAATACCTTGAACATATTGGAAATTATAACATTGATACAAACAAAACATGTATGTTTTATCCTCTTTTTTTTGTGTTGTTGGCTTGCTGTCTCATTTTAATATACATTTAAACATACATCAATAATCTTCTTCTTTATTAAAAGTAAAAATGGGATATTTTTGATTTTGATATCCCAAAACATTATAGTTCTATCACATAACTTATTACCAAGTTCAAAAACACCAGGCGTCCGTCGTCTGTAAACTTTTACAAAAATCTTCTCCTCTGAAACTACTTGGCCAAATTCTACCAAACTTGGCCACAATCATCCTTGGGGTATCTAGTTTAAAAAATGTGTGGCGTGACCTGTCAAACCAACCAAGATGGCCGCCATGGCTAAAAATAGAACATAGGGGTAAAATGCAGTTTTTGGCTTATAACTCAAAAACCAAAGCATTTAGAGCAAATCTGACATGGGGGTAAAATTGTTGATCAGGTCAAGATCTATCTGCCCTGAAATTTTCAGACGAATCGGACAACCTGTTGATGGGTTGCTGCCTGTGAAATGGTTATTTTAAGGAAATTTTGCAGTTTTTGGTTATTATCTTGAATACTATTATAGATAGAGATAAACTGTAAAAGCAATAATGTTCAGCAAAGTAAGACCTACAAATAAGTCAACATGATCAAAATTGTCAGTCGACCCCTTAAGGAGTTATTGCCCTTTATAGTCAATTTTTAACAACTTTTCATAATTTTTTGTAACTTTTTTAAAAATCTTTTTCTCTGAAACTACTTTGCCAAATTTAACCAAACTTGGCCACAATTATCATTGTGGTTTGTAGTTTAAAAAATGTGTCCGATGACTCAGCCTACCAAACAAAATGGCCGACATGGCTAAAATTAGAACATAGTGGTAAAATGCAGATTTTGCTTTATATCTTTGAAACTAAGACATTTAGGGCAAATCTTTCAAGATTTAAATGTCCATCAGAATAAGATATATCCCCTCACAAATTTTCAGTTGAATTGGACAACCTGTTGTTGGGTTGCTGCCCTAAAATTGGTGATTTTAAGGTAATTTTGCAGTTTTTGGTTATTATCTTGAATACTATTATAGATAGAGATAAACTGTAGACAGCAATAATGTTCAGCAAAGTAAGATCTACAAATAAGTCAGCATGATCAAATTGTTAGAGGACCCCTTAAGGAGTTATTGCCCTTTATAGTCAATATTGAACAACTTTTCGTCATTTTTGTAACTTGTATAAAAATCATTTCTAAAACTACTTGGCCAAATTTAACCAAACTTGGCCACAATCATAATACTAGGGTATCTATTTAAAAAAAAAAGTGTCTAATGACCCCGCCTACCAACGAAGATGGCTGACATCAGTAAACACATTAACAGGTGAGCGACACAGGCTCTTGAGAGCCTCTAGTTTTTTTTAACTGGATGTGATTGTCATAGCATGGTCACATGAATGGTTTGACTTGTCCAGTCCAGGCCACTTATCAGTTGTTTGTGCTCAATTTGAGTGTATTTATTTAGATTATCAATCCTTCTGCTTTCAAGCACTTTCCAAAAATGGAAACAAATTATTTTCAGGAAAAAAATAATTTCGATTTTTTTGTGGAAAATAATTTTTTGACCCGGGCGCTTATTTTTGACCCGTGTGGGGGGAGGGGAAACAAACATATTTTTAATTTTGGCCTTAGATTTTTTAAGCATAGGTCTACTTGTTGTATGGAATGACTACAAGGTATCATATAAAAAAAGATGTCTGCCTGCCAAGGTTAATTTTACTGTGACCTCATATTCATAGAATAATGATAATATTCATGATATTGAACAGCAAGAATGATGAGTAAGTTGATGTTATATACAAATAAGACAAAATTTTCAGTTGCCTACTAATTATGTAATACATGTAGTAGTTATTTTTGTCATTAAATGATGTTTACCCTTTTATGTGTAGGGCAAGAACATGAAAGATAAAGGGGAAACTATAAACAGAAGAAATTATCAACAAAATAAGATTTACAGAGGTCAACAAAGCCTAAATGGTAAGTCCACTGTTATAAAAAATTATGTCCTTGAATAATAATTAAATATTTATTAAAATAAGATGTGGTATGATGAAAGAGAAAACTATCCATCAGAGTTCAATTTAGCGGATGTAAGCATTGTAATTACTTATTAGAGGCCATTGATGACCTGTAAGTAATGAGAAAACCCATACCCTATACATGTTATAGTAATCTATAAAAGTCAACACTAACCAAATTTGAAACAGAGCATCAATTCAAACGTCAAATATACCAGACTAATTTATAAAAACAAAAAATTATGAAAAATAAAAATGACGGGTATGAACCAACATCAACCACTGAATATGTACAAGCTCCTGATATTAGACAGGTATAATATGGCTGGGTTGATATAAAAATAAGAAACACTTAGCAGTCTGATTTCCAATGAGACATTTCTCCAATAGAGATCAAATGACATTTAAGGAGGCTCTAGGGTATAACAATTTCAGAAAAATGTTTTAATATTTTTTTTTCATAACTCAATTTATTTATATCTTTATCATATGGTACACCAAATCATTCAAAACAATCAATTCGGTTTGGCCCCAGATGACTTTTAAAATGCATATATCATTGAAAAAGCTCCAAATTATCTCCCTTTGGTGCAAAAAAGCCATTTTTTGGCATTAAAAATGTAATATCTTATTTAACTCATCGGTGGCCTATATTTTTTATTATTATTTTAAATAAGCTGTACTTTAACTAAACTTTTATAAAATTTAAGCGATTTCTGTAATTTAGTACTTGAATATTTAAATGAAAGTTTATCATATTAATCATAAACATGATAAAATAGCCATTTTATTGATCTCTTCACTGATAATTTTTGAGTTTGTGTATTTGTAGGTCAGAAATCTGGATTTTCATGGTCATCATTCACAGATCAATACTGAACGGAAAACTTAAAGCTGATATTTTTCTCCATAGTGCGACTTTTTTATTAATTTGAAATGGAACATGTTTTTTCCTACATTTATTTGAAAGAGGAAATTTCAACATGATGACTATATAAACAAAAAAGAGTCATATCATCACGATCATTGATGCACAAGAACTTGATCATATAAATACAACAATGTATTAATTATCAATTGAAAGATGGAACGAATGAACAAGATATTAGAATGTTGTTGTCCAAATAAACTTGCTTTGTCTTCTCATTTGAATCTCTCCATTCAATAAAGATGTACAGAGGAAGATCTTTGAAGAACAGATTGAAAAAATGTTTTGTCTAAGAATTGCAGGAATATTCTAGTGAATGAAATTATTTATTGACTTCACTCTTATATAGTGGACTGAATAATTGTACATAGCAAGCTGTGAATAAAGAAAGCAAAAACTTTAACAAAAAGTGTTTATATTATAAATTTGCAATTATAAGCATACTATTATGTACACCACAAAGTTATATATAATTCAAATTGTTTGCCTATACAAGTATTGCAATGAACCTATAACAAAGAAAATTTTACCTCATGAAAAGAGTGAACTATTCAGTCAGAATATGAAATATTTTTTCAGTTCTATTTTTCATAATAGAATAAACAAGACAAAGATTTCAAAACAATATTTTTTCATTTATTTAGAAATTTCATCATTTTGTTTCAGTGAAAGGACTTTATTTTTTGACTGTAAAATATTATTATTATACATTCCAAAATAAGAATAATATTTATTGTCATATAAACAAATAAAAAACATGTTTGTGACAAAATTTAAAAAAAATTATTTATATGTATATATAAAAAATATAAAAAAAACTCGTATACAGTTAAAACATTTTACAACCAAACAGCATTCATTGTAACATACACATAACTTTATATTTATATATATATATTTATAATTTTAATCCCATAGGATTTTATTTTGTCCCGTGGGATATTAAAAATCCCATGGGATAATTATAGTCCCATGGGATTTTTTTTTGTCCCATGGGACAACAAATATCCCATGGGACTACAATAATCCCATGGGACCAAAAAAAATCCCATGGGATTTAACCAAAATCCCATGGGATAATGGTAAATCCCATGGGATTTTGCCCTGTCCCATGGGATATTGAAAATCCCATGTTTTTATAATTCAAATTGCAAAATAAATATGAAAGTAACAGTATAAAACCAATGAAATTATTGAATCCCATGTAATTCCGCACATTTTGGTTATATACATGATATTGTAGCTCTTGTTTGAGGCGGCGGCGGATTTGCAAATGAGTGTTTTGCAAATTAAAAGTGTCCAGTGTTTATAGTAAAGATATTAGAATAAATTTGCCATGCTGAAAATAAAGCAACAAAACAACAAAATAATAAGCAGAGATTAACTGGTTTTGCAGGCAAAGCATTGGCATGAGCTGCCAGACCAAGAATTTATCAAGTTCTTGAATTGATTTTTGCTTACGAAGCTCATCTGGCAGCTCATTCCAAAGCCTAGCACCTGCATACCTGAAAGATTGTAGGCCATATGCAGTTGTCCTTACATGTGGTAGATCTGCTGTATTCTGGTATCTGAAAGAGTAAGTGTTTTCCTTTAAGTGAATCAAATCATGGAGATAAACAGGACAATCTTTATTTATAATTTTGAAAACTTCAATCGCCAAAGATCGCATTCTTCTTACTTTTAAAGATGGTAATTTTGATTTGCAGAGTAGATCTTCATAACTTGCTGAATGGTCTTCGTAGATAAACCTTAGTGCTCTCTCTTGGATTTTCTCTATCTTTTTTGTATTTACCTCCCCACAAAAGTGCCAAACTAGTGGGCAGTAATTAAAGTTGGACATTATGAAAGAATAATAAATTGTTAATTTTCCGAGTTTAGTCAGGTGTTTACCTATTCTTTTTAATACATTTAATTGTTTGGATGCTTTTTTACATATTATAGAGACATGTTCATTGAAATTTAGTTTAAAATCTATTGTTACACCTAGCAGTTTAACGTTATCTTCACACTCTATTTCATTACCTTCTAATTTAAATTTTAGGTTTTTGTCTTTAGTTTTTTTACCTACAGCTATTGCCTGAAATTTTTCTGGATTTGCTTTCATTTTATTTATTGAGAACCAGTTTATAAAAATTTTACTTTCTTCTTCTAAAGTTTTAATTAATTTATCTAAATCGTTATCTGCGTATGAAAGGGTGTTGTCATCTGCTGATAATTATAGAGTTCACTTTTATGAATAAAATAGAAAATGTCATTTAAAAAAATATTAAATAATGTTGGCCCTAATATTGACCCTTGTGGCACCCCTTTAAACATTGTTTGCCAATAGCTTGAATTAGTACCTACTTTAACACACTGTTTTCTATTAGTTAAATAGCTTTCCAAAAGTTTAAGAGATGTGGCAGACACACCATAAGATTTTAATTTTAGTAGGAGGAGGTCATGGGGTAGGCAGTCAAAAGCCTTGGACAAGTCCATTAATATAGCTGCTACATATTTATTCTGATCTAAAGCCTTTTTCCAATCTTCAATTATTTTTAATAAAGCGGTTTGGCATCCATATCCTTTTCGAAAAGCTGACAGAAAAATGTGGAAAAATGAATTAAAATATTCAACAAGTTGATTTTCTATAGACCTCTCAAAAATTTTTGAAATCATGGGCAATATACTTACAGGTCTATAGTTTCCTTTATCAAGAGTGTTTGATTTTTTATGCAGGGGTATTACTTGTGCTTCTTTTAATTTATCTGGGAAAACAGCTGATTCAAATGATTTATTTATTATTTTAGAAATTGGATTGGATATTTCAGATTCGGATAATTTTAGTATTTTTGAAGATATTCCATCTTTTCCTGTTGCCTTTTTGATGTTAATTTTATTGATTTGTTTTTTAACAAACTCTGGATCTACTGGGCTAAAATTTAGTTCTTCTTTTTCTGGTTTATTTTCTTTTATAATTTTAATACTTGGATGATGTTCATCTATTACAGTATCTATTGAGCCGATATCTTTGGCAACATTTATAAAAAAATTATTAAATCATTCAGCTACTTCATTTTGATTGTTAATTATCTTATTTTCTTCACAAAGGATTAGGTCTTTTGAAAAATGTGAACCATTGTTTGTTAGGAAAGGCTTGATTGTTGGCCAAAAATCTTTGCTGTTAGGTCCTCCTATGCATCTTTCCATGAAATAGTTTCTGATGGATTTCTTTTTAATTTTATTTACTAGATTTCTTTGTTTTCTGTAGCATTCCCAATTTGTTTTATTTTTAAAATTTTGAAATTTGTTGTATGCCATTCTTTTTTTATATATTTCCCTTTGTAAAGTTTGATTCATGATTCACTTCATATAAACCACTTCAGTATGATCATTTTTAATCCAGAAACTATCAGTTACACCAGAAAAATATGGTTAATTGCCACAGGCAATTGTCCTTAGGATATTTTTCCCTATCAGTACTTATATAACAAGTAGTATATTTTTACTAATAGATCGTTTGCTGAAAAAGTAATCACGGAGTCAAATCTGGTTCTAATCTGGTACCTAAACATGCTAAAGGGGCAAAAGAGATCCCTGTCCATCTTGACAAGGGTAAGAATGTACGTCATACGCAGGGTGTCGGAGGATTTGAAATCGCTGCCAATGCATGCACTTAAAGGTAAGTTTTTGTCCATTATTCATATTCTCCTTATAATTATGTAAAAATATATAGTCCACCAAAGACTTCATTACTTTCAAAATCCCAAAACTCGCAGGATAGAGGCTACATTTTTACTAGATATGAGCTAATTTTCATAAGACTTTATTTCACTTCATATAAACCACTTCAGTATGATTATTTTTAATCCAGAAACTATCAGTTACATCAGTTTTTCTGAAAAAATGAAGCGTTTTGTTTCCATCTTTAAAAATATCCAAAAGGATGTCGGCCACACTTACAATCAAAGTGCCCGACAGCATTAAATGGAAAGATTGAATGCAAGGCAATGTATGAAACCTCTTATTATGTATACTATGTTCAGTTGGATACAAATAATGTCCTTTTTGTAAATGAAAACAACAGTCACACTGCATTTTTCGTGCCTGTGAAAAATGGATAGTTTTTTTTAAAGATAATTCCCCAAGGATCCTAAAGTAATAAAATATATTTGGAGTATTAACATGATTAATGTTCAACTGGTTGATAGATATTAGATGTTGATTTGCATCACAGGGCTTGTCTTCAGGTCAAATAAATGGCCTATATCAATATATGTGCATCTCTAAAAAATCGGGACCCCCTACTATACATGGGTCCCGATTTTTTAGAGATGCACATATATTGATATAGGCCATTTATTTGACCTAAAGACAAGCCCTGTGATTTGCATAGCCTGCTATATTGCCAATTTCAAATTGAAGTTCAAGGTTCCCCTTCTATGCTTCTACTTATTTTCTATTTCACGAGGCTTTGTTCTTGCGTTTGCAAATTATTTTGCAACCGTACAATATTTTAAAATGTGTTGTACTAGTACGTTTTACACCTTTTACATTACCATGATTACAGCTACAAGGTGTACGACATGATACGATCAAATTATTACTGCTTCAAAAAACTAATGCGAAGGAGAAGAAGCAGATTTGAATAAGAAGCGTATGCTTTATGTTGATCTCGTTTGTCATAAGGAAGACCCTGATGTTCATATGGACGACAGTATCTTTTCTTTCCTGATGAACGCGTACTGTAGCCTCGAGACTGTAGCTTTGACTCGACATCTGCCATTGTGTTTGTTTTCTGTGAAAAAGTCCGAGAAACTCGAACAAATTTTAAGGAGATTATAAATTTTAGCAGGATACGGGTCAAATACGATTTTTCTTGGGAACCAATGTAGAATCGAACTTCCGAATGTCATTGATTCATTGTGGTAACTTTCATTTCCTTCCCCATTACAAGTATGCCCACGATAACATTCTGTACGAAGTGCTTTCTACTTAAAAAGAAGCATTTAAACAAATTATTTTTCATTTAATTACAATTAATTTACAGTCGAAAATGTTTTTAGCGGATAACGGGAAATGATACATAAGTCATCAAAGTACTTACAGCCAAACCCAAACGACGGAAATATGTGCGGAGTAATCTGAAATTTGGTAACTGCAGTTCGAACAAATAAATAAAATTTTGACATTTCAAACATTTATAAAATAGTAATTTCCATTACGTGTATTACATAAATCTTGAAAGTTTTACTCAGCAAACTGGTTGGAAAGGAGAAGTGATTTTCTTAATCAAAACTATTTTACAGTGTAGTAACACAATCATAACAGAACACAGTTGGCTCTTAGCAACCAGGTCGATGCCACAGAAAAGAATTGAAACAATTGTTTCAATCTTTCTAAAAACGAAGGATATCGGCCACACATTTTTTGGTCTATTACAGTTTTATTACACAAGTCATGAATATATCAAGAGAATCAATTTCTTTAGCATGAAGTACCAGTAACACAGGCACCAATCTCACTTAGCGCCACATTTTGTTATAACATAAAAATCGTTGTGGTATTTTCCTGTGCTGGGTTGTGAAAAGATGTTCTTTGTTTCGAAATGTGAGTACATGTTTTCAAATTGTATTTTATTCTTTCCAGGTTAATCGGTAGACATAAATGGGAATGTAGTTCGATCCATATTGCTCAGAATGTCGTCCTCGGAAGACCACTCTGAAGTATCATCATCATTTTGGTTGATTATCAATTAATTATAAATAATGAATAAAATCAATATTAATAAATATGTAATAATCATTATATGATAATTATAAATCATAATTATTATATGATTATTATTAATTAATATTATTGCAATATTATAATTATAATTATATTATAGGGTTATTGCATGAATATTGGGGAATATTGTCCCGAGTAGAGTATAGCAATATAATATTTGAAAGTAAAAAAATGGTTTAAACTAAGATTTAAACGTTGATGACGTCATGAATTTTGAAGATTTATTGCACTAGTGCAATATTAGAATTTATTGCACGCTAACTTTTGGTTACGTTCTGTGGGAAATATTATATTGCTATACAATAATATGGGGTTATTGCATGAATATCATGAATATTTGTCCCTAGCAGTATCAGGGCTCAACTACTTAAAAAAAACAGGGAGAAGTGACTTCTCTTTGAGTCAGAGCTCAGACTTAAACAAGTCTTTTTCCGTTTCCGACTTATAGAAGTCAAAAACTGCAGTCTGTTGAAAAATTGTTGCAATTATTGACTTGCTTAAGTCAGAAAATGAAGGACTTGATCTAGTCGATTTATGTTTCGGAAAACAGGAAGATTTTACTTATTTCCTTTTTGTGGACAAATTATATCATTTTGACAACAAAAATCATTCTGAATATTTGTTATGTAATGAGCTACATTAAAGTAATAATTTTATCCAGTATATTTTCTTCTTGTGCAAGTTTTTCAATATTTAATTGGTTTTATATCAGGGTTCTCACTAGGAAATTTTTATGGTGAGTCCTGGGACTCATCACTTTTAAAGATGGTGAGTCCCAGATGCAAATGATGAGTCCAGGATTCCTGCGAGCGAGTTCCTCTTTTTGAGTTGAAATAAACTACATATATATATGGAGCTATGTTTTTCTTGGGTACAGTATTTGATAAATGTTTTGATGACTATTGTATTGCTTTCATTTTTCATTCATAATAAAATAACAGTATTAGTGAATTAAAATTCAACGATATTTATTAGCAGCCAAATGATGATTTCCAGGGATCGAATTTCGGAGGAAATACTTGCTAAATTCAAAGTTAAATTTCAAATTTGCTAGTAGAAATTATTTTCACTTGCTTAAACTCCCCGGGCTTAAAGGGAAATTCCGCGATTTTTTACTTATCATCTAATTATGTTCATCTTAACATAAAAAACACATTTGCAAAGTTTTAAATTTATATTCCTTCTAATAACGGAGAAAATCAAGTATTTGTAACTTTTTTGGTTGAATTCTCGAGTGGGTCGTGACGTATTAGCCCGATTTATTGAATTCTGGGAAAAAATAAAATCTGTTTAACTCTTATAGCTTATCGACAATATACGTAATTAAAAGCGCACATCTGACGAATGGTCGAAGTTATTAACCATAATATAAGAATGAACGAAAATGAATATCACCGTGTAGAACGCCACATGCGGGGTGTCGGCTATGTTTGACATGGGGTGGCGATTTTGAGGCGACGAAAAAGTAACAAGGTAAGTTCATGCATCAAAATTTCTTATTTTTAGAACTCTCAGTACCATATAATGTATTGCACGGAAGGAACCGCAACATAATCTATTTCCTGAACGCAGAAGCAGTCGTTTTCAGTGCTCAGTTTTCTCAAACACCTCGCCCTAGTTTTCCGTGTTGCAGATTTTGAGGCTTTATATGCATATTTCGGTATAAACACTACTTTACGCAACTACCCTCAGTATCATTTATATAGAATTGTATTCCTCTCATCGACTTCCCCCAAATACCAGTTTCTTAGTTAAAATTAATTGGTTTTAAAACTGTTGTTCATCAAAATATAAAGTGTCGCTCGGGGTGTCAGATTTTGCGTCGCAAGGGGTAGAGGCTTGTCATAAAAAAGAATACATTTTCTTATAAATCGATCTCTATCTGTTACTTTTTAATTCAAACACACCTACATTGTTATGATGACAAATTACAAACTTAAGGTATGTCATTTGGTCCATATTTTAGTCTTTTAAGTAATGTGCATTTTTATTGATAAACATAGCAAATAAAGACTCAAAGTAGAAAAATGATTGGATATGAATAGAAGTGTAATGTTATTTGTTTTATATTATACCTTTGAAATACAAAAATATTGACAAATGTACGTAATAATATGAAAATTACACGTATAAATGAAGAAAGGTGTACCCGATTTATTATCAAATAATTAACGAATTAAATTGAGTTGAATATGAATACACTTAATTAAAGAGGGACGAAAGATACCAAAGGGACAGTCAAACTCATAAATCTAAAACAAACTGACAACTCCATGGCTAAAAATGAAAAAGACAAACAGAAAAACAATAGTACACACGACACAACATAGAAAACTAAAGAATAAACAACACGAACCCCACCAAAAACTAGGGGTGATCTCAAGTGCTCCGGAAGGGTAAGCAGATCCTGCTCCACATGTGGCACCCGTCGTGTTGCTTATGTGATTACAAATCCGGTAAATAGTCTAATTCGGTAGGTCATATTCATGAAAGGGAAGGGGATTGTAGTTACGACGTAAGGAACATATCCGATATCATTTGTGAAACGGTTATTCCATAACGGTCAACCAACTCGTGATGGCGTCCGTAAAATTTACGAAGGGATGATTTCAACTTCACTATTTGGAACTCTTGGTTTAATAGCTTCCTTGAGAGCAGCAAACCTCTATAAATTAAATGCTATGAACAGATCAATCTTTAATCTTTCCATGATTTTTTATCAAAATGTATAATCGAGATCGTAAATGTTTTTATATAATTTTTATTTAATAACTGTATCAGTTTATTTTCACTGATTTAAACTGATCGACGCATTAATAAATTAATTGTTGTTTAGACATTATGTAAATGCATAAACGTATATATTTTTTTAAAGGAATGGAACGAGAAGGATTTGAAATAGACCACGAAGAGGAGGCTGGCGAACAGTTTGTATGTCATGTGTGTACCAAAAGATATAAGCACGAGTCATCCCTCAACAAGCACCTAAAGATACATGACGGTGAGGACCACCCTTGTATGCAATGTGAAAAAACATTCCGTACCATGGACCTATTGAAACAACACAAAATAAGGACACACTCAGAAAAAACTACCCACCTTTGTGCTGAGTGTGGTGCTTGGTTTAATTCCAAAATGGCATTGAATAACCATGTGAGGTTTAAGCATAGACAAAAAACATTGGTGTGTTCAATTTGTGACAAGAATTTTAAAGACAACTATGCTTTAAAACGCCACCAGGAGTCGCACATTAAAACAAAGAAAGAATGTCCTAATTGCAAACAATCTTTCAGGGATGTTGTACAGCACCTTAAAAATTGTAAAGTTCACAATAAAAGGACAAGACAGTACGAATGTGATATCTGTAAAAAGAAATTTTTGTGCAAAAGATATTTGCAAAAACATTTAATTTGTAAGCATCAAAATCCAGAACAATATAGATGTACTTGTGGAAAAACATATTCGTATTCCAGCTCACTGAGGAGGCACGAACGAATGTGTCCAAACCATTCAACTTAAAGCACCATATCTATTTCGGCTATAACGGCAGTGATAGCCTACAACATTTCTATTCTTGTCAACACCTTTTGTTAGAATGTTCGTAGGCAATGTCATTCATGAGTTATAAAATCAATTCTATTAATTACTTTAATAAGAGTATTGTCCCTTGCTAATATAATTTATATTGACATATTTATATCATACAGTATGCAGGTAGCATTCAGTGTGAACTATGTTTATTATTTTGATATCATTGATATAATGTTACTTTTGTTAATCAGTTTTCATTGAAAACAACACATTTTTGTTATATTTTTTGTTATTTGTTACTATAAATAATGCTCAGAGGGAGTTGTTACAAATAAAAATATATGATTACAATCAACTTTTGTGTCTTATATCTCTTTGAGATCCACTCCCAAACGTTTTGTTGGCAGAATTTTTGATTCGTCCTTTCTGTGGTACTGACGATCCGATAGTGCACCTCGAGCTGGAGCCATAGGACCTGATATTTCTCCAATTTTAATTCTTCGCTTTTTTGTTCCTCTGGCTGGAAGGTCAAATGCATGATCTCTGTAATCACATGAATAATAATACTGAATTGCATAAAACAAACACATGAAGCTAATAGAAACGACCCGCCAAAAAAAAAACCAATTCAAACAAAACTATAAAAACAATAAAAAAAAAACAATTAAAAAAAGCAACATGAATATTTGAACACTATCCAAACAAAAAAATAAAAAAAGTGTACATACCAAGTGCAAAATAGTATTCTTAATTGCTAAAAACAAATGGAAAACGAATCATTGATGCTACAAAAACGCTCCAAAGTCTGATTAATTCCATATTTGTTTAATTGTTGTCTGCTCTATGGTTGGGTTGTTGTCTCTTTGGCACATTCCCCATTTCCATTCTTAATTTTATATTTACTTTATATATAATATTAGCGTATTTAAGTGATTTTTCTATATGTATTACCTTGGAGTAATGATACATTGGTTTGATGTTGTCTGTATGTCTGAAATTGTCTGTGCTGTGAAATCTATTTCATGATCGGGATATATGCCACTAGATTGCGAAGGTTTCATTGAAAATCCTCTGAAAACAGATATGAACATAAATGTATACGTAACAACAGAAATTCAACAAAGAAAACACAGGTTACATCAAATTCCTCAAATTTTATTCAATTCCGGTTCGTTTAGAGATATGTTTATAGTCAGAGTAGACCTTCAAAGTAGATATGATATGATAAATTTGTAACTTCTAGCTGGGCGATTACGAACGAAAAAACTGTCTTGAATTTTTTTCTTGTAAACTGTTCCGTTGTATATTTGTGTACAAGTCGTTGTTTTCTCATTGACAATTTTCTCAATAAATTGACAAGGTTTTTTTTTCAAAAATAATATGTTTGCAATATAAAATCTTCATTAAATCGTTACCTTGGAATTATAATGCCATTTGTTGTTGTCTGTTGTTTGTCAGACACTTTTTGTGTTGTCATGTCAGCCTCATAGTCTGGATATATGCCACTTGACCGTGACGTTTTCATCCAAAAGCCTCTGCAAACATAAATACACGAATCATTACACGAATAAAATGGTACCACGTAAATATTTTCATTACATTGAATATATAAATAAACATTATTTAGTTTTCTCTTTTGAATTATTTTACACTTGTCCTATCGGGGTACTTTATAACTGTCTGTGCAATATGTATTTGCTCATTGTTGAGGCCATACGGCTTTCTATAGTTGTTAATAAGGTTTAATGTTTGGTATCTTGGTGACTTGTCTTATTGACGGTCATGTTTTATCTTCCTTTTTTATAAAGATATTAGGTTTTTGCTTATTAACTTTTATATATCACGCTTCCAGGGCAATAATTTAATGTGCAATAGCAGAAGCTCTGATTCGAAATTGTCTTTTGATATGATGAATTAAAATTATCAAACCTTATTGATGAAGAAATACAGCTGTTTAATTCCCTTTCTTTATGCAATAAGACTATGCTTTGCAATATAACACAAATCTAAAATCATTTCTTTAAAAAAATGTTATGATCTGATGTTAGGTAAGCTCTAAACATGAAATATTTATGCATAGTTATACCTGTCCGGATTACTTTTGCATGTCATTACTTCTACCACACTGGATATAAGTTCAGGGACATCTCGTGCTTTGATTGAAACCTGTGATGTTGGGTACATCGCTTGCAAGACTCCAACAGTTGTTTCTGCTGCTAGACTGCCCACTGATCTTATGTTGTATCCATTTGCCATGGTATGCAACTGTATTTTGCTATCGATGTCAATCATCATCCCTTCAAAGGTAACACATGGAATTCCTTTAAAATATCTTGTGTAAGGAGGAAACTTTGAAAAGTCCAAGTCCTTCAACAGGAAATTTCTCATTTCTACCAGGAAGCAAATTCTTCGTGCTGCAGGAATTCCAGGGTTGTCACTCGCTTCATACCAATTTCGTATTAGTCTAGTTAGATTTGACGCTTTTATATATTCATTCTTTTTCATCCAGTCTTCAACCTCTTGTGAAAAATGGGTCCTTGCATTTGCGACACTTTGTTTATCAATAAGATCTTCTACAAAAGGTAACGTTAATCTTGTTTCGTTTGATTTAGCGCACTTGTGCCATGCTAATGATGAAACACCACATATGCCTTTTGTACTTGTCCTGACACGCAAGTGTGTTAAATTATGAGAACAATCAATACTCTTTGTTAGCAAGCGTCCAGTCATTGTGCTTTTCTCTGGATAAGAAAACCAGTATTTGATATCTTCACATATCCCTTCAATTTTTGCTGGACATGGGAACGGTGATTCATTTTGCCATTCTCTTAACTTTTTTTCAAATAAATATGCAGAATAACCAATACGCAAATTAGCCTTTGGGTAGGCCTTGGTCTGAATCATACGCTTACTAATTGTTTTCAAAGGCAAAGGATTCTTCAGTTTTGTGCGAGTCCGACTTTGGGATGGTTTGGTTGAAACAGTCGAAGGTACTTCAACCCCGAACATTTTGCATACGTAACATACTTTGTCATCTTTTTTCCAACTTTTCCTGAATTCCAAACTTAAGCTTGGAATTTCATTCTTACATGTTTCATGTAATACTTCTAAATCTGGGTGTCTCAATGATCTAATCGCCGAGTATGAAGACAATTTGGTCCTTAACTGTTCATGAGTACCATTTGTCCATTTAGATGCTGTTTTTGGATTTTGTTTTAAACTAGTGACAAGTTTGTTTAGAATTTCTTCGGTTAGTTCTATGTGAGTTGCGGTACTACGTTGTTGTTCAATATCAATTCGTGTTGTGTCCGACTCTCCACTTGTATCTATGATGTCGTTTAAATTGTCGGATTGTACTTCAATAGTGTGTTCAAAATCCGTCTGCTTTGCATGTTCGGATTCCGCGTCTGTTGTGTTTGCTTCGTTTGCATTGTCAGCTAGACATACATCTGTTATTTCGTTCGATACTTTATCTACATCTCTTAGTAGATCAGAGTCAGAGTTCTCAGGCAAAATGTTGATTACTGAGTCGGGAAGCCAGTCAGTACTTCTACTTCCTGTTGTGTCATCCCCATTTTCTTCAACACAATCCCCAATTTGTTCT
This sequence comes from Mytilus trossulus, assembly GCF_036588685.1. NCBI lineage: Eukaryota > Metazoa > Mollusca > Bivalvia > Mytilida > Mytilidae > Mytilus > Mytilus trossulus. The sequence continues at coordinate 50,632,289 of NC_086378.1, forward strand.
TTATTCATAATTGTGTGATCTGCAGGTCCCCTAATATTCATCAGCACTTTATCTTTACTAGACACCGATAATGCCCCTGAAGACAACCTATTCACACAAATGCCCCTGTCCTGGTAACTGTCAAAGATATTCACTAGTTGCTTCAGTAACTCCTGTTTTGACATTGATTTGGTACTATTCCAAACGTCCTTCTGCAATTGAAAGATGGTCAAATCTTTGCCACTTGTGTCCCGATTCATTAACTGGATCCATTGCCCATCAGTGGATAAGTTTAGAATATTCAAACCACTATTAGTACATTGTTTCAAAACGAAATTCGTTGCTTGTCGCATAGCATTTCCACTTAATCGATAATCCTTTAGTCCAAATGCTATCGGTATAGAACAAGGTATCTCTTGGTTAGAATTCCTATTTTTATTTGTCAGGACCCAAACCATGACCTCTGTTGCTCTACGTCTGCGAATTTCATAAGCGTTACTAACAAATACTTTACATTTCTCAATTGCATTGTTTAAATCTTCAAACGGTAATGTATCCGCTGGATTTTGAAGGTGGCACCTCTTTAACGGCTGCATGTAATAACTATCAACTGAAAATGTCCTCAATCCACTGTCTGTCATGGTACAGGACTGCACTTCACACAGGAATTCGACGTTGTTCTTCACAAACTGTTTTATTTTCTCTTTTATTTCCTTTGTTTTGACGCTTATTCTCGTTGATTTTTTTGGCTTATTATTTCCATAGATATTCGTCGCCTCGGACCAGATTTCTGTCCAAAGATCATTGTCGAACTTCACCTTAAAAAATGTGGAGCTTTCATGCGTATAAGAGACATATATCAATGTTTGGGTTCTAAGAACAAACATCTCAGCCAGAAGTTGACACACATAATATTCTGGAAGTGAATAGTGAACGGCAACTCTCTTATCATTTGGGAAAGGACACTTTATTTCAACGGCTGCAATGATACCTCCATCGGAATCTGATTTATTCGGCACTTGTGACCTTATACTTCCATCTGGTGACACTATCCCCAAAACGTCAATGTTGTCTCCAGGAATAATATAACATCCTTCTTCTATGAAAAAGCAATCTGGAAAATAGACGGGCAAAACTTTACCTACAAGTGTTGCTATTCCATCTTTTTCGTGATCACTACCATATTTCATCCGTGTTTGAGTATCTTCTGATACCTCGCTATCAATTCCATCTATAAACTTTGCGTAGTGAAGTCGCTGTTCCTTAAGTCCCCTCAATCCCAGAGCTGAGTGTAATGTACTTCCCGTTATTCTAGCGGACTTTCGAAGTATATGCCATACATCTGACCTCTGCTTAAGATATCTTGGTTCTAAAGCTTCAACACTTTCATCATGTTCCCTGAGGCTGACATGGTTTCCTTGATACGATATGTCCACTGTCGTTTCTTTAATATAATGGGATTGTGATCCAAATATACCACTTGAGCTAAAAAGAACCGAGTTGATACAGGAAAGTCCATTTTCTACAAGTTCTGTTAACTGAAACAATGACGCCTGCAATCCACTTATCACAAATACAAATCTAGATTCACGCCAATTTTCACCTGCCATTCCTTTAAACTTTTGAAGACCTAATTTCTGACGTATTGCAAGCTCTTTGCAGTCTTTCAATCGTAGACTCATAACATTTAGTGCTTCTTGTACCCTTTTACAAAGAGAAAGTTCCAAAACCTTGTTTGTAATCAATAATTGTTGGCCTTGTAAAAAGTTTATAAAGTCATCTAAAATATTTATTTGGTCTTCTAGAAGTGTTTTTCGTTCCTTAAATGTAATCCCATCTTCAAACCCGAACATATCCACATCTCCCCCTTTTCGATCTACCCCTGCTGTTACCTTTTTTCCGTCAGCACATAGCATAAACTCATGATTTTGTTGGTTATGCAACATTTTCAATACCGGATAAAGAATGCCTGGAGAAGTTGTCTTTGGAATATCAAGGTCCATGGCGATAAAGTCTGAAAGTATCTTCTGGCTTGGAACGGCAAAATTGATTCTTGCGTCTTGGGGATCGGCCATTCCGCGCTCAGACAAGTTTTCTGTTATTTGTCCAATACTCTTTGGTCCACCCATGAAATATAAAAATTTACCATGAAAAAGTCTGTAGCCTGTTTTCCAAAACCTCTTTGTCGTTTCTCGATACGACATTTCTGATGTAATTCTATTTGACATGAATCTGACAGTCTCCAGGAAAAGAAGAAGCGAAATATTGTCTAAAGGAAATGTATTTTCTTTCACCATTTGGATAAAGGATAGAAATTCAGTAGCCAAATTAACTTTTTTTAAATTTTGAATCGCTGTTTTGAAATCATTTACTATTGTAGTATCATCGTCTTCGGGATTACTTGAAGTTGTGTTGTCATTCGCTAAAAATGATGCCGGTAAGTGTTTCATTGGAGAGAGTGTTCTAATTCTTTTAGGAGTGATGGATTTTTGCGGCGTGCACGAGTGCTTTTTAGATGAAGCTGGTGATGAACTATGATGCATTCTGGCTGGTGGAGGCTTCGGGCATATCTTATATTGATGACTTTTTTGTGATTTTCCACCATGTTTTGGTTTATTGAGCCATAGCCTTGACTTTTTTTTTACCATGATAGTGACTGAAAAGGAAAAGAAATCGTTTACCAGCTTTAAAATTAAATATTTTAAGCCATTTTTTTTACTATGAATGAAATCAAAAGCACATGTTGTATAAGACCAAAAATAGGCAAAATGAAAAAAACCTTATTTTGTCATGGTAAAATAGATGTGTTTGAAATAAAATGTATCATATGAAGACTAATTTACATGAAAAATATGTATTTTTTTATGACAAGCCTCTATACCCCTTGCGATGCAAAATCTGACACCCCGAGCGACACTTTATATTTTGATGAATAACAGTTTTAAAACCAATTAATTTTAACTAAGAAACTGGCATTTGGTAGAAGTCAATGAGAGGAATACAATTCTATATAAATGATACTGAGGGTAGTTGCGTAAAGTAGTGTTTATACCGAAATATGCATATAAAGCCTCAAAATCTGCAACACGGAAAACTAGGGCGAGGTGTTTGAGAAAACTGAGCACTGAAAACGACTGCTTCTGCGTTCAGGAAATAGATTATGTTGCGGTTCCTTCCGTGCAATACATTATATGGTACTGAGAGTTCTAAAAATAAGAAATTTTGATGCATGAACTTACCTTGTTACTTTTTCGTCGCCTCAAAATCGCCACCCCATGTCAAACATAGCCGACACCCCGCATGTGGCGTTCTACACGGTGAATATGCATATACTGTTTTGTATTGATTGAATTAAATTCCTATAAAATTATCTCTAGTAAATGTTTTTGAATAAATTTAATTAATTATTGTTGAGATTTTTTTCATAAAATATTTATTGAACATTTTTTACTGATATTGAACTGAAAATATTTCAGTTCTATTTACCGTTATTGTTTTGATAATCATTTCAATGCAACTAATGTGTGAGCAGAGTGTGTATATTATTTTGTAAAGGTCACTGTATATTTCTCGGCTTGAGGTCAATTCGTTTACCTTGTAGCTATTTAGCCGCAGGTGTGAGTTCAAGCGTACACCACACGGCTGGTAATCTACACACGCAGAACATTTGGTTCTGCAATAAACATGACTTCACGGAAAAATGTTGTTTTTGGAATTATAAGGACGTCTATCAACACAGGACAGCACACACGCCGCCAAAAACAACATTCATACCCATTGCCCGAAAAAAAACTAAATTTGAACTTGTAGGTCTGTAAAAAGAACCATTTCAAAATTGAAATGTCACTTTTTTAGGCAATTTCTTGTGGGACAACTGATTTTGTAGGAGTTCAACTCTACGTACAACAGTAAATGATACATGTATCTCTTCGTTAAAGTATTCACCACAGCATAGCATTCTCCGATTTTCAATATTTTGATCAGTTGACTAAGAAAATTGAGATTTAGAAATGTACATACCTTTTGAAGCGGTGACAATTACTCCACTCAAGCACAACCGGAAAATCCTCTCACGGTTTTTATTGCAGAACCAAATGTTCTGCGTGTGTAGATTACCAGCCGTGACAGGTATAAATGTTATTATTTGGAAAGGATAAACAGAAAGGATTAGAAAGAGTATGCTGTCACGATGTTAATACACTAAGATTTAATACACGATGAGAATAAAGATACAATAATTAAATTGTGTAAATTAATTGAAAATAAAATTCAGATTCGTAATTCCGAAAGTGTATAAAAATAAAAGGAAACAATTTTTGATTACTTTCTTAGCGGCAATTGGCGTAAAGATTCAAATATGAAGCAAAAAATAGTAGTTTTAATCTTTTATAAAAACTAAATGCAATATTACCCAATTTGATATACCATTGTACATCTGTTTGATATCATTGACTTTACCGGAATTTCTTAACTTGTATTCAAATTTGGCTGTGTTTAAATGCTAATAAAACTATTGCAATTTTAAAGTTTTTAATTGACAAAAAAATACAACATACAACATGCATAATTTTTTTTTAGTTTCTTTTTAACATTTTATTCTTACATAATTAAATTCATTTGACAATCATTTACACGAACTTTTTGTAAAAAGAATATCAATTATCTAAGCTAAGGCATTATTTCTTTTGAGGATTTTTGAGGATTTTTTTTTAAATTCTATGATAATATTTGTGCAATGTTGAACATGATAGCCGTCATTAATCCAAATAAGTAATACAGTAGTTGTAACAAAAGTTATATTTTAGTCATGCATAACTGATATTGACGAATTTATAATAGTTCGTCCATACATCGTTGTTCTTGAAACAATCATTATTAGTATACATGTAAGTTTCCTGACGTATAAGAGCCATTGAGGATGAGCTCCAGAGAAATCAGACTAGTGGCGTTTCGTTCGTTTGTTTGTTGGGAAAGGAGAGGAAATGCAACCGCTTGTACAGATAAACGACAGAATTACCATACAAGCATTTATAGTCAACACAATCAGAAAGAGTTCCCATCGTTAGACGGGGAATATGAAGCTTCCAAGAATGAACAAGTGACATGTCTAACTCTGAACAGTTAGAAAACAGACTATCGACATCGACCGCTTGTTCTTAATATTTGAAACTGTATGCATATATATACGTATACGTTTATGATATATATAGTGATGAGTTCTTGCGTCTGACAAAAACTAAATTCCTTCATGGTTATATCTTGCCATACGTTTATATTGGTTTGTAAGGTGATTACTCACAATCGTTATTTGAAAATCCTGTTTGTGAGATGAGATTCATTTCAATACAGAAATTTCGTCTATATATTTCACAAGTGTATAACACGGAGAAGCTCTGAAGGTCCATTACTCCCATTTTGTTTGGGTGTGAACCATCGATGTTTACAGCAATATCACAGAATAAGATGATGATGGTAGAAAGAACTATGGGCGTCATGTGGCAAATATTACATGCATATCGGACAATGAGTTGTCAATCTGTATAAAAAGATTTCCAATACAACCGTATTATTGAGAAGGAATGTTTACATGCTATACTCTCGTACTAGTATTACAGGGTTCTTGTGGCGTTCACCTTAGACACACATCTTTTTAACGATGTTTAAAAAAAAGACAGAACCAATTTAATGTCATATTTCCCTATTTTTTAAATATAACTAAAAGTCTTTTATCTGACAAGAATACCCCTATTTAGCGAACAAGTAATTTATTCTTTTTTCTGTAATTGAATACCAAGAAAGAAAATAAATCCCGAAATTAATTTGAAACTTTGATACTCAAAAGTTTCCCAGCAAAATATTCACATTCCCTGGGGATAATTAGTGTTCGTCCAGTGGCATATATAACAATTGTGATGACGAATTACTTCCTTTGTTCGAGAACAATCTTATTGAAATATAAATCTGTGATTTTACTAGGTCCACAGCTTCAATGAACCAAAGCAAAAGTTATACATCGACCTGTATTTAAATCAAATTGGTTCTCTTCTTCTTCTGGTATACAATAGTCTATCGACATTCGATGATTACATACTGTTGGCATACGTGGACTAGTCTATTTACAACACTTTTACCCCTATTTATTCAAAATATATGGTTTTTTTTTATGTTCAATGTATACATGTATATATTTTAAATTGCGCTATATAGTTCCGTAACTTTCTATCCAGTCGTATAAACGAATCGTCGGCAAGTGCGTACATTTTTTTAAATCAATATTTCTGGTCTGTTCCAATCTGTCCTTCACTATTGACAATGACTATATATTACATTTTCCCAAATTCACCCTTGGAAAAAATATTTAAATAGATTTTAATTTCATCAAATCTTATTTTTTGGGTATTATTTATATGTTTATGAATTATATTCTTTACACCAGAAATGTTATTTATAAACAAGCGTATGAGTTTAGTAATGACAAGTAAGACAGAGTTGTATATTATTCATCTGATAGTTCAAAATGGAAAGTTATAAGTTATAAGTTATCAGCCGTGTACACTGATCAATACCTGCAGAAGTGAAACGATGCATGAACTTGCAAGCCCGACAGGAAATCGCTTGAATACCTGGACGTGTCACCTCACACCCCTCACAATACCTTTGGAAGTAATACCTTTAGCCATGCTGGTGATCAGATGAGGGAAGATCAAAATATATTTGTTTATTACTTTAAAGAATTATGAACAAATTAGATTTTCGAAAACAATTTTCACGGAACACTTATTTATCAACCTTGACTTTTCACCTAATTCCAATATCAACAGTTTAACCAAAACTAATCTCAATTAAAATTTCTAATGGAGTTTGCAACAATAACTACTCATTTAAATACATCATAAAATATTAAGATGTAAAAAAACTGCTTGTTATCACTGAATGGTAAAGATTATTTTAATTTATCAGTTGGTAGTAAAAAGTGAATATACATTGTATATTGTATATAACAAAGATTTAAGTTGATTCTGGACAAAGAAAGATAACTCCAATTAAAAAAAAATCTTGCTATTGCACAATATTTTGCAATTAGATATTTCTTGCTTACTATTCTGGACAAAGAAAGATAACTCTAATTAAAAAAAAATTTGATATTTCACAATATTGTGCAATTAGATATTTCTTGCCATTGCGCAATACTGTGCAATTGAAAAGACTTGCTATTACACAATACTTAATATAATAATTTTAGATCCTGATTTGGACCAACTTGAAAACTGGGCCCATAATAAAAAAATCTAAGTACATTTTTGGATTCAGCATATCAAAGAACTTCAAGATTTCAATTTTTGTTAAAATCAGACTAAGTTTAATTTTGGACCCTTTGGACTTTAGTGTAGACCAATTTGAAAACAGGACCAAAAATGAAGAATCTACATACACAGTTAGATTTGGAATATCAAAGAACCCCATTTATTCAATTTTTGATGAAATCAAACAAAGTTTAATTTTGGACCCCGATTTGGACCAACTTGAAAACTGGGCCAATAATCAAGAATCTAAGTACATTTTTAGATTCAGCATATCAAAGAACCTAACTGATTCATTTTTTGTCAAAATCAAACTAAGTTTAATTTTGGACCCTTTGGTATACAAATGTCCGGTGTCCGTCCGTCTGTCCGTCTGTCCGTCTGTCTGTCCGGCGCAAACATGTCGCACCGTAACTTGAGAACGACTTATCTAAATTTCATGAAACTTATTATAGTTCTTTTTTTATGATGGTCAAATGATCTGTATACTTTGGTGAAAATAAGATTTAAACTTTTTGAGTTACGGCACTTTGTAACTAAAACAGGGGTGTGGTTTTTTTTTCACATGTCGCACCGTATCTCAAAAACGATTCTTGATTATTGCTTAAAACTTCACAGTTCTTAGTTATATTAATCTTAATATCTGTATACTTTTTGGTGATGATTCAAAATTTCATTTTTAAGTTATTGAGTATTTTGTAAAAAAGGGGGAGGGTTTTTTACATGTCGCGCCGTATCTCAAAAATGATGTATGATTATTGCTTAAAACTTTACACACTTCTTTGTTATATTAATCTAAAGATCTGTATACTTTTTGGTGATGATTCAAAATTTCATTTTTGAGTTATTGAGTATTTTGTAAAAAAGGGGGGAGGGTTTTTTTTACATGTCGTGCCGTATCTCAAAAACGAATAATGATTATTGCTTAAAACTTTACACACTTCTTTGTTATATTAATCTAAAGATCTGTTTACTTTTTGGTGATGACTCAAAATTTTATTTTTAAGTTATTGAGTATTTTGTAAAAAAGGGGAGGGTTTTTTTTACATGTCGCGCCGTATCGCAAAAACAATTGAAGATTATTGCTTGAAACTGTACACACTTCTTTGTTATATTAATCTAAGATCTGTATACTTTTTGGTTTGATTCAAAATTTTATTTTAGTGGTATTTGTAAAAAAAAAAAATGGGGGGGGGGGGGGGTTTCACATGTCCCGCCGTGTCTCAAAAGCAATAAATGGTAATTGCTTAAAACTTTCTCAGAAACTATTTATGATTATTGCATAAAACTTCCACACAAGACGTCGGGCGTATCATGCGCTCATGGCGCAGCTGTTTATTGAAAATCTGATTCGCCAGAATGAGATGATGACGGATAAGTTCCAGTCGACGTTACCAAAATGCCATCATCTCTGCATAGAATCTAACCTATCGAATGAATAAGGCTTATCACCGAATATGGAATTACATGAGCCACAAGACGTGCATCACATGCATGTGGAACAGGATCAGTGGCGGATCCAGCCATTTGAAAAAGATGAGGGGGTCCCAACCCAGGACAAAAGGGGGGGGGGGGGTCCAACTATATGTCCCCATTCAAATGCATTGATCGTCACGGGATCTGCTACTGAGGAACTAGTTAGCCTTTGGTGGTCCCTGAGTTCACCCGAAATATTTTTGTACCTTCAGAAATGGTTCATTGACTTTGAATATTTGCAAAACTGACATGTTAAAGTGTTGCTGTATTAATTTCAACATTTGCATTACTGAAATTACAAAAACTAGAGACATATCTCTGTGATAACAGTTTATGGGTATTAATAATCCGGACCATATGAGTATTTAGACCATACGCGTACGGTCTGGACCGTATTCGTACTTTTTCAAAATACTCATATGGTCGTACCGTATGCGGCGTACAGTCTAACAGTCGTACAGTCTAACTAATTTTAAGAAGTTGGTCAAGTTCACTGATTAGATTCGAATATACAAATCCTTGGAATATATAATACAGATCAATATAACTGAAATTTCGAAACAATTTTAAAATTGTAAATTAAATAAAAACTTAATATTTTAACTATTTAAAAAGACAGTTTATTTTAATCTGTTAATCTCCTGTCTTTAGCAAATTACTTGGAATCAACTGTCACTCATTGACATTGAAGTTATTGGAAGTAACTCTAATGCTGGAAGATTTTTTATGAGAATATAGGAATTTTACTACAAAAACCGACAAAACTACTGGACAGAAATTATTAAAAAAAAAGTATATGGAAATAAAATTAGTAAAAACATAATTAAAACAAATGCAAAGATTTAAAAAGGTAGAGTTCTTTGTTACTCCAATAATACCAGATGTTGATAGGATCTTCCCCGATTGTTATGTCGGGTGATTTATTGGTAAAGATGCATGTTTGTACATAACGTGACGGTACCAAAATTGCACCTATTTTGACAGTTTTTTCCACCAACGTCTCATTATGATACAGTAAATAGTTTCCATTCTGTGTTTATTTTGTAGATGTATCTTAATTCACTATACAGTTCCAACGAATAAATTTTGAATCTATATTGAATCATAGAAAAAAGAGTTTGAACAGACCTCCGAACTTTCCGTGATTCTGTTATGAGGAGCACCCAAACTTGCATCCATTCTTAAATTCACATCCTTAAAAATCATATGATTACGGATATTTTGTTTTATTTCTTCAAATAATTAATTGGACATTAATCTTTGCCTACTCTTCATTTTTTAACGGAAATAGAGGCTTGTAACATATTTTATTTGCTCGTTTTGAAAGATGCCTTTTTTTAGTGAACGTCGCATATATATAGCGACGTTTCCGTACATTTGACTTTATCCATTGATACATCTGTTGAACGTGTTGTGCACATCTAAATATGTTTACTAATGTTGAAAGACGTGCACAATGTCAAATAATAAAAATACAAATTGTTTTGTCTCTAAGCTTGAAAACATGTAAGATTTCCGCTGCTACTTTTGTTAAATCTGAGCTGCAATTTGGGTTAGTTGTTAGCGGCTTTGAAGTAGGTGTCAGTAACTGTGAGTACTTTTTTTTATACGCGTATATTGTTGAAATAAACACGTTTATACTTTATTTCAATTTATTTTTTATTACTAGAGGCTCTTAGGACCCTGTGTCGCTTACCTTGTGCATATTAAGGACACAAATGGATTCATGACAAAATTGTGTTTTGGTGACGATGATGTGTTTGTAGATCTTACTTTATTGAAAATTCTTGCTGCTAACAATTATTAATGAACTTGGCCAAGTACTTACAGAGGAAAATATTTTGAAAAAATTTACAAACATTTGCATAATTTATTAAAATTGTTAGAAATTTAATATAAAGGGCAATAACTCCTTAATAGGTCTATAGTGGTTGTAACATAGGAGGGTGTAGTACAACATATATAACACGGGTCCCGGGTAAATTTAACATTTGGGGATGAAGTACACCATATATAAAACAGGTCCCTGGTTATAATGAGATCATCGGAATTTGAGAATCCTTTGTTGGGTACTTGCAGCTGCACAGTCCTTACCTTCGTTCCTCTTTCGTTTTACTTAACATGTTTATTGAATAAATGCACATTTATACCCCAATGGGGTTGAAGGCATATATAAATGAACACAATACATCATACAAAAATAACAACAAAAGAACAAACATTATATACATATAAGTATCTATCATGCAGTTGTTGAGTCCACTCTCCTCAGTGACCATGACTTTTTAACAAATGGAGCCGTATACTGCATAATTGACGGACACTGACGTATCTAGGTATTTTATTTGTCTTTATATTTCGTCGTGTGTGTGTCCACTGTCAGTCTGCGCTGTTTTAGTTCGCTGTTGTTTGTTTTTTTGTGTCTTGATCTACCTTCTTTCACTAGATCTTCGGTTTTTTCCATTCGCGTATCAGGGGAGTGAGGTTTCACCACAATTAACTAGTACATAAATTAATATATCGGAGTTGGATTTCACTAACCGCCCTCTTTGGTCGCAACACTTTCTACCCCTTGTGTCACTCATCTGAGTTTTATTTAAATTGATTTTGTCGCAGAAATAAGGGACTTATGTGGCGTCAGTCAAAATGAGAAAAACAGAGACAAATACATACTCGATCATACTCAGATCCTAAAAAATAAGGTACTTGTATTGTGAAAAAGATTTTGGAATAATATTTAATTGCAATCTAAAGACTCTTGTTGTATTGCCCTCATAATTCTATGTATTAATTTAATTTTAAACAAACTTCTCGTAATTTCTTGAAAGTTTTTACATTACATTTTTTTCTACAAATATAACTTCCTTGCCAACAGAACTGCATTTTGGTTTGTTTATTAACAAAGACTTCCGAAAAGTAATGTTATTCTTATCCTTATTATATAAGCTGACTTTAACGACCTTATATTAAATATTCGCGCTTAGGTCAGCTTTTCGTGCGTAAAAATTACCACCAAGGTAGGCACGGGGTTTAACTATGCATTTCCCTGCACACTTAAATTGTAACGATATTTTTCTCTATGAAAAAACTTATTTGTTCATTGAATTGCGGTATTATTCTTAAAGGCTATTACATTATCTTTCAAATGCACCAAAATGCATCCTAAACGACGCTCAACATGGATTTAGAAAGAACCGTTCATGCGAGTCACAACTTATCCTTACAATACAGGACCTGGCTAAAAACATAGATCTCGGTGAACAAATTGACCTTATCTTGCTTGACTTTTCCAAGGCATTCGATAAAGTCCCTCACGAGAGACTTTTGTACAAAGCAGAGTACTATGGTATAAGCGGGCCAACACTCCAATGGATCAGGGACTTCCTAAGCTCCAGAAATCAGAGAGTTGTTGTGGATGGTAAAACATCCCACACTGCACCAGTCCAATCAGGGGTACCACAGGGGAGCGTACTTGGACCACTCATGTTCCTTCTATTCATCAACGACCTACCAGACTATGTTCAGTCATCAACAGTCCGTCTATTTGCTGATGACTGCGTACTGTACAGAAGGATTCAAAATGATGCAGACTCGAAGCTACTACAAGAAGACATGAACAACTTGCTCAGATGGGAATCTGATTGGCAAATGGAATTCCATCCCAGCAAATGCCAACTGCTACGCGTTACCAACAAGCGCAAACCACTTCTAACAAGCTACAACATTCATGGGCACAATTTAGAACTGGTTGACTCAGCAAAATATCTAGGCGTCACAATCCACAAAACTATTAATTGGAACACCCACATAGAGAGTATAGCTAAAAAGGCTAATTCAACCAGGGCCTTCATCCAAAGAAATCTTCAGCACTGTCCCCAAAAAACAAAAGCTGTATGCTACACAACGCTAGTAAGACCATTGCTTGAGTATGCATGCTCAGTCTGGGACCCGTTCACCAACCTTAACATACAAAAATTAGAAAGTGTGCAAAGAAGATCAGCCCGGTTTGTATTGAACAACTACCAACAAACCAGCAGTGTAACATCAATGCTAAAAACTCTACAGTGGCAACCACTAGCCGAGAGGAGGGCAAACTGCAAAGCAGTAATGATCATTGTCAAGAATCAGTCCGGTCGACATTGCGCATGCGTGAATTCAGATACCCTACATGGAGACAATCGTTATATAGAAGTTATATGGAAAATAATCTTTATAAGACGATATTCAATTTTCTTCCCGGTTGTTTTCTTAGCTGTTGTGATCACCAGAATCCTTAATGTGTCTTCTTTTTAATGATATAAATTATTTTAAAATAATGTTTAAACTTCATGCAACAAATTTAGATTTTTCATACAGTGGTGTCAAATGGCTTACATTTGCCGTTATTCTTACAGAAAATGCCATTTTTAGGGAAAGTGGTCAGCTTTGAAAAAATAAATAAAATACTTTTACTGATGGCATTCCTTAGCTGTTGTGACCAAGAGAAAGATGAAAAGTTATAGTTTAATGTGGTGTAGTTTATTTTTAAATTGGTTATTGTCTCCTTGCACCAAATTTGATTTAAAAGTAGGCGATTTTAAGTTTTTATTCTATCAATTTCTATTTGACAACATGATACATTGTTTGTGTAAACAGATAGTAGCTTGTTTATACAGTCATGCTGAGACATAATAATTCATGTGATATAGTGTAAACGACGTTTTGTATTAACTTGGTTTAGGGCTGAGGGAATTACAAAACAATAAATAATATGAAATTCACGTTTTTATTATTGAAGTTAATTATATATTCAAAGTTTTTGTTTGTGTTTGTTATCACGTGCTTATAATAAAGTATGAGAATATGCAATCGTAATATAAAAGTTAACGCATTTATTAAATAGATGCACGTTCAACTGAGTGTTTTATCAATACACAATCACATTTTTTTTTGTAATTAATGGGATTAAATAGTTTCTATTCATATTTGATAAAAAAAAAAAAAAAAAGAGTTCAGCAGTAGCTGTATGATGGCAGATTGTCAATGAGACAACTCCCCCAGTGACTAGTTGCATTTTAACTGGTCCTTTTGACTCTTTTTCGTAACAATACTTGTATAACCTTTTTAAGGCTATTTTCTCACGATTTGAATAGTACACAATCATAAAGGAGAACAATTCCATTTCGTCGCACTTCAACAGTGCATGCATAAAACAGCATACATGTATATAATACACCACTGAATTCGACAACTTGATACGGCAAGTTAAAATCAGATAATAGATTTTTCTTCAAAACCAAGTTTCTGTTATTAATTTCTTAAAACTAAATATACGAATAATGTGTGCGCACAATACATTAGAAAGTTAACCCCTTTTAAGACACGTTTTACAATATGATGATATAAATTTACATTCGCCGTCAAAAGGAAACTTGTTGATGACTAAAATAATCGAAACTAACATATATATCTAAATACAACAGTATTCTTGTATAAAATGAAAATAAACTGCTGTTTATAGAATTGCCTTGTCATTTTATTTTATCCCAAGCTCTTCACCTGAATTAAAATTCATTGAACCGAAACAATATTAAATAAAAAGTCAATAATTTCTTCACAAAACGATAAAGATTGTTAGCTTTGAACAGGTACTTGTATGACAATTAACATGTCAGCTTCAGGCTGCTCAAAGGCAAAAAAAAAACTTTTAAGTTCATTAGACCACATTCATTCTGTGTCAGAAACCTATGCTGTGTCAACTATTTAATTTTAGATTTAAAAAGTTTGAAGAAATCTTTAATTGATTTGTAAAATCTTGACATTTGTTTTGTGTAAAAAAAAAACATATGTCAAAAATTTGATCACAATCCAAATTCAGAGCTGTATCACGCTTGAATGTTTTGTCCATACTTGCCCCAACTGTTCAGGGTTCAACCTCTGCGGTCGTATAAAGCTGCGCCCTGCGGAGCACATGGTTAAATTTTATGTAAAATTTCATATCACATTCATCAAAATAAAGTTGTGACTAAAGTTTTATAATGAGAAAATACAATATTTTTATTGTGAATTTGTCCTTTATTTTATTATGCCCCACCTACGATAGTAGAGGGGCATTATGTTTTCTGGTCTGTGCGTCCGTTTGTCTGTCCGTCTGTTCGTCCGTTCGTTCGTCCGTCTGTCCCGCTTCAGGTTAAAGTTTTTGGTCAAGATAGTTTTTGATGAAGTTGAAGTCCAATCAACTTGAAACTTAGTATACATGTGCCCTATGATATGATCTTTCTAATTTAAATGCCAAATTATAGTTTTGACCCCAATTTTACGGTTCACTGAACATAGAAAATGATAGTGCAAATTTCAGGTTAAAGTTTTTGGTCAAGGTAGTTTTTGATGAAGTTGAAGTCCAATCAACTTGAAACTTAGTATACATGTGCCCTATGATATGATCTTTCTAATTTAAATGCCAAATTATAGTTTTGACCCCAATTTTACGGTTCACTGAACATAGAAAATGATAGTGCAAATTTCAGGTTAAAGTTTTTGGTTTAGGTAGTTTTTGATGAAGTTGAAGTCCAATCAACTTGAAACTTAGTATACATGTGCCCTATGATATGATCTTTCCAATTTAACTGCCAAATTATAGTTTTGACCCCAATTTTACGGTTCACTGAACATAGAAAATGATAGTGCAAATTTCAGGTTAAAGTTTTTGGTTTAGGTAGTTTTTGATGAAGTTGAAGTCCAATCAACTTGAAACTTAGTATACATGTGCCCTATGATATGATCTTTCCAATTTAAATGCCAAATTATAGTTTTGACCCCAATTTTACGGTTCACTGAACATAGAAAATGATAGTGCAAATTTCAGGTTTAAGTTTTTGGTCAAGGTAGTTTTTGAAGAAGTTGAAGTCCAATCAACTTGAAACTTAGTATACATGTGCCCTATGATATGATCTTTCTAATTTAAATGCCAAATTATAGTTTTGACCCCAATTTTACGGCTTACTGAACATAGAAAATGATAGTGCAAATTTCAGGTTAAAGTTTTTGGTCAAGGTAGTTTTTGATAAAGTAGAAGTCCAATCAACTTGAAACTTAGTATACATGTTCCCTTTGATAAGATCATTCTAGTTTTAATGCCAAATTAGAGAATTTATTCCAATTTCACGGTCCACTAAACATAGAAAATGATAGTGCGAGTGGGGCATCCGTGTACTGTGGACACATTCTTGTTTTTCATTATAATTTCCATGACAGTTAACACTTTATTAACTAATAGCTGATTTATGATTTCCTCTACCAGTTGATTATTTTTTTGTAATCAGCACATGGTTTGTTTTATTTCAGTCCTCCATTGTTCAAAATTAAATTTTAAACTAAAATTTTCTTGCTTTCCCCTGATTTTGCTATTGGAATATCATGAAAAAAGGATGACCTGTCTGAAATAACTCTTTATGCAGATTATTGAAAGCAAGATAAAGTTTGTCTAAAAGTCAATCTAGAAGTTCAAATGCAATTGTGAAGAAATTTAATCAATTAATTATTATTTGTATTTCAGAAATGCAATACGTGAACCTTATTTGTTTTTTCCTGTTTAAATTGTTTTATAACAGTGTTTTGGGTCTAAAGAGAGCCCTTAGTAGGATGCTGTCCAATGTGAGCCAGGCCTTTGTGTTGAAGGCTGTATTATAACCTATTATTGCTTACTTTAACTACGCTGTGTTGTCTCTTTGGTACTCCTACCACATTTAAAAAGATATTCCCTCTGACATTTGAAATTGAACTGAAGTTGCCTTGTTACTAAGGTTTCTTATATTGACCTATCCCTTTTCTCTCTTGCTGGATAGTTTTATACTGGTCATTTGGGGGCACTATGTAGCATACTGATCAATGAGATGGCTCAAAATCTCATTACACTATAATTTGACATTTTCGTACTTAATATATATAAACTGAAAATTCATCATCTGATGGTTTATTCTCATTTCGCCTTAGCTGTCAAAATAATTATATAAAATTAATCCCAGTTTGCCTTAGTACAAATTTTCAGGTACACAGAAATAACTATGGCGATATGGGAGCTTCTGTAAACAATGTAATTAAGTTATGTTTTGTTTGTATAATGTAGACGAAAGAATGTGTTTTATGTGTAATGATAACATAGAAGACGAAAAACATGTAATATTTTCTTGAATATTTGATATATCTTAATTATAATAAAAGAAATACTGTTTGTTTTTTATCTTTATGTCAAAGATTTAGTTAAGTTAAAATACAGAAAAATGTATAAATACATTCCCTTAATTTTGCCTCAAACTTTGTGTACATTTAATAATAATACTTCCTGTCCATTTGCACTAAAGACAGATAAAACAGATGGCACATAACATTCATATCACCAGGTCATATTTCTAATTGCTCAACTTTTGCTCAACTACAAAAATTTCAAAGTCTGAATGCTCAACTTTTCCTCAACTACAAAAATTTCAAAGTCTGAATGCTCAACTTTTGCTTAACTATATGAAAACCAAAGATCAATTGCTCAACTTATTCCTCAACTTAATGGCAAGCTTCAGTTGAGGGCCAGTTGAGCGACATCTATTAAACATACAGTGCTTGGCCAGGTTTGAGTTGAGCTAAGATGCTTAACACCTAGCCCTCAACTATTTTGCTTAAAACAGCTCGCCCTCAACTGTCCGCCACATGGCCATCAACTGGCCCTCAACTTTTTTTTCTGTATTTTGTGTTCAGAGTTCACAAATGAGTAAAACAACTGAAATAAATACCACAAACACAAATAGATATCAGAAAAAACCTGTCAGAGAGAAATTAAGCATGCTGTTTTTGCAAAAATATTGAAAAAAGTGAAAAAGCTACATTTTGGTCATTTAACCTGAAAAGTGACTTTTTCACAAAATTTCTATCAAATGAAAGTGAAACTCTTGTGTATTCAAAAGTTGATAATAAGAACTCAAAATGAGACTGTTTATAAGGGTTTTTTTTGCACTTATTATTAGAAGTGTGACCTAATGCAGTTAACAACAAATAAGTAAGAAAAAATGCAACAATACTAAAACTGATTCAAATTATAGGTGCCAAAACAATGGCATTACAGTTACCATACCTTCTCCTTTAGTCTACAACGATATTAATAAAATAAATATTTAAAAAAGATATAATTGAAAACAACATGTAAAATTCAAATAAGACTCAACAAGGAGCAAATTCATTGAATGGCATATCATATAAATGTATCTGACTGTGAAATTTGAAATATTTACTGGCCACATTAAAAAAACAAGATGATAAAGATTAACAAAAAGGCTTATTTACAACATCAGATAAAACAAGAAATGATTGTAACAGAAAGATATAACAAAACCTCCCAAACAAGGTCCACATTAACATAAACCCCTTTGGTCTCCCTATATTATTCATTCAATTCATCTTGCGTAAAATGTATGGTTTAGAAGGAAAATTGACTATTTTCTAGATAATATTAGTTACATAGTGTACTAGTGGGTCAGTAAATTCCATATGGTGTGAGAGCGAAGCTGGAATCCAAATATGGAATTTACTGACCCCATATATCCTGTATTACGTCACTAGCACACTATGTAACGAATTTATCTTACCGCCTATTTTAACGTGTAAAATTAAAACAAAATGAGCAAGTCTTCAATACAGTTAGCATTAACATGATTAAGAAACTACTTCCGTTGATCCTACAAAAACAGATGCCAACAATGACAACTTTTTAGATTTAAATGTGTTTTATGAATTTATTTCACTTTCTTCATCTGTTGAAACCTTTAAGATTTTTTCTCAGTACTGTTTTGTTTTTCTAAAGGGACGTCACACCACTACTAACCGTGTATGAAATAAGCCCAGACTCCTTATTACCTTATATGGAATATAAAAGGACGTAACTCCACTACTAACCGTGTATGAAATAAGCTAACCTAATATTAAATATACACGGTTTCCACGAGGACAATTTTAACCAACCATATTCCTAGAAATGTATAGGAGGTAAGATAATAGAATATCCTCAAATAAGATTGGTTGGAATGACACATAAAGGCTAACCCTGTACATTTATCAATTCATCTTGACATGAATATATATGAACTAAGGGTTCAAATATTGAAAAATTACAAGATATTTGGGGTAGGAATGACAAAAAAGGGCTTACAATGTACACTATTAAGCATTTTTTACATGACACACAGGAGTGTATATGGTTAAGGGTGTGGGTACAAATGATAAGTTATACAAACATTTCACAACATTTTAAAATGGCAGGGGATTCATAGGGTTGGGGATCTTGACCCTTTGGAAATATTTTGCACATTATCAAATGACAAAGGATTGGGATGACCACTGGGGACTAGAGTCCAATATATTCGTTACAATCATTTTGACATACAAACAGTAACATCATGTGGTTGTGGGTTGGAACCTCAACCATCCATTTCAATATACTGTAAACAGGGAAATTTTCGTGGCAGTTTAATGGACTGTGAAACTCAGATCAGGAGATTTGGAAATTTTGGTCAGGAGATTAGGACTCAGATCAGGTGGGGACATAAATTTTGTCATAAAAGTAACCGTATGATGTAGAAATTGTGTTTTTCTTCAAATTTCCATCAAATTGTAATATGTTTATAGTACCCTTATTGCCTTTCTATTTGAATGAAAATAAAATATTAAGAAGAATCAGTTCTTGTTTTGTTTTGTTTTTGATAATTGATTGTTCACTGCTTGCAAATAATTCATTATATGTATTTATCTTATCTGTATAGATTTGTATTCATGTCTCCATCTCCTTATCATTGGTAACTGTATAGTCAAATAAGAAAGAAATATGCTATACATGTATATTTGCAACATGATAAATTAATTAA
This sequence comes from Mytilus trossulus, assembly GCF_036588685.1. Classification (NCBI taxonomy): domain Eukaryota; kingdom Metazoa; phylum Mollusca; class Bivalvia; order Mytilida; family Mytilidae; genus Mytilus; species Mytilus trossulus. The sequence goes on from NC_086378.1 coordinate 50,651,928, forward strand.
AAAAATAACAAACACTCACAATAGTACTGCATGGCTTTAAGGGCATACGATACAGTTACAGGGGAGGTAATGACGTTGCTAACGTAAAATGTTATTTTCGCGACGTCAAACTCTGATATATCAGGAAAAGATGCATTTTTCAACTGATTTTTATCATTCAAACTGATTTAATTTGAAAACGAGTGCATGGACCCCTATCTTTTTAAACAGCAATTTGTTTCATTTTGCAAGGAGATTATGTGACCCAAATTTTATAAAACTGTAAATAGCGCAATTTTTTTAATTTTGATAAACATGCAGCAAAAAATGATGTTTTTTCCTCTCTATTCATGAACATTTGATAAATATAGAGTTATTTCGAAATAAAAATTGTTAATGATACTTATAAAATACAAAAATTACCGATTATTTAACAAAAACCATTTTGTGTTTATCTTTTAAAACAAAAAAGTTATGTCTTTCTTTCTAAAAAGAAAATACGGACACAAATCTGAATTTTGAGCAAATATACAAAATTTCGAACTCATTTTACTCACAAAGTAGCACATGAAGGTATATTTTTTATTACATATTTGATTTAATGAGGTAAAGAATAGCCTATATGCAAATTTTCATCAACTTGTACATACAGGTTGAAAACTGTATCGTATGCCCTTAAAGCATTATGAAAGTCATATTTCTAGAAAACTTATAAAAAGACTCAAACAGTGTAAAATGTTTTGCTATCTTTAGTTTAAACAATAAAATCTTATATACTGACATAAACAATTCTCATTCCCAAGGTATAATTAGAAAAAAAACAGGTTTTTATTCAGTTTTTTTTTTTTTTTATATTATATAGTTTTTTATTCAATTTTAAAAAAGACCCCCTAAACATAAAATTGTCCATATTTTCAGTTAGAGCCGATGAAGTTTTCTATAATTTGTCTCAAAAGCAGTGTATTACAGGTTCTACTAATTTTTTAAACAAATCAATTTGACATTCAATAGATAAGTTATTTGTTCTACATGTCTTCAATAATCCAAACATGGCTTTAGTTGCCTGTTCCTTTAGATACTTTCTTGTAGACAAGAATGATCCACTTTTACAAAAGAATATACCAAGATATTTATAATCTTTAACTATTTCAAGCTCATTATTATTCAAATAAAATTTTGTGTTTTTTTACATCCTGCTTTTTGAAAAAATTAAACCTTTAGTTGTCTCTACATTTACTTTAAGTTAACCGTAGTTTGTCAATGTGTAACAGCAAGGGACCAAGGATGTATATTTCTAACAACATCTTTGTCCGACTCTAAAGGACCAAGTCTTAGGCATATTTGGTAGTTATCAGTATTTGATTCAATGTTAAAACTATACTCCTAGTTGTTGAAATGCTGACTGATTTTTATAGGGAAAATAATTATGATGGTCAATTATGAGGTTTATTAATAATTAACGGATTAGTGACCCATCCGATGGTGATAATCAGATTAGTTGTAATCATTCACACCTGTTGCAAATGTTAATTACCTGGGGTCAAAAACTTGTCAAAAACACAGAGACAGGTAGATTCACAGTATTTTCATGGGAAAATATCTTTATACTTTCAGAATTAAGTGACGAAATTGATTTGAAATTCTTTTGCCATTTTGAAAACTGTTTCGTAAATTACGAAAATGACGAATGCTAGCAAAATCACTGCAAAAACTATTTCATTGTCTGTAAAAACATTTTTTTTTAAACTTATCAACTTTTATATAAAGACCATTATTCATAAATGTGAATAAAGAATTGCCATTAAGTTTGTATATGAATATTAACTTTGTATACGAACATATCAAAATAACACAATTATTTACTATGTAAAATAGATTAAGAAAATATAAATATAATAATTTCTATAAATACATTTGTAGAATGCAATTCATTTTTTTTACTTTATTTTCACTTCAATCAATGACAAGTTATTGGTTTTGTGAGGTTTCTAATGAAAAACAAGAGGCTGTCACAACGACAGCAAACCGGATTTATTAATATTTATTTGTGTCCTGGCAATATCACAAGAACCATTACTGATGAATGGTGAAAGTGAAAATCGTCAATATCAAATTTGACCTCCATTTTGTCATCAGTATCAACATATTAAAATTTGAAAAGCTTAGATTGAATGGTTCATGAGTAAATGCAACAACGTGAATGGAAACACCATTTTACAATTTTTCAAGAACCATAACTCCTGAACGGTAAAAGTCAAAATCGTCATTATTGAACTTGACCTCTATTTTGCCATCAGTAACAACATATAAAAATTTCAAAAGCTTTGGTTGAATGGTTCATGAGAAAATGCACGGACACGACTGGAAACACCATTTTTCAATCTTTCAAGAACCATAACTCCTAAACGGTAAAAGTCAAAATCGTCTTTAATAAACTTGACCTCTATTTTGTCATCAGTAACAACATAATGAAATTTGGGAAGCTTTGGTAGAACAGTTCATGTGTAAATGCACGGACATGACTGGAAACTCCATTTTTCAATCTTTCAAGAACCATAACTCCTGAACGGTAAAAGTCAAAATCGTCATTATTGAACTTGACCTCCATTTTGTCATCAGTAACAACATATTAAAATTTGGGAAGCTTTGGTAGAACAGTTCATGCGTAAATGCACGGACACGACTGGAAACTCCATTTTTCAATCTTTCAAGAACCATAACTCCTGAACGGTAAAAGTCAAAATCGTCATTATTGAACTTGACCTTTATTTTGTCATCAGTAACAACATATTAAAATTTGGGAAGCTTTGGTAGAACAGTTCATGCGTAAATGCAGGGACATGACTGGAAACTTTATTTTTCAATCTTTCAAGAACCATAACTCCTGAACGGTAAAAGTCAAAATCGCCATTATTGAACTTGACCTTCATTTAGTTGTCAGTAACAACATATTAAAATTTTAAAAGCTTTGGTTGAACGGTTCATGAGTAAATGCACGGACAACATTTGATTGCCGCCCGCCCGCCCGCCCGGCCGCCCGCCGTACATCCCCAAATCAATAACCGACATTTTTGTCACAAAAATCCGGTTAAAAATAAAAATAATTATAATACAAACAAACAAAATATTTTTTTATAAACAGACATAATATGTACATAACATGTTAAAATTAAACTTTACTAACAAATAGAACATACCATCAAATACATTAAATTAAAATGACAATTTGATGACCATGGTATAAATAATTTTAAATATACACAATTTCATTGTCTTAATTTCAATCCATCAACAATATTGTAAAGATTATAAATAAATAAGTGACAAATAATTGTACAAGTCCAGCATTTAAAGAAATAAATATAATAAAGATAAGCTCACTATTACCCCCAAACTCAATCACAGCTTTCCCTTTGTGATATGGAATCTTGTGGCACAATTTCAGGGAGATCCATACACTTAACTCAAGTTATTGTCCCATTATTTGATAGTTTACTTGATAGTTTACTTGATACTTTTTCCCAAAATATATTGTTCAATTCACTTTTGCATTAAATGAGTACAAAAAATAGCTACTTCTGGTTTACACAAGGTCACTTCAATTTGGTTTTTCCATGGTCACGTGTCTTGCAACGTAATGCAAAAAGTCCCATGGCTTTATCATGTATAATTATGAGGTAAAAGCAAAGGTTAAAATCTAGACATCAATTCAACCTATGACCTTGAGTTCAATTTCAAGGTCATAAACCAAGGGCTTCAATTTTCTTTAAATCAAAAGACCATAGGTCTTAATCATGGATGGTTAATGAGTTATATCACTATAAGCCTAATTTTTAATATAAGAGGGGAGAAAACTCCACTTTAATGTTTCAACCAAAATTCATGTGTTACTAGATGTCGCAACTTACAATTTCAGTAAAAATATGTTGTCGATATCTTATACAGCATGTACAGTTTTTAGAAAGAATAGAAAATAAGCCAAAATCAAAAATATGACCGTGACCTTCACAAACAAATGGAAGTTTTTAGCGACCTTGACTAGCTATTCAGCCCTTCTTTTTCGGTTACAGAAAAGATGCAGTCACAAGGAAAACAGAGATAACTCTTTACAAAGAAAATTGTTTGTCTTAGCAGGATGAAATCTAAAAGCGCATGAACTATAAGATATAATATGAAAAATATCTAAGCAACATATTGCGAAACAAATATTTATCACAAAAACAAAATTAGGCAGAAGAAAAATAAAAAGAAAGAAAAGAAAGAAAAAAGAAGGCCTTTTCACATCAATATTTTAAGAAGAAAGTTCTGGTTTTCTCAAAGTTAAAATTGGCATCCTATCAACAGTTTCTGTGAAATAAGGGAGATAATTAGCTACTTCTAGTAAAGTGAATGTCACTTCCAGTCTCATATGATAGCTTCTTTCACACTGATTCAAAAAATATATAGTTTCTATATACAGTGCAAATAATTACAGATGTCACACTTTTTCACACTTGTTTTACATCATGACCTTTACAGTTTAAACACATGTAAAGAAACTGTAATATAGATTGATGCTGACAGCAAATTATTCTATTATGTCATTCTAACTATTGCATGTAAAACTAAAAGGTCATCATGATGTAAATTAAATTGAGCTGTCAACAACTGATTATTTTCTCTTTGTCACTCTGCTACTGTTTATCTTGTATAATCTAATTAGTTTTACATGTTATTAAACTCTATTATAACGGTGGCCCTTTAATATTCAGGATAAAATCATCCTTTTTATGATATATGTTACAATTTGGTCAGTATGATGTCTACACACCATAGATGGTGCCTATTTCTCTGAAAACCAAATTTGAAAACAAGAGGCTCCATGCAAACCCTGTAAAGTTGTTTTTTCCATCATTACGCATTTTTAAGCTAGGGACGTGGAAAGGATATGTAAAAGAATAAGCTTATTATTATTACCAGTATACACTAGTATACTGAATATGTATGGTTGTGAGTATGAACTGCAAGCGTTTTAAAGTGAACTTCTGAAATAAGATTGACATAAAGATATAGAGATAAGAAGTATCTCAAAGAAGGGCAATATTATTGGTCTGTCAGTCTTAATTTGTTAATTTGCATATAATAATAAGAAAAGTGTATTTTTTGTCTGAATGACTTGTAGTTGTAATAGTGATAAAAATTAGGCCCTTGTATGGTAACAAGCCTTTATTTAGTGATTCTGTAGAAATTTATTCTAAACTGTACAAATATTAGAACATTAAATATGTCATGTATATTATACCGGTATCTTTAATTTAAGAGTTTTAAAATATACTTAGAAATATATTTAGGAGTCCCCCCCCCCCACACGGAACCTTGTCCCTTAATTATTGAAGGAGTTCTGTAAATAGCGAAGTAATTGAAGTATCAGGTTGGTATCATCCCAAGTAATCAGATCTGTTTCTGTTACTCTGTAAATTTGATTTGGATCTCGCTCAACTTTAACCAATTTAATACCATCTGGAACAAAAACGAGGCCCAAAATATGTTCCTGGTTAAATGATAACCCAGCTAGGCACTGCTGTACACATTGATGTGTTGCATGATTCAGAGTTCGTCTAAAATTTGCTTCCCCAAACCTTTGCCAGGAGCAAATTTCCACTGTACATAATAGTGCTGCAGACAGGTTCTGTCCAATATTCTGCTCTTTAACTACTACACAATCTGGTTTGTGTGGTTCAAAAAAGTTATGTAAATTGGGGGCATGCAGATCATAATTATCTGCATCCCCCAAAAAATCATGGATGTCGTTTGGTGGCAACGGTCTAGGTGGTATACGCCGCCTTACCTGTGGACGGATGTCATTTGTAGGAGAAGGGGATCTAGACTTGGATCTTTGTCTGTCATCCATAGCTTTAGGTATAACAACTCTATGAGTCAATTTCCCATCTTCAGTCGCGTAATATTTTTCACGTCCACGTGCACGTTCTCTTAATCTTTGTTCACGTGGACGTTGCATTTGTTCAGTTGCTCTATCAATTTGATCTTCATGAAATCCATAAGTAAGACAGTGCATAACGCCTTCCCTCAATGACTTATTCCTAGATGTTTCCGCTGGTGTATTTATACAGTAAATGTCTGACCATACTGTACCCAAGCCAAGTAGGTTCGTTAAGAAATCTTGGATAGATGATTGTTCTTGGCCCATACCTTCAGTAATACAAAGGGCAAAGCTTTGTATCCACGCATTTTCAACCTAAAAGAGAATAAATTTTGAGACATTACAGAGCATTTAATATATTAGTATGATTCAAATTAATTATGGCATTTACAGCGATTCCCCTAACACTGAATGCACTGGGTGTTGTGATCTACATTTAATATATTTAGACTTCTACACATACAATATACACAAAAATGTGCAGATCTAGCCTTGAAAGGTCATCTAAAAATATCAACACATTTGTTTGTACATTGCCATAATTGTCTATAAATTATTTTTAATGCAAAATGATATTTTTGATGATTTTCAGCCACCTACAAAATTTCTGATTACAACTTAATACTTACACCGAAAGTTTGAAGAAAAAAAATCTTTTTGGACAACAAAAATCCTAATGTTTGTTTAAACTAGACATCAGGGAGATGGCAGCCATCTCGAAAGGCCCCGCCTGATTGAACCCTATTGGAAAAGTCCAAGGGCTTGACTAGGTTGAAAATCAACGGACCCGAACGAAACTTAAGCTTGACTTGTAACGCATCATATCAGACACACATACAAATTTCATCCCAATATCTGCAAGCGTTTGGAAAAAAAGTCTGGAAAACTGTTATTTTAGTCCAAGGGCCGTAACTTGGTCAAATATGGACAGACCGGATCAAAACTTTAACTTGACTTGTAACTCATCATACCAGACACACATACAAAATTTCAGCTCAATATCTGCAAGCGTTAAGAAAAAAAGTCAGGAAAACTGATTTGTTATGGACGGACAGACAGACTGATTACTATAAGGCGTCCACAACAAAGTTGTGGGGCCCTAATAAGGGGAGATAATATTTTACCTATATTTAGCATGTGAAAACCCTCATACATTTTACAATGAATTCCTTTTTCAAATTTGGTTGTAGCTAGTTGGGAAAGTCCGAAAACTTTATGAATACAATCTCTAAATGCAAATATAATCTTCAATCCTACTATTCTGAATGCCGCATGTACAATGTCAATATACATGTAATTGGTTTTAAGAGAGATAAACATTTTCCTTTGAATTTTTCTCACCATATGTTAGAAACAATAAAAAACTTAGCTTATAAAGATTTCAAAAATGTGATTTTTGTAATTTATCTGTATGACAGACTATCCACCTGAGTTATATATACAATCATATATATGAGTTGGTTACCTTACAGTTATCTTATACACATTCAGACTGTCAAAGACACAGGCATTTGGGGTCAGAATTGTTCTTACACTTTTGATATACATCACATGTACCATTTCTAGATTTGGCTTCTGTGTGTTATTGAACACATTAAATGGTTAGGAAAGATCAAAGAGTTTTCACTTGCTAAATATAGAGAAAATATCATTTCCCTTATTTGAACAATAAAAGCTACGCCGAGTGCAGCATGATTGGGGACCATTGTGAATAGTATGTGTTTGTCATATTCATCTCATGGTGGACTGACTAAACATTTTTGTCATCCCTTAAATAAAAGTAAAATATTTTTTTTCATTATAACATACAAAACTGTACATGTACCAATTTGGGGAGGGGGAGGAGCAGAGGAAATGTTTTTTTCCCAATTTCACCGGAACGCAGATGAAAAATTCCCAAAATGACCATAGACTCCTTTTTCCCAAAACGTGCTGATAAACCCCTGCCTGGTTAACAATCGCGGGCTGACAGGAATTCATCCCTTTATGTCACTTCTGTAACACGTTGCAGGCAGCATAATAACCTAAGTTAGAAAAATGTGATTTAAAATTCCAAATTATAGGCAATTTTGCATCAAAGTTTAGAGATTATTGTGCTTACTCATTCAAAATATAACAACTCATAGGAAAATACAACCGGACTGTTACAGGGTGACAGTCAAGGCAAGCAAACATACATTATCTGGCAATAAATACCTTACATCTAACTTACCCAATGCTCTCCAATGATCTGCTTTAGTGACGCCAATCGCACAGGTTTAGGTGTTTCATTACGGGAGTTGTTTATCCCACCAGTCCATATGTCGCTCTTTAATCCATCATGTAATGACTGGGGTGGAGGTCCATTTGCAGGGGTCATCTAAAAACATATAATTCTATTGAGAAAATATAAATAAATTTTGGAAAAAATTCAAGAATGCTTCATTTTGATTTAGCTGAAACCATTGATGCTACTTTTTTTTTTATAGCTCACATGACCCTAAAATTCAGCAAAATATGAAAAATTCAATGGCAATGTTCTAACCTTGCATATTTTAGCAGAAATAGTTGCTTGTGACATATCTTCCGCTTTTACTTCCCTAACGTACCAATAATTCTTCGCAGTGACGTCATAAAGTGTAGAAAACATCAATTTTTGGCGAAAAATCATGAAAAGAGAATATAATTTAAAAAAACATGGATATTCCTCTGCCTTTTGGTAAATTTTGAACACATTTTAAGAATGTTTATTTTTTTGGCCAATTCTGGTAATAGCTGAAGCTGCATACTAAATATTGAGTGGCTATGATGAGTAGTTCCTGAGAAAAGTGTGACGAAAATTTTCACTTAAGACCATAAATGCTAAAAAACATACTAATTAGGCCAACAGAAAATTGGGGTCGCAGAGGTCTGAAATAGCATAGTGCGATATGGGACCATTAGCTGAGGCTGCATACCAAATGTCGAGTGGCTATGATGAGTAGTTCATGAGAAAAATGTGACAAATTTTTTTTCACTTAAGACCATAAAAGTCGGTTAACAAGAAGTGGGGGTCGCAGAGGTCTGAAATTGCATAGCGTGTTATGGCACCAATAGCTGAGGCTGCATACCAAATATCAAAGGGCTATGATGAGTAGTTCCTGAGAAAAGTGTGACGAAAATTTTCATTTAGGCCATAAATGCTAACAAAATTACTAAGTCGGTAAACAGGATTTCTGACACAGAACGAATGTGGTCTAATGAACTTAAAAGTTTTTTTTTGCCTTTGAGCAATTCACTATGCTGTTGAATATTAATCCTCTCAAAAAAATGTTTGAAGAAATTTTCTTTTTAATTATGAAATCTGAAATGAAAAAAATTTAAACCCCCCCTTTTTTTTCACATCCCCGTTTCCCGTTTCCCTTTTTCCAAAACTGATATCAATTCAAATTTCTAATGGAGTTTGCAACAATAACTACTCTTTTAAATACATCATAAAATATTAAAATGTAAAATAAAGTGCTTGTTATCACTGAATGGTAAAGATTGGTTGGTAGTAAAAGTGAATATACATTGTTTATTGTATAAAACAATAAAAAAACTTCATCAGCAACATTTTATATTGGCAAATTTCCAATGAAGTTATTAACATAAAGTTATTGGCAAATAAAAATAGAAAATGACATCATAGTCATGTCTGGCAAATGTCCAACATACATTATCTAACCAGATGCTCCGCAGGGCGTAGCTTTATACGACCGCAGAGGTTGAACCCTGAACAGTTGGGGCAAGTATGGACACAACATTCAAGCTGGATTCAGCTCTAAATTTGGATTGTGATTAAATAGTTGACACAGCATAGGTTTCTGACACAGAATGAATGTGTTCTAATGAACTTAAAATTTTTGTTTTCTCTTAGAGCAATTCACTATGCTGTTGAATATTAATCCTCTCAAAAAAATGTTTGAAGAAATTTTCTTTTTTATTTATGAAATTTCAAATGAGAAAAATTGAACCCAATTTTTTTAATCACATCCCCCTTTCCCTTATTCCAAAACTAATCTCAATTAAAATTTCTAATGGAGTTTGCAACAATAACTACTCATTTAAATACATCATAAAATATTAAGATGTAAAAAAACTGCTTGTTATCACTGAATGGTAAAGATTATTTTAATTTATCAGTTGGTAGTAAAAAGTGAATATACATTGTATATTGTATATAACAAAGATTTAAGTTGATTCTGGACAAAGAAAGATAACTCCAATTAAAAAAAATCTTGCTATTGCACAATATTTTGCAATTAGATATTTCTTGCTTACTATTCTGGACAAAGAAAGATAACTCTAATTAAAAAAAAATTTGCTATTTCACAATACAGTACATTCCGGTTATTTGCATAGCCTATTTGTCAGACGAAATTATGCAATAAAGCGGAGTATGCTTATATCCGAAATGCCAAAATACGGAGTTAAATAACATCGATAGAGGAAATCATGAAGAAAGATGAACGTCAATAATCCACTTACATCATATTGAATGATTATTTATTCTAATAAAAGTTATTTGTCTAGTGTTGTGCATTTTTATTTCATTGTTTATTCTTTCAATAAAGTTTATAAACACATTTAGTTTTAGTTTATTTATGTACCGACTTTTCCTTTACCTGAGATACGAAAATAACATTGTTCTAAAAATAGATTTGTTTCTATAACCCGGATGTACAAATTATATTTTTACGCTTTGATTAAAACAAACTGTAGAACAATGTTACACAGTTTATAATCATTTGATACAATAAATGTGTAATGAACTGCCTTTAATGTGCAGTATTTACCGATTGCACATTGATGTAACACTGTTACAATAACCTCGTTAGTTTCGTATAATCTATGCAAAGCAGTTTTAACAGGTAATGGGGTCCTGCACGGGTTATTTGCTGGACACGAGTGTTGAAAGTGAGAAAATATAATAATTTTAAGTTAATGTTCTTTTCAAAAAATTTTTAAAATAAAGATTGATGTATGAAATTCTTCAACCATATATAAATGCCCTGTAATATTTAACATAAATGTAGATCACCCCATGCCAAATTACGAGATTGCACATTGGATAATGATCGATAATTAGCAGGCGTTATTGTTTTAAAAATACACCCAAAATGTAATCTATGAACAATGTTTGAAATGCAATCAATAATTAACACCTTTTGAGATAGAAGATCATAGAATGGTTGTGTTTTTACAACAATCAGCTGATTGACATCTTTATGACCTCGAGGCTTAAAATAGAATATGGGAAACTTTACCTGTGTACACATCGAGGCCTTTTTTATAATCATATAAACACGAAAGAAACTGTTTTAAAATTTTATTTAAATAACACAGAAGTAAATGTGAAATAATATAAAAAAAAATATGATGCATTCAAGAAAAATATACTTACCAAATTGCTGTTTCCGGTCAAAAATCTCGTTAGTTTTAAATCAGCATATCTAGCTGGCGATTATTTTCTATGCAATTAACCGAAATGCCACTTGAGGGGCTATGCATATAACCATACAATTTAACATTAGATGAATGGGAAATGGTTCTGTGCAGGAGAAAAGTATGCAATTAACCGAATTATGCTATTAAGCGGTATGCAATTAAGTGGAATCGACTGTATTGTGCAATTAGATATTTCTTGCCATTGCGCAATACTGTGCAATTGAAAAGACTTGCTATTGCACAATACTTAATATAATAATTTTAGATCCTGATTTGGACCAACTTGAAAACTGGGCCCATAATAAAAAATCTAAGTACATTTTTGGATTCAGCATATCAAAGAACCCCAAGATTTCAATTTTTGTTAAAATCAGACTAAGTTTAATTTTGGACCCTTTGGACTTTAGTGTAGACCAATTTGAAAACAGGACCAAAAATGAAGAATCTACATACACAGTTAGATTTGGTATATCAAAGAACCCCATTTATTCAATTTTTGATGAAATCAAACAAAGTTTAATTTTGGACCCCGATTTGGACCAACTTGAAAACTGGGCCAATAATCAAGAATCTAAGTACATTTTTAGATTCAGCATATCAAAGAACCTAACTGATTAATTTTTTGTCAAAATCAAACTAAGTTTAATTTTGGACCCTTTGGACCTTGTAGACCAATTTGAAAACGGGACCAAAAGTTAAGAATCTACATACACAGTCATGACAGTTAGATTCGGCATATCAAAGAACCCCAATTATTCAATTTTGATGAAATCAAACAAAGTTTAATTTTGGACCCTTTGGGCCCCTTATTATGTTGGGACCAAAACTCTTAAAAATCAATACCAACCTTCCTTTTATGGTCATAAACCTTGTGTTTAAATTTCATAGATTTCTATTTACTTATACTAACGTTATGGTGCGAAAACCAAGAAAAATGCTTATTTGGGTCCCTTTTTGGCCCCTAATTCCTAATCTGTTGGGACCTAAACTCCCAAAATCAATACCAACCTTCCTTTTGTGGTCATAAACCTTGTGTTAAAATTTCATAGATTTCCATTCACTTTTACTAAAGTTAGAGTGCGAAAACTAAAAGTATTCGGACGACGACGACGACGCCAACGTGATAGCAATATACGACGAAAATTAGACTTATTAAGCATAAGGAATGGTGAAAAGTATTTTCTTTTTTTCTTGCATATACAAGTTTTAAGACACGTTATTTTCTTTCTTTCTCACATTTTATACCTTCAGCGTTAATTTCCGTTTATTTTCACGCAAGTATGTCTCTTTTCGTAAGTTATATAAATTACCGATAAAAAACACCCGAGGTCATAATCAAGTATAGATTTTTATTTTTTATAAAACTTTAATGCAATTGAAAGCATTAACAACAACCTTTTGCTTTTTAAAACTTTTATTTTGTAATCATAAAATGGAAATGGCTTAGACTTATTAGCATAACAGATAGTGAATAATATTTTCTTTTTTACTTGTATACAAAACTTTGAGACGTGTAACTTTTCTATAAACTACCCTAATTTATTCAGCGTTAGTCTCCGTTTATTGTTACAAAATTATATCTCTTTTAGTAAATTGAATATTTATTTACTGATAAAAAACGGAAGTCAAAATCAAATATAGTTGTTTTTAAAAATTGATTTAAATGTACAGAGTAATTAAAAGAATTAACAACAACGTTTTGATTTTGATTTTAATCTTTCATTTGTTTCAAGCAATCAGATATAAACTGATAATCAATAGACAGGAAATACAATTGTTTAATTACATTAGAAATCTCGCATACCTTGACTGTCGCGTGCCGTCATAGATCAGAAGGATTAGGGCAATTAATTACCTGGTGTGACACCGCGTCACTCCAGACTGGGAGAGATGTCGCTAATACAATAAACAAAAGGTAACGGATTTACGCGGAAGTCGGAGGGAATACTCCCAAATTTTCTCCGAGAATTTAGGGAGTGATGTCGGCGTTTCTTGGTGTCACACCAGGAAAAAACTCGGTGTATGGAGTTTGGGATGGCTTTCCCGAAAATTGTACTGTATGGTGCAAAAACCAAAAATGCTTATTTGGGCCCCTTTTTGGCCCCTAATTCATAAACTGTTGTGACCTCAACTCCAAAAATCAATCGATATCCCAACCTTACTTTTGTGGTCATAAACCTTGTGTTAAAATTTCATTGATTTCTATTTACTTATACTAAAGTTATTGTGCGAAAACCAAGAATAATGCTTATTTGGGCCCTTTTTTGGCCCTTAATTCCTAAACTGTTGGAACCAAAACTCCAAAAATCAATCCCAACCTTCCTTTTGTGCTCATAAACCTTGTGTTAAAATTTCATTGATTTCTATTCACTTTTACTAAAGTTAGAGTGCGAAAACTAAAAGTATTCGGACAACAACGCCGACGCCAACGTGATAGCAATATATGACCAAAAAATTAAAATTTTCGCGGTCGTATAAAAAGGACTCTGTTATTCAACATTGCCAATTATTCAAATATTGTGATAGAGTTATCCTTCTTTGTACAGTATAATTTTATTGTGAAAAATGGCTAAGTCCAAAAACGGCAAAAATCACATTAATTTTTTTTCAAATTTCTCCAAAATAGGAGGTGCACATCTTCAATATATATATAATCACTATGTAAAGTTTGAATGATGTAGGTTGAATACTTTTTGAGTTACGGATTACACAAAATTTTGCGACGGACGGACGAACGGACGGACGGAATCGAGCGACTACTAGACCTGCTTTCACCGTTGGTGACGCAGGTAAAAATGTCGGTAACAGGAAGTAGGGGTCGCAGAGGTCTGAAATCGCATAGCGCGGTATAGGACAAATAGCTGAAGCTGTATACCAAATATCGAATAGCTATGATGAGTAGTTCTTGAGAAAAGTGTGACGAAAGTTTGTGACGGCGACGACGACGCAGGACAACAGATGGTATCCCTATATGCCGACTCTGCTAAAGCAGGCGACATAAAAAAGACAAAACAATTAACTATAAGCATGATAAGTATGCATTACACCTCCATTAGTGATTGAAAGTGCAAACCTGGTTGATAGGCCTGTGCATATATCATCACTGCACAGAATTGCCAATTTTCATGTATATCAAGAATTATAGGGAAACTACATGTGTATGCATGTAGGGAATCCTCAAATTAATACAAAAAATTGACATCCTGAACTAAGCAAAATTGACATCAAATTTCCAGAGCCAATACATGTAACTGTACATGTACCTTGACTTTCTTATATTAACCCTTTCACCGACAGTTCCCGGTCTACTGGGATCTAGAAAAGTAACGTCGAGACGACAGTTCCCGGTTGACCGGGATTTGCGGTATAGGTTTTTGTATGTCCGTAATATGGCGCGAAAACGGAGTTATCATTCTTTGGCGGTCTTCCAGTTTGAGTGCTCCTTTCATAACGTCATCTTTAACTTACATTTTTAAAAGAATAATAGATACAAGTACATTACCCAGTGTTCTAAAGAATGCAAGAGTAACCCCTGTTTTTAAAGCTGGTGAAAAATTCATGGCAACAAATTATAGACCAATTTCTGTACTTCCCGTTTTATCAAAACTTTTAGAAAAGCATGTTTCAAAACATTTGTATGACTACCTAAAAAGATTAGATCTTTTACCAGTGATCTGGAAGATTTTTTTCACTATGGGCCCATGGCCCCTCAAATATAAATTCAATGGGCCATTTTAAAAAATAATGGGCCATATTGTCAAATGAGTGGGCCATTTGAATTGACTTCGGTAAAAAAAATAAAAAGTATCATTATTTTTTGGCAAAGAGGTGTTGGTACTTAGGGAGCTACCATTTGATTTTTATGGGGGGGCTAGGATGAAATTTGAAAAAAATAGGCAGGACAGGAGTTTTAAGTAAAAAAAAAGGCAGGATGAGACACTTGCAAAAAAAAAAAAGTCAGGACGACAATTTAGGTAAAAAAAAGTCAGGATAAACTAAAAAAAAAAGACAGGACCGAACAGAGTGAAAAATAAAAAAGCAGGACAGAGATTACCGCTAAAAAAAAAGGCAGGACAAAATTTTTCATCCTAGCCCCCCCATAAAAATCAAATGGTAGCTCCCTTACCTTTACGATTTTAAATAATATCATGGATAATAATTGTTCCTGTGATTCTGTAATTTCAATGAATATACAATAAGTTCTTCCAAAGCAGACAATATTAAAGATAACCTTTATTTACAATGTTTAAACTGGTACTGTTGCCTTGGCTTGTTCATGTTCATGTTGGATTTTTTAACAATAAATTTGGGTCTTCGTCGATACCATACTTATTCCAGACGCACTTCCTCTGCACTTCATGTATTATTATTATTACTTTATCACGATGACAGTAGAGAGTACCACTAATTGATAGAACAAAACAATAATTCGCTGGTCATGTTTACAAAATGTCAAAACTGGTCAAAGACCAAAAAATGACCAGGAGTTGTAGTTAAGCGCCTTTTATGGAGACAAAAACTATATTCCTAAAAAGGCTTCAGGGGTTTTCAATCGAATATAGCAAGGGAAACTAAATTAAAGATTATTATTAGAGTTACATCTCGTCTGTAATAGCCAAATTTCACAAATTTAAAGTTGTTTATAAAAAATTATATCATGAATGATGGTTAATTACGTTTTTTGGGTTATCAGTTAAACCGCATGATTCTATTATTACCATAGGAAAACACCCGAGACGTTAAACCGCATGGTTCTATTACCATAGGAAAACAATGAGACGTCCCAAAAATATATACAGGTGCTCCTATGATTGGAGCAACATTATACAGTTGTGTACACACACATGGCGGCACGGAACACGATCGGAAATCCATTTGACGATATCTAAACGTTTCGAAACGATGTGAAAAATATCGTGCGCCACGTGGGCGCTTACATTTGTCACTCTAAGCGCCATTTCTGGTCAATATGCGCTATAGGCGCAGGGCGCACGACCTTCCCGATCACTGTTTTACACCCAGCACAGTCTGGGTTTCGACAAGAACACTCTTGCCAAACTGCCCTTATCAATATCATAGATAAATGGATACAGGATATGAATGATGGTAATATCAACTTAGCAGTCCTGTTGGATTTTAAGAAAGCTTTTGATGTAGTAGATCATGATATTCTCTGTAAAAAACTTGAAATTTATGGATTTGATAATACTGCTGTTTCTTTTTTTAAATCATATTTGAATGAAAGAACTCAACAAGTACAAATTGGTAATGCTCATTCTGAAAAACTTTATATCAAGTATGGTGTCCCCCAAGGCTCCATATTAGGCCCCCTTCTGTTTATATTATACATAAACGATCTTCCTATTTATATGAAAAATTGTTGCACTGATTTATATGCCGATGATTCAACTTTACATCTTTCTGGTAATTGTTATCAAACTCTACAGTCAAAGGTACAAGAAGATTTACATGGTGTAGAGGAATGGTGCAATGATAACAATATGTTCATCAATAAAAATAAAACAAAATATATGATTATTGGAACGAAGCAAAGAGCAATGCCACATTACAATGAGAGTTGTTTAACTATTAACAATCAAGTGATACAATCTTCCACATGTGAAAGTCTTTTAAGCATTAAAATTGACCCTTCCCTCACATGGACAAACCAAATTGATGTGATCTGCTCAAAAATATCATCTAGACTATATCTACTATTAAAGATTAAAAAATTTCTAAATCTAGACTGCAGAAAATTATTCTATAATGAAATATTACAAATGTTAATTCTTTCAAATACAAAATAACAGATCATTTATTGAAATCAACCTAGCTATATCAATAATATTAAAAACTGATCATGTCATCATGTTTATTTTTTTCATCACATTTTATCAAGTTGTATTAAACATTATTATCATACTTGACTTTTTATACTAATGTATGCAATGTAAATGTTTGCATTTTGTTTGATTTCTCATGATGAGGGCCTCAGGGAAGATTAGTTATATAGCTAACTGTGTAACCCTCTTAAAATAAAGTATTGTTGTTGTTGTTGTTGTTGTTTGAAAGGCAAATGTCAGGCGGTGTTTTTGTTGAAAACCGGGTGAAAAAAGACGAAATATTATTGATTTTACGGCAATTTAAAGTTGGAAAACCTTTTTATTTCAAATTTTGGAAAGCATGTTAGGTCTGAACATGGGCGATTTCGCGTTGAATACTCGTTTTCCAGCTGGAAATGATCAAAATAGACGTTGGATTTGACACGTACACTGTTTGGATCAAACTTTATCCAATCTTTTGGTAAATATATCGGAATTTTAAGTCAATTTGGACAATTTTGACGGCAATCTTGAAGTTTGACTTGTAAATGGCGGAAAGTCGGCTTTATTTAAATAATTTCGGTTCCAACTTTGAGAAAAGATTGAAAACGTATTTTTGTTGTTTTCTTCAATAAATGATCATGGACTTTTTATTTATTATTAAAACAATTTATCAACATTAAATGTGAAAACTCCATGTCTGACATTACTGCCAGGGAAGCCATCGTCTGAGAGTAACTTCCTGTAGGGGAACCAATCAGTGAAAGGGTTAAAATAAATTATTTAGTCCTCTAATAATCAATTTGTACTTACCATTTGAATTAAGGCATGCTTAAGATGCAGCAAAAGGTTTGTTATTTGAAGCCACAAGTTTGGTGGGACAATTTCAAAGCGGTTTCCCTCTGTATTAAGATCTAGATTTGGTCCCTGCAGCATGTTCCTGGTTGGAGCGTTGGGCCAATCTACTGACATAAACAAATCACTTCTGATAGCTGCCTTAACAAAGCCATCATTCACTTTCTGAAAGTGTATACCAGTGATCTCTGACTTCTCATTACCATACACTTCGGGTAGTATATCTCTACCAATTGAAAGACAAGGTACTTTTCCTGCAAACCTGAAATATGAAAAATATTGAGTATGCTCCAATGAGAGATTCACATGGCATTTAACATTTATTAATTTACTAATTTGTATATTCTCTAAAATAAATGTGACATATAAAAAATCAATTTATAGGTATTTATTTTATCCAGTGCTCATTACCCTACAATATTCAAACTAGATGGAGCAATCTAGGGATAGCATTTGTTGCCTGTGCTGTGCATAAGTTATCGGTAAACAGGAAGTAGATGACATAGAAGCATAAAATCAGAATATGGTTCTATAGTATTAAGACTTGTGTAAAGTTTCAAGCCTCTGCCGTTTTAAGTTCCTCAGAAAACTTCAAAAGTGTGGCGGAAATTTTTTGTGACGCAGGACGACACATGGTACCAAAGCAATCCCTATATGTCGCTCCAGCACACATAGTAGTCGACATAAAAATCATAATAATTCCATGGAGACCCTGAATGATCTTGACCGAAAGGTCAGGCGAGCTAAAAATAGGTGTGTTTCCTATTTCCCGACCCTACCTAATTTTTCGTCCCTACAAACATGTACCCTAGAGTTTTTTTCACCATTTTCCATTAAGTCGAGATTTTTCTCCCATAGAGTAAAAAAAAATTACAAAAAAAAAAAAAAAATTGTACTTTCCCTACCTATTTTTTTCTGGCATGCAATAGGAAACGCACATATTTTTTTGTTTGGCCCAATACCCTATAGAACATTTGAGTATGGTTTGGTTGAAAATGGTTCAGTAGTTTAGGAGGAGTTAACGTTTCAAAAATGTAACGAATTTCTGTCACTTTTGTGACATTTTTCAAAATGGCCACCAATCGCTTCCAACAAATTTTGATATTTTTCATAAAGTTCTAGTACATGTACTAATAAGTCTCTACCAACTTACCAAGTTTCATCAAATTTGGTTCAGTAGTTCAGAGCTCCAGATAAGCAATACAAATAATAAAAAACCCAATGCAATTGCCCATTGCAGGGTTCAAATTCAATAACCCAATTAATTCAAAGGAAAACCCAATTATATTCCAAAACCATGAGTTCTCAACCCTTTTATTGGCTACCATTTGCGTTATTTACCCTTATCTGTTTACAGTCGTCGCGTAAACTATTTTTATAAAATATTTATAATTGGAAATTTCTTTCGTTCTAAAAATAGATCCCTGCATCATGTAGCTTAAATGGGTCCCTGTTAGAGTTTTCCGTTGCTCAATAGGTACACGTGTTTTTGAAAACATTTCGATCTTCTCGGCGTTTATCCAATTAGCGTGTGTCATGAAGTCATATTTTTTTCGCATTGCTCGGGATTTATCAAAACATACATTGAATTAAAACGAAAGTGAATGTCTGGTAAAATATTGAATAGAAGCATGTTTTCTGCTTCTTTTGAAAAGCTGACGGAAAGTTATGATGATAACAAGACTCAGCCAGTGTTTTTAGGAAGCGTCCATCGAACACACGGGAGTGTGTGCGTACCTTAACGAGACCATTGCTAATAAAAACAGGGTTTCCTCAAAAACGAAATCAGTTGAAAAGTGAAAGGCCAAATCAATTATGACATGATAAAGCATCAGAAACCAAAAGTTCTAATAAAAGACAACTAAACCCAGATTTATGAAAATTGGAATAAAACAAAAACATTCTTGAAAGTATAATTAGAGTTTAAATACTATTTTTTTCATTTTACGGTTAATTAATGAACACAAACAGGCACTGGTCTCAGAATTTATTATATAAAGCAAGACGCGTACGAGTGCCTGTGAATACACATATCGGTTTTTAACAGTTTATATGAGAAAATACAAAACTGGCAGAAGGTTTGAAACGGAACACAAATTAAACCTACAATTGCTCCTCAGTGAATAAACCAAATAAAACAGCTAGCAAATAACCCTAACCCTAACCCTTAACCAAATAAAACAGCTAAACAAAGAAAGAAACATATTTAAAATGGAAAAAATCTGGGGTTGATATTGCCTAAATATTCAATATTGTGTTGATGAAAAACCCAATACATTAAGGAGCTTGATGGAAATTGATACGCTTCCAGTTTGCAAATGATTGTAACGGTCACAATTTTAGCCGCAAACATCAATTACGGTGTTTCGCGGACTTTTAGACGCTGTCATTCGGGGTAAAAATGAGATCATGACAACATTGAGCAAAGGGACAGCTATTTTATATCAACAATTGTCACGTTTTTAAACCAGAATTACCCCGTTTGGCTAAATTAATGAATGATCCCGTAAATGCGCAATCCATGTATTCTGGTAATTAAAACTGATGTAAACAACAAAGAAAATCATATGTGCTCGTCACACAAATTTGGTCGCATCAACAGGTAACGCCTGAAAATCATATTAATTTTTTTGCTTAGAGTCACAGAGTTTCGAGGTAAGTATATGTGTACATAGATTAATATTCATTTATATTAATCTATGTACACATATACATACTCCTATCAACACTTGGCCGCTATTTTGGGTATTTAGACGTTTTTCATGTCCGTTCCGGATCCGTTCCAGGTGAAAAAACGACGTTGTGGCAATAAGAGCAAAGGGAGAATTTTTTACAGCATGTTGTAATTTTCATTTTGCACCTACATGTATTTGTGACAAACAGACCCGGTTAGTCGATTTTTGAAGGACTGAGACAATTTTCTAGGGGCTTAAAACAACCTTCTGCAACAAAATAAACAAAATCACTTCACTCCCTATGTAACAACCGGAAACCAGTAAACAAGTTTTCGGTGAAATTTGACCAAAAACCCAAAAAGGTTTGATTGGAGTATTGTACAGGTCCTGTCCAAATACATTTTAGCTTTAGTAGCTAAATTTAGCTATTATAGCTTGATTTAGCTTTCATTTATTATCTCCCTTTGCTATTTTAATGAAGTTTTCCAAGATCTTTGTTACGTGCACCTTATAATTTGGTGGATAAATTAATCAAATAGTAATGCAAACATTGACAGCAAAAAATGAGAATTTTGCCGTCAAAATATTTTTTCAACTTTTTACTTGAAATGTGTGTAAAAATGGTCAAAATTAAATCAACGGTAGACTATTTAAATTTTTAACCGTATGTTGAAGAAGTGATTCCTGAATACGTCTGCATAAAATAAACATGCTCCTCCCAGAAATTACAATGTTGAAGACATTTACGATTAATTCTGACAAAGGGAGATAATCATGAAAGCTGAATAAAGCTATAATAGTTAAATTTAGCTACCGTAGCTAAAATGTATTTGGACAGGACCTGTTGTACTGACCTCGAAACCCTGTGCTTATAGTCCCTTTGAGATCGTGGTCCAAATACAAATAAAAATACCCATTTGCGATTTCGCAGCTAGGAAAGGCTTATTCCATGTTATATTCTTCTAAAGAATCCGTCGCTCCAATACCTACCTTGCATTAAACATGTGATAATCACAAAGCCCATCAACATCCCGCGCCATCTTGTCTATCTTCCGGGTTTTTACGCAACACCATGCGCATGACCCCGGTATACAACTCGGCCCGCGGACCACTCGGCCCATATATTTCATAAATTTTATTTATAAATTAAAAATACAATGATTTTGGAATTGTGGTTATTCAAATATTTTACATAATTATAATTTTGTAAAAATGTTGATAATATCCAAAATGAACAGATTTTTTTAACAAATACATTATTGACCATTATTATGTTTTGAGTACTCAGTAATTATATATTTTAATATACACGTTTAGAGACGTATTTCATAACATATTTTAACTTTAAAAGTTGTCAACGAAAATTAATACACAAAAAGCCACATACAACAACTGTTGCATAAAATTACGTAATTTATGACACCTGCTGATACTTTTACCTGTACCTGTAATTTTAGTTCTACATACATGTATATTCAGACGGCAAGAAATTCAAATTTATAAACCAACAAAGTTGTGTAATACAATTCTAGAAGATCCAAAAATTGTAATTTTAATGCCATTCTCTATATAGTTTTTGATATTAAAAATGTTTAAATTATAAATTATATATATATTTATTGAAGATTTAAAATTCATGTCATCACTGAAAATGAAATAAAATACATGATAGATTTGCACAGGGACAGACGTTGAAAAAAGAGCCCATTGTTGGTTGCAATGCTTAGTCCTTGATATAATGAAGTAGTGTACAAAATTTCATGAAGATCTGACTTGTAGTTTAAGAAAATGTAAAGTGTGACGGACGAACAAACGTTCACCAATGTCAATGAAGATATAAGTCTTGTATTTTAAGTCTTATTTACAAACAATGTGTAGCTTACAGTAGTAATATGCCAACATATTATGAATTACATGTAATGTACCATACAAATAACATGTACATGTATAACTACCCAGCTAACACATAATATTTTCATGATATTATTGACTGGTTATATATATGTTTTTCAAAAATATTACCAAAAAACATTTTAAAGACATTTTTTTTACATCAGAAATTATGCATTAATGATATTTTAACAATAATATTTCGTCCCAATGTTTGATTGCTAATATAAACACATTTTTTGTAAATATTTTTTTATAATGAATAATAAATATTTTTTGCTGATGTTTTTAAAACGTTAAATAGACAGTTTTATAAATGAGAACAATTGTATGCCGAGGAGATATTTCTTTGCAATATTCAATCAATATCTGATGGACATTTTTATATAACATTTAATATATATATTTTTTAGATGTGTAAAAGAAATATTTATAAAACATTTTTGATTTACATCTATGTAAATAAAAATAAAATTGAGAATGGAAATGGGGAATGTGTCAAAGAGACAACAACCCGACCAAATAAAAAAAAAAAAAAACAACAGCAGAAGGTCACCAACAGGTCTTCAATGTAGCGAGAAATTCCCGCACCCGGAGGCGTCCTTCAGCTGGCCCCTAAACAATATATACTAGTTCAGTGATAATGAACGCCATACTAATTTCCAAATTGTACACAAGAAACTAAAATTAAAATAATACAAGACTAACAAAGGCCAGAGGCTCCTGACTTGGGACAGGCGCAAAAATGCGGCGGGGTTAAACATGTTTGTAAGATCTCAACCCTCCCCCTATACCTCTAACCAATGTAGAAAAGTATTTTTAGACAAACTCTGTAAAAGCATAGGTTTGATGTATAATAAAATATCTTTTTGATGTAACATCAATATACTTTTCTTGTTCTAATCAAAAATATAAAAATGGTAATATCTAATGAATATTTCAATAACATCATAACAATATATTTTTTCGATTTTATTTAGAAAATATTAGTTAAAGACTGTTTCATAATAGTTTTAAGATAATATGTTTAATAGATAATTGTAAGATGTATGCTAGAAATGTTCTCCAAATGTTTGTCAGTGATATTTGAGTGAAGCACATGTTTGATATGAAAAAAGAAATATTTTATAAACATTTTTACATAATATTTTTAATTGATATTTGTAAGATGTACGACAAATGTTTTTCTTATGTTTGTTAGTGATATTTGTGTGAAGTCCATGATGTTTGATATGAAAAAGAAAATATTTTTTATATAATTTTTTAATCAGATTACCATGAATGTTTCCTCATTTTTGATAGAAAAGTCTTAACAATTCTAATCTAACTTAAATGAAAATTCAAATCAAGTCAAAAGAAAAATTATCTAGCGAATAACGATTGTGCTCTAAGAGCATTGAGGACCCAGTAAAAAATCAAAATGATAAAGTCATACCAAATAGGACTACGATAATCTGTCCCTGAACTAGAAAATTCTTTGTATTTTGCCTAATTCAAAGTTTTTTAAACAGTGTTTATAAAAAATATCATTGATATTTCATGCCAATAAAGAAATATAAGCCAACATTGTGCCAACAATATGCCAACGTATTAGGTACTTATCTCCCCTCTTTATACCACATACTTGAAAATCATATTATTCCACTGTTCTAACAAAAAATGTGCTCTTCCTTCTCTTTATTTAACATTTTCAAATCTGTGTAGTCATTTAAATGTATTTACCTAAATGATTGAATAATTTTATGCACAAACAAAAGATATTTAAAACCAGCCCAAAACAAAAAATACAATTTGGATATACTTTCATTTTTTTCATAATCTTGTATATCAACATATCATTGACATTTCTTAACTGGGCCCATTATAAAAAATCTAAGTACATGTTTAGATTCTGCATATCAATTAAAGAACCGGAAGAATTCATTTTTTGTTAAAATCAAGCTAAATTTAATTTTGGACCAGAATAAGGTTGAGAGACTGTATTTGAAAAAAACACTTTAGGTAGACATCAATAAAATGTATCCTTAGACATTAGAAGAATATTTTGTCCAGATGTTTGAAAGATGTTGTCTGGATATTTTCAATTGAAACTGAATTATATCAAAATTATGTTATTTCAATATAAAATCAAGATATTTAAAAATAATGCTCTTTAAACATTCAGAGCAAATATTCCCAGAAAATATGCTATACACATGAGTATAGCCAGACATATCACATCAAATACATGTTTTTGAATGATATTTTGGTGATATTTTGCAATATATTTTAAAAATATCAATAAAATGTTTTTGTGTTACCTGGGTATAAGGTAATAATTTGCACAATTGTGCAAACTTACAACCGAAATTTCACTCTCCCAGGGAACAAATCACAGATCAGTAAAAGACGTCCAATGCTATACCCCCATGTATCATATAATGATTTGTCAGAGTACAGTGTAGGTCAGCACCTAAATTGTAAAGTCTATATACATGTACATTAGACATATGACGATCGCAAACTCAAATGAGCATATCATTTGTGATTCATTCCTAAAACTCTAGTTGAAAACCTCTCAGATATTTACAAAACATGCAAGTGGCCAGTATGACTAAGGTACAACATGTCAACAATGTACATACATTTCGAATGTTAGTTTGCCTCGTCCTTTATGTTTGTTCTTTAGTAATTATTAGTGACCTGAACCTTTACATTTTATCCACTTAGAAAAGTCTAAGCCCTAAGGTCAGATTATGTTGATAGTCCTAAGTATAAAGCTAAGCTTTAATACAACTGTCACATAAACTTAACATTAACCAAGATAACTAAACAAAGACCAATGAACCTTGAAAATGAGGTCAAGGTCAGATGAACCATGCCAGGCAGACATCTACAGCTAACAATGCTTCTGTACAACATATATAGTTGACCTATTACTTATAGTTTAAGAAAAATAGACCAAAACACAAAAACTTAACACTGTGCAATGAACCGTGAAAATGAGGTCACGGTCAAATAAAACCTGCGCGACTAACATAAAGATCATAAAATATTTCCATACACCAAATATAGATGACCTATGGCATATAGTATTAGATAAAAAGACCAAAACGCAAAAACTTAACTTTGACCACTGAACCATGAAAATGAGGTCAAGGTCACATGACATCTGCCCGCTAGATAGGTACACCTTACAATCATTCCATACAACAAATATAGTAGACCTATTGCATATACTATGAGAAAAATAGACCAAAACACAAAAATTGTATAAAAATGTATAATGGAGAAAAAAACTTCTGGCTCTCATGTTTGAAAATTGAAGCTTAAGTCTATATGTTCATGTCTATATCTGGTAAGGGCGGTTTATTTATTGATGAAATATCACCAGGCTTACTTCTGGCTGGGACTATTATACTGTTAGTATAATCTGAGACTGCTATAGCACAGTGTTATAGTAGTCTCAGGTATAATAGTCCCAGCTTCAGGAAGATCTTGAATATTGTCCAAAGTTGGATAAGAATGCCTCAAAGAATAGGATTTTTTGTGTTATATAAAATGCCTTTTTTTGCCGTCATTTCTAAATACTTGACACTTCAAAACATTTTTTAACCGGTTTTACCGTGACTATATGCAATAAGTCACCTATACCTGTCACTATGTACATGATGTACTAGTATATAAGAAGATGTGGTATGAGTGCCAATGAGACAAGTCTCCATCCAAGTCACAATTTATAAAAGTAGACAATTATAGGTCAAGGTACTGTCCTTAACACAGAGCCTTGGCTCACACCAAACAGCAAGCTATAAAGGGCCCCAAAAATTAATAGTGTAAAATCATTCAAACTGGAAAACCAACTGTCTAATCTATATGAAAAACGAGACACAAGAAACACTTATGAACGACATCAACAAAGTTAACTATTGAAGATCAGATTCCTGACTTAGGGTTTTACTTAGGACAGGTGCAACAATTATACACTTAACGATTGCCCTATTTTTTTAATATGAAATGTGTGGTTTGACAATTGTACATGCCCACGACACCGATGTCCAGATATTGTTCGGAAGATGTTTTGAGAAGTAACGATGCTACCGGACATGTAAAATTAAACTGTTACAGTATATTACAGAACACAAAACTGGCTATCTTTGCTGTAAATACAAGTTAAAAACCGGACATGGTTTACATTAAAGCTAAAAATCCCAATCCCACGGCATCAAATAATTTTAAAAAAAACATATGATACTACCATATACCTCTAGTAGGCAGTAAAAGTGCTATATGTACGTTTTGTTTGGGTCTAGCCCAAGAATAAGTAAGTTCAAGTCTTTTTAGAACGTTATAGGAAGGACATACTAATACAAAAACTTAGTACCAGTGTTATATGAACGTTATCGGAAGGACGTACTCCTACAAAAACTTAGTAAATGAATGTATCGGAAGAACATATTCCCACAAAAATTGAGTACCAGAGTTATATGAACGTTATCGGAAGGACATTTCATACAAAAACTTCGTACTAGTGTTATATGAATATTATCGGAAGGACATACTCCTACAAAAACTTAGTATCAGTGTTAAATGAATGTATCCGAAGGACATACTCCTACCAAAATTGAGTACAAGTGTTATATGAACGTAATCGGAAGGACATACTTGTATAAAGGTCATCACATGTATGAATTTTTGCATACCACACTTGTAAAGATCATAACATTCATGATTTCTCGTGTATCTATTGTCACTTAATCCTTCACTCAACACATGTACACCACTTTTGTAAATTTCATGAATTCTCGTGTGCCTATAAAAGTGACTTTTTCCACTAAATTATTTACCGATACAGGTAAATGTGCATGCAATTATTCATCACAAGTATGGGTTATAATGTCTTTACGATAATAACCGTCGGAACTAAAGCTTGCACCCATACGTCACATTTTAGGTCTTCTTTTATCAGTATGTGTTTTTGTATGTCTCAGACAATTACTGATTCTGCCAACTCTTTTTCAAAATATCACATCTTATCTTTCCAAGTATGGATTTTCATGTGTTTATTACGATTGCTTTTGTGACCAAATGCTTTACCACATACATCACATCTGTAAGGTTTTTCGCCAGTATGTGTTTGGTATATAAGGTGTATAACATCCTCCTGTGTTACATCAACCATGGTGCATGTGGTATATAAGGTGTATAACATCCTCCTGTGTTACATCAACCATGGTGCATGTGGTATATAAGGTGTATAACATCCTCAGGTGTTACATCAACCATGGTGCATGTGGTATATAAGGTGTATAACATCCTCAGGTGTTACATCAACCATGGTACATGTGGTATATAAGGTAAGTATTTCACGTTTTATCAGGACACGAAAACAAATTTACAACAAATACAATAGGTAAAGATCTACATGAGGCATCAGACTTCGTTTATCCTTTCTGAATTCAAACATCGCACACAGTCAAAAGGCCGACCAGCTCTAGCAATGGATTGACTGTTGAGAGGCAATGGAAATTATCACATTTCTATACCCCAGTCACCACATGCACCATTGCGGTTTAAATCTATTAACGAACAACATATACAAAAATCGAATCAATCGCATGAAAATTGTTTAAGCATTTTGAGTTATTGTCCGACGTGTTGACGACGGATATAGACAACAGATTGCCATGATACGTCCCGTAAATGAGCGTATTAAAATCTGTGAAGATTAGTAGGAAAGGTCTTTACTCATCAGATCGACGAAAGCAGAATACATCTAAAATGGTTGAAAAGTATCATTTTTTTTACATAAATAAGGCCATTAGTTTTCTCGTTTGAATTGTTTTACATTGTCTTATCGGAGCCTATTATATGCCCTACTAGGGTGCTATGAGAGCATGACTGGGGTGTTAGATGTATAGGCATTATATATGTAGGTGTGATAGATACAATAGAACAATTATTACAAAGATATGATGTCTCTGTATGTATTATATAGTTGCATGATTGTGTATGACTAGAATGTCACAAATGCCTGACTAGGATCCTATGAGGGCATGACTTGGGTGTTAGATGTAGACATTATATATGTAGGTGTGATCGATACAATAGAACAATTATTACAAAGATAGGCTGTCTGTATGTATTAAATAGTTGATTGTGTTTGACTAGAATGTCACAAATGTCCGACTAGGGTGCTATGAGGGCATGACTGAGGTGTTAGATGAATACAGCTATACTAGTTTTCTTCAGGTTTAGTTTGTAGTTCTGATGTAACATGACACCAGTAGCAGCTTTTGGGGAACCAGTAAGTGGTTAAGGGGTCCTTACTTATTCATTTAGCTCTCATATTGGTCTGAAATAGAGATAGAAATAGGGGGTTTCTTTACATTGACTAGACATTATTTTTGACAAAGAATGTTTTTATGATGTTATATCAGCAAGATTAAATGGTTTATTCATTATTCATGCAAATAAGATTAATTGTTAAGATTTTCTGACAGTGAAAAACACAATAAGGGCAAATTGATTATGTAAGGGGACATACTTTAACTTAATGCATACATGAGAAATGGACAAAAAGTCAACTTAGAGATGTTTTCTAGTACATGTATTGTGAAAAAGATTTTGGAATAATAGTTAATTGCAAGCTAAAGACTCTTGTTGTATTGCCCTCATAATCTGGAAATGTTTAAAGTAGTATAAGGCGTGCTGTAAAATGTGGAATGGACTTTTAATATCATTTTTCATGATTTGGTGCTTAAACTGTTTCTTTCAGTCAGATTAACCATAAATAGAGTTGGCAATCCAATAATTCCTCCTGAATCACCATGTTTGACTTCTGTGTTGATTTGAAACATCATATATTTTGGTTTTGGACACTCCTCAAGTAAAAATGGTAAGATGAAAAAAAAAGTGAATATCTTCCAGATGGGGTAGGGATGTAATGTTTCATTTTTTTGGGGTAAGAAAGGAGTGCTGACAAGTATTCTTTATTGTAATATTATAATGAAGGTAAAATGAGGTAAAATATTTAAAGAAATAAATTTTAATATTTCATATAAAACTAAGTGAATCTTCTTTGCAATAGTAGAAAATAACTTATTCTTGTATAAAGCTTTTTGTATAAAAAGATATAGTTAGAAAGTCTATAATGTTATGTAACTTTTGATATGAGTAATAGATGTGAAATTCTTCCTATTTGACACTTAGCGACTTAAATAAGGTTTGACAGCTTAAACTCTTAGAAGTATTTCCTTTAGCAAATATATCTAATTCTTTTCTAGTGTTCACTTAGAATTCTATCTAACCAAATAATCGGATTTCCCTGATGGTCGTAAACACAAAGCATTAAGTAATTAAAATTAGTAACCCCAAATTATGTAAAAATATAAATTAGATAAAAAGAGATCTAACCAATAGAATCTGTTCTTATAAAAATAAGTATTCTAAAAGTCATTTTGATTGGTGAATAAAACAAGTCCATGATCCAACCAGCACGTGTTCTAGGGGTTTAAAATAGGAAACCCTAAGGAACCAAACATTAATTTACTCGTTTGGTTGGACTCGAAATAAACATATAGACATCTTTGTTTTATTCACCAGGTTTGTAAACTTATAAATTTTGTTTAGGGAAAAATTAAACGTAACCTAAGCAACATTTTAATGCAGTAATAAAATTATAACAGAAATCTTTCTTTATTACAGTTACCATACATATAATGATAAACTATTGTAATTAATTGATAAAGTATTTTGATAATTGTTAATTCAAGTTTATTTTTAGAATCAAACTCTTTTATTTCATATTTATGTATTTGATTAATTTACTCGTTTGGTTGGACATCTTTGTTTTATTCACCAGGAGGCCTCGAAATAAAGCAAACGACAGTCCCCCAAATTGTCGTAGTTAAAGTACTGAGAAGAAATATGTAAAACAGCAAAGCAACAACACAAAAACCCTTCAACGGGAAAGGGGAGGCAACTGCCTTAGTCTGCGCTTTCCCCCTCTTTTCCGCACAACAATATGTTTAAATTGAGTTGTAAAAGTGTTTAAATTACTAAAACATAACTTGTACGAAGCGGTCCGTTCGAAAAATATGCACACGATCAACAATATAAAATCACCCTTCCCTTTTCCCGCCCCAAAAAAATCAGTCAAAAAGAAGCATTCCTTTCTTATTATTATTTTTCTATTCTAATAAGACAACACAAACAGTTTGACCAAGTTTTTCTTTAATACACCAGTGCACTTTTTATTACGTGTCAATTCGAATTTAACATATAGTTTTGATATTCCTTATGTATTAATTTAATTTTAGACAAACTTCTCGTAATTTCTTGAAAGTTTTTACATTACATTTTTTTTCCTACAAATATAACTTCCTTGCCAACAGAACTGCATTTTGGTTTGTTTATTAACAAAGACTTCCGAAAAGTAATGTTATTCTTATCCTTATTATATACGCTGACTTTAACGACCTTATATTAAATATTCGCGCTTAGGTCAGCTTTTCGTGCGTAAAAATTACCACCAAGGTAGGCACGGGGTTTAACTATGCATTTCCCTGCACACTTAAACTGTAACGATATTTTTCTCTATGAATTATTATTCTGTGATATATTAAAACAGACTATTTTGACCGTTATGTTAATTAATCTTAATTACAAAAGGAACGGTTAGATATATGTCACCCGACTTTGAATGTTACCTTCACGCAAAAAAGGACAGATTCATGCTGTGATGTTCACTTAGCAGATCGTCTGTATATTCAAGAAGGTACAGGTGCTATTTCATTACCATATCTGAGGAACTGATCTTAGGTCATAAAAATAAAAGTCAATCAACACCTAGGCCATATGGTATCATAAAGTTTTACCTTAAACTATTAATCTGACCAGGCGACAGTTAGAGACAATTTATATACCCTTAATAATCGTAATCATGTTCTGACAGTTAGGTACCATTAAAATATATGTTCAAAATGCTAGCTAGCCCTGATTGCATGCGTGTATTTACATAAATGTTTTGTGCTTAATTCAATTGCATCGGATATTGACAATTTTTGAAAGGAGGGGGAAATGGGTCGTTCAGCATTTTATTTTGATATATTGTGAAGGATACATAATATTGTATACAGAACATCTAGTTAATTCCAATATATATATATATAGTTTGGCATTTAATGCACAGTTCTGTCGTATATTTATTAATGTGTCAGAAAATTCACGTTAGTAGGTAGAAAAATGATGCTAAATGCGTTTTTTTTTGTTAAACTACAATTACGATAGAAAAAAGACCCCCCCCCCCCCCCCTAGACAAAAAGAAAACAACTATTGTCGTCTTGTCGAAAGCAAGGAGGTCTTTAAGATTTATGAGTGAAATAGCTACCTACTTGGATCTTTTGACATACATCCTTCTTTTTGACAAGTTTCGCGAAAGCGATACTTAGCGATGCTAGGTTCCGTCGTCAGCATTCACGCCGACCAATTCAGCATTTAGGTTCAGTCTGTGGTTAAAGTTTTGTTTTACATCAAAATCGTTGTCAAACATAATGGAATTTCGGGAAATTGGGAGCTTCTTTCTGTCCAAAATACAGTATATCCAGGGTAAAATTTTGCAAATATTTATTTTCATTTTTCCGTAGCTTACTTCTAGATGGTCTTCGTTTTTCCTGAACAGTTAATTTCATGTTTTGTCTGAAGTAAAGGTTTTCGTGCAGTCGTCAATAACCGTTTTGTTTAATCGTCCAGTTGCAAGTTAAATGCATATCCATACAGGTCAAGATCATGATAATGATATATGAATGTTGAAACTATTTTGTTCTACATTGCGCTGGACTTTCACTCGTGTGTTCAAAATGCAACAGTCAGAGAAAAGACATTTATATATCTTATAAATGGGTGCGGCTTTTTTGCTAAGATTTTAATTCCATATGACAATCTGCAGCTGTTTGATTTTATGGGAACTTTATATTTTTATTATGGTTTGAACAAGGAACGTATATACTGTACCAAGGTTTAACGGTCAGATTATTTATACAATATTGAAAACGTATATATATAACATTTATGAAGCCATGATGTTTATTTTTTATTGAATACTCGCATAATATCATTCATTACGACTATGTGTTATGACCAGCAACAACTTTTCAAAAAGCTCCGTCTTACATGACAATCATATGGTTTAGATTGTTTATCTATATTCTCCCGAAAAAAAGGCTAAAGAGAATAAATTATGTAGTGTCACTATTGTAGTTATACTGTTTTGGCAATTAATGCCATTACGCCAGCATGTTTCTGGAAATTATTCTCAATCAACAAAAAAATATATTTCTGCACATAAACTTCTTCAAAGTTCTAAACAGCTTCCAGGGACTTGAAGGACCTCGTTCCTTCATTATCAAACATTTCGTTTTGGCTTTTTGCAAGCAGTAATTTCAATTTCTTTTCCAATTTTCTCCTGTAATTTTTAAACACTATGTCCCGAAATTTTTCAAAATATTACTTATTTTACTTTATTACACATAAACATAAACAAACAAAAAACAGATGACATTCAACGACTTCACAGGTAAACGGGAAAGCGGCAGGCGTCCTAATAAACGCCTATTAAACACCGAATATTGATGTGCACCATATATGACTTTGCCCCCAGTTCAACCAAATCTCGTATATTCTCGCATGAGTTTTAATTAAACGCTTGACCCACTCAGAATTCTAGGTCGCGAACAAGCTTTCCCTTAACTACTGTATTGAGAAATCATAAAAAGCAAAAAAAATGTCAATGTGCCGTTGTTCTCGAGATATTAGCCATTGGAATTTTGGCGGGGAAAATGTTCTCTCTTGATTTTTCATAGTTTTATCATTGACCAGTTAAAGTTCTCAAATACTATTAAAAAATAAATAAAATTTTATAAGACTTTTACAAATGACTTATAATTATACATGTAAAAGATTTATAAAAAGAAAAATGGGGGTTCATGGGGATTTTTTTTAAGGCCATTCAAATGGATAAAACCAGAGGATTCTGAAAATCTGACAAAAATTTCTAAACATGACAAGCAGACATCCTTAAAAAGATATATTTGATAAACCGATATATACGCCTCGTTAAAAGTTTTTTTTTCTAGCAATGAATCTCACGTGATGAAATACATCACATGTAATGTGAAGGACATTTGATTTTATGTACAATCTGTAGAAAATGAAAGTTATATATATTTTGAGATTTACACTATATATAATATTACGAGTTTATCAAGGTATGAGACTTCCAAATAGAATTTGGTTTGTATTATTTGTTTATTATCAGTATAATAATAGATATAAAAGATAGGTAGTAAATTCATCTAGTTGTAATTGTTGGCTAGATGAGCTGTTGACCTACTTTACGTAATCAATTATATAACAATAGCTTATTTAGCGTAGATTTATCACAGACCCTGGCGGATCTAGAAATTTCATAAAGTAGGGGCCCGCTCTTGTCATTTTTCAGTGATTCCACAGTGGCGGATTCAAAAGGGGTAAGATTTTTTGTTCCCTATATAGTCCCCCCTTTTTGTCCTGGGTTAGGAACCTCTTTTTAAAATGGCTTGATCCGCCTGTGTTCCCAGGGGCGCATGCAGGAATTTTCGAAAGGGGGGGTGCTAACCCAGGGCACCCAGGGCAAGGGGGGGGTGCAAAACATGTCCCGATACAAATGCATTGATCGGCAAAAATAAAGGGGGGTGCGCACCCCCGGAACCCCCCCCCCTGGATCCGCCACTGGTTCCCTTTATATTCAACCATTTTTTTTTAGAAATAATTAAAACCCTGCTCCCCCTTAAATCTACCTCTGGGCTCTGGGTTATATCTCCAATTTAGGTTATATTAGAGAAATTAGGTGTCAAACACCAAAGTAGGCACGGGGTTTAAGTATGCATTTCCCTGCAAAAATATTGTATTTTTCTATGAAAAAATTATTTGTTCATTGAATTACGGTATTATTCTTAAAGGCTTTTATATTATCTTTCAGATGCACAAAAAATTAGCTCAATGGCGTTTATTTTAGTTAAATACCGACACTTCAAAATTTGGAAACGTATATATACGCCTCTTTAACAGGTCGAGAACTCTAGATTTCTTTACGTCAGAATATATTTGCATAGTAATTTCCCAAACACAAGGCCAATACGGCCTTAAAAAACTGACCAATCGATTCAATGAGCTACAATGCATTGTGGGCTACTACGAGTTTACTACAACCGAAAAACACGTGGAATTAGTGGAAGAACTGTCAACTAATATAGTGTCTGGGATTCTCAAAATGTATGTTTTTGTTCTGCGAATGTGATTATTGTAAAATATATAACATAATCTTTAATTTGCATGCTCAGAATAAAAAAGTATTGTTTACGGGCTTCACTATTCGACATTTTTTTTCACCTTGTTAAAGTTGTTGTTATTAGGCAGGTGCGCATGTCTGAAAGAGGAAGTAGGTCAAACTTTGCATGGGCTCCCGAAAAAAAAATATAAATTTTTCACTAAAATCACGATATTTATCTTTATCTTGATCATCGTAATCAGCTTGAATTCATTAAATACACATATTGTTAAAAAATTTACTGCTTAAATACATTTTTAAAATAAAAAAACATAAAAACTGTCAAATTTGACAGTTGCTACCGCCAAATAAATCATGTGACCATTAAAAACCGTAAAACCGGAAGTAAACAAACTTATACGTTCTATTCAAAACCAAACAGGCTAAACCAAGAGACAGTAACCTTGCATCCTTGAGTCGCCCAAGGAACGAAGATTAACACTGTAAGTCTACCTGTATTAACATCCTTCTATTTTCTATCTTTTTTACCAACTGTCTCAAACAGCATGAATACAATTAAAACTATACTTGCAACAGTCCTCACGACTTGCATTGGAAAATCGTTAAATTTAGATATGCATACTTACTGCAAAACTGTAAACATGGCAAACAACACACATGTTCAGCTCAACAGTGACGCTCCAGATCGATCTTGGTCAGTAACCTTGTCATCTCAAGAACCAAGTAAGTCAAACATTTCTTCACTTAATATGCTTAACATACAGGCAAAGAAATCATTGATAAAATATGACAAACTAGTACTTATGTACTTATGTAGTCTGCTACTTACCAACTCATATGCCCCTGAACCAAACCCAGGGCCACGTACACCAAAATATCCTTGCGGAACATGCACTTGTGCAGTCACATGGAAAACTGAAGCTGTCTGCTGTGACAGCTGCGGACAGTGGTATCACATCAACTGCCAACAAATTAATCGCTCCATGTATGAAATATTTGGAAACAGTAACATCTCATGGGAATGCGTCAACTGTGGCATGCCAAATTTTTCCACAACCTTTTTCAACACCACAATTGAGACATCAAACAGTTATTCAGAATTAGACATAAGTAACGAGCCAAATGGTGTGGATAACATCGGGCCACCAAATTTTACATCTTCACCCTTACCAAAAAACCAGGGGAAATACAGAAATAACAAAAACAAACCTAATCCATGTAAAACACCACTGAGAACACTTACCATCAATTTTCAGTCTATGAAAAATAAAAAGCCTGAAATAGAACAAATAATTGAATCTTGTGAACCAGACATAATTTATGGCACAGAAACCTGGCTCTCAAATACTATATCACCATACGAGTATATATCACCATCAAAGTACACCGTATACAACAAAAATAGAAAAGATGGATATGGAGGAGTACTACTAGCAGTATCAAATAAATACGTATCATCACTAGTAAATGAATTTGATACAGATTGTGAAATAATTTGGGCAAAAATAACATCACCAAATAGTAAAACGCTCTACTTAGGTGCCTACTATAGACCACCTTCAGATAAAGGGGAATCATTAGAAAACATGGGTATCTCTCTTAATACTGCATGCAAGAAAACAAATGCAAACATCTGGCTGAGTCTAGGCCACATAAACTGGGAAAAACACTTGGTATTACCAAACAAACCTGATCCAGCACTACACCAACAACTGCTTAATATTCTGGATGATAATAACCTAGCACAAGTAATTGACAAAAACACCAGAAATGACAGAACTTTAGATCTAATGTTCATGACAAACCCATCATTTATCAACAGATTTGAGACCCTCCCACCAATAGGAGGAAGCGACCATGATATTGTCTTTTGTGAAATCAACTTTGCTATACCAACACCAAAACAACAACCACATAAGGCTTAAATTAAAATATTGATTGTTTGCCCTTTACCGACCGACCCTATAAATTCGTTGCGCCTGAAAATCTTTTATTTGTATTTACCAGCAAGATTTTATTTTATTTTATTTTTTCGTTCCTACCAAAAATCTTATATTTGTATTTCCCGCTCAAAACTATTTTACCCGGAATTCTCGGGTTTTATCTTTAAGTTATAAGGTCCAGTCCGTTTGGTATCACCTGAGCGTTTGACATGAACACTTGCAATTGAAGTTTCAAAGCATTTGTTTGAAATAGATGTTCAGCATGTGAACGCTTCCATGATATGACGTACGCTACTCTGTACCTTTATACTTAAAGAGCAGGGTTCATTTACAAAAAAGTTCGTTTGATACAAAATCATCAACGTGTGTACAAACTAATTTGTAAACGGACGTTGTATTCTATGTAGGGATGGCCTTTTGTGATCCGCAGATCAGGATGATTATGTTAACGATGTCGCTATATTATTTATATCTGACATGAACCAAAAGTGACAAAACCCTGTAAAGTGGAGAATATCTGGCAGTAAAATCGCCAAGTTTTCCATACAGGTCATTTATAAATGCGATGTAAAATACGTGAGTCGTGACAATTGTCAGAGTTTTAAGTCTTGTAGCATTTTTATTGGAAATAAAGGCACACACGATGTTTTTAACACTCTAGGGACTTTTTCTACTAGTAATGTATGTCTGTCCGGACATATCTTATCAGTACAAAGTTATCTTTTACAGAAAATCTTAAGGTAAGCATACAAGGTACATAGTACAGAATATTAGTGCAAGTTCAAACTCTTCAAAGTTCCAGGCATATAAACGTTGAAGATATGCAGCACAGCTCTATATTTTGATATTTGAAAACAAAATAGTAGTGCATATGAATTAGCTTCACATTCTACGTGATATTTTTTTAAAACTAATTGTCCCAGAAAACTTATTTGCAAAAACAAAACGGACACAAATTACATTATGCAGAGTTTGTATCTATAAAATAAAATATTATACCTACCTGCCTACCCATGACAAATAATATACCGAGCCAAGTTATTTTTTTGGGGAAAAAAATAAAATATTTTACCTACCTACCTACCCTGTTTCAAAACATAGGGTCGGAAAAGGGCAAACAAACAATATTTTAATTTAGGCCTAAAGCACTAATATACAAAAAAGCAAACTGGGAGAACATAAAGAAAGACCTTATTCTTATATATGATCATTTAAAAGCAAACAAGACAAATATGACTATCGATGATATATGGACCACCTTTAAAACCAAAACAACAGAGACCATCAACAAAAATAAACCAACTTTGCTATACCAACACCAAAACAACAACCACATAAAGCACTAATATACAAAAAAGCAAACTGGGAGAACATAAAGAAAGACCTTATTCTTATATATGATCATTTAAAAGCAAACAAGACAAATATGACTATCGATGATATATGGACCACCTTTAAAACCAAAACAACAGAGACCATCAACAAAAATAAACCAACTAAAGTAATTGGAAAAAAATCAAAATTACCATGGTTAAATAGAGACCTGAAAAGACTCATAAGAAAGAAAAACAAACTCTATAAAAAGAAAAGTCATGACTCTAAATACAAAAATAAATACAAAGAGATAAAGACCAAACTCCAAAAAGAGATGAGAATAGCATACTGGGCATACATCGAAAATATGATCTTTGACATCGATATAAAAGAACCAGATCAGCATTGCTTCAACAAACAACCAAAAAAGCTGTACTCTTATATAAAAAGCCAAAGAAAAGAAAACACCGGCATTGCATCCTTAAGAAGCGAAGGCACCCTCCATACAAACCCCTCTGAAAAAGCCAACATACTAAACCAACAATTTGAATCTGCTTTCACATCAGAAACTAACACAGAAATACCAACGAAAGAAGCTAGTACACACCCTAAAATGGAACTAATTAACATCAGTCGGGAAGGTGTATACAAACTCATAAAAAACATAAAACACCAATAAAGCTACAGGACCAGATACTATCGCTGGCAAAATACTGAAGGAAAACATCGAAATAACCTCAGACATACTTGTAATCATTTTTGATAAATCTCTTGAGACAGGCAAAGTACCATCAGACTGGAACCATGCAAATGTTACACCAGTATTTAAAAAAGGAGACAAACATCATCCTGGTAATTATAGACCAATCTCACTTACCTGTATCTCATGTAAATTACTTGAACATATACTAGCTAGCAATATGATGAAACATCTTGAAGCAAATAACATCCTATATGAACTACAACACGGATTTAGAGCAAAAAGATCTTGCGAATCTCAAGTAATATCTCTTATACACCAACTAGCTCAAAACAACGATAAAAATATACAAACTGACTTAGTTATCATGGATTTTGCCAAAGCATTCGACAAAGTGCCACACAAACGCTTACTTTTCAAATTAAAACACTACGGCATCTCTGATCAGGCAATAAACTGGATCCAATCAATTTTATCTAACAGAACTCAAACAGTCCTTCTCGAAAACACGACATCTGAAAAAAATCCAGTAACAGCAGGCGTTCCTCAGGGCACTGTACTAGGACCAATACTCTTTCTTATCTACATCAATGATTTACCTGACTACCTTAAACACAGCCAAATAAGACTCTTTGCAGACGACAGCATTATCAACCGGCCTATTACCTGCCAAAACGATTGTATTAAGCTTCAAGAAGACATAGAAGCAGCTATTAAATGGGAACACGACTGGCTCATGTCATTCCACCCTGACAAATGTAACATCTTAAGAGTCTCAACAAAGAAAAAACAAATACACTTCTATTACAACATGCACGGTCATATCCTAGAACAAGTACAATCAGCTAAATATCTAGGCATTACAATCTCTTCAGATCTCAAATGGAACAAACATATACAACAATCAGCAGCAAAAGCAAATCAATCTTTATCTTTCGTCAGACGCAATCTAAAAATTAGTTCAAAATTAGTGAAAGAAAGAGCATATCAAACTATAGTAAGACCAAAACTCGAATACTGTTGTACCGTTTGGGACCCATACACATCAGAAAATATATACAGACTGGAACAAGTGCAAAGAAGAGCTGCACGATATACATGCAACAGATTTCACAACACCAGCAGTGTATCTGATATGCTTCAAAATCTGAAATGGCAAACTCTACAAGAACAAAGGCTTAAAACCAGATTACAAATGTTCCACAAAGTAATAAATAACGAAATTGCTATACCATCACAAGATATTCTGATAAAAAGCCAGTCCAAAACAAGATCTACTCATCAATTAACATTCAGACAGCTCCAATGCAATAAAGACAGTTTTAAATTCTCATTCTTCAGCCAAACAATCAAAGACTGGAATAAACTACCACCTGAAATTTCAAACAAAACTTCTACATACAACTTTAAGGATGCACTTACCCATGAAGTACTCCTTAAAACCTTTTCTCACTTAAACTAAATGTACCTATTGTTTTTATCTTAATTTAAAAAAAAAAAATAGAATAAAAAATGTAAAAATCAAAAGTTCAATAAAAATTGTAAAGCTTAAAAATAAAGAAAAATTGAAATAAATTTTAAAAAGCAACCTCAATCAGGCATTGGCCAGAAAGTAATCTTCAAAATGTTGATGGTTTTCTGTAACTAAAGAAGAGGTTTTGTCCATTGTTATTCATTGTACCTATTCAATAATTTTACGACCTGAAACAGTGAAATTTCAGATGAAATGACCACTGTCCATTATGAAATTTTTTGAGCTCTTTTAAACCTGTATAATGTCATTCCCAAATCATTTCTGCCTAGAAAAACATGAAAACTTTCATTAAAACACTTCTTTCTGTACTGGATGTGTAAAATTTATCAGGACCTGAACTGAAAGTAAGAACATCATAATATGCATTATGCTAAAAATAAGTGTTATAAAAGCGGCAGGGCGGATCCAGCCATTTCAAAAAGGGGGATCCTAACCCAGGACAAAAAAAGGGGAGGTTCCAACTACATGTCCCCATTCAAATGCATTGATCGTTCAAAAAAGGGGGTCCAACCCTCGGACCCCCCCCCCCCTTTTGGATCCGCCACTGAGCGGGTACGGTATATAGCTTAATACATTTTTATATAGCTTCATCCATCGATAAAGTCCGATAGTTGCTAATTTTATCACAAAATATACCTTAGAAGTTTTTTATCGTTCGGCTGCTGTCATGTTGATGTATGTGAAATATCTCCAAGCCTCTGGATCACATTTGGTGCCATATTACCTTTTATTTTTGTTCAAAAACGTGCTTTGTATATAAAATAAGAAGATGAGGTATGAGTGCCAAATGAGATATCTTTTATGGCTGACTATGCGATATTGGCTTTGCTTATTGTTGAAGGCCGTACGGTGAACTACAAATGTTAATTTCTGTGTCATTTTGGTCTCTTGTGGACAGTTGTCCCATTGGCAATCATATCACATCTTCTTTTTTATATTATATCCAACGCTGCAATTTTCACAAAACATATCAAATTTTCCACCTCGTCGCACATACATATAAGGATAACATCATTACAGCTTATTTCCTAATGCATGTAGAGCAAAACTTTGGTTAGCTTGCTTGCTTTGTTTGTATATTGTACAATCATATTAGGATAACAACAAATTAAATTCAAATATAAAATATACAAGTTAAACTATGCCTATATATATTGTTTAAACAACTATACACACAAAGCAAGCAAGTCAACCAAAGTTTTACTTTGCAAGCATTAGGAAATCAGCTGTAATGATTTTATTCAATTTGGCGAATGTCCGAGCCCGTTAAAAAACGAAAACAAAATGAAACTACAGTTGCTGACTTCACTACCTTCAAAACAAAGGGAACAGTTTGGAAGTCTCTTCGCCTTTTTTACGAACACAAAATTCAAGGATCACACATTTGCCTTTAATCATCTATACGGAAATTGCTGTACTCGTGAATATTAGCACCGGCTGTTATCGACGGCTTACTTTACACTAGTAAGTTTGTCTCATGGGTAATTGTGTTTTTCGCTGTTGTTTCGTTGCTGTCTGGTGGACGAATACATGAAATCTCCGTGCCATCATCAAACATATTAATGGCTATATATCGGGTAATTCAAAACCTTTTTTCTTCGCATAGAAACAACTCTTCGTTAATCTGAGCATGGAAGGATTACTTTGTACCACAAACTATAAATGAGGATACACAAAATGAAAAACTAAGCGAAATTGTGAATCCCGCATTGCACGATAAAATGTGTTGTATTTCAATAAATAATGCGTGTTCTCGGTTGATTGTAAACACGTAGTAGTCCATCATGCATTGTTACTCATTTAGTGGATTGGTCAAAAACCTAGGTAAAAATAAATTGCGTCAAATGTAAATAAACAATTACATGTGCGAGAACATAAGTATGCTAATTTATGCATTTCCATATAAGGTAGTGGTCCCGACCTGTTTAAAAGGTCTTTTTTTCTAGCAATGAATATCACGTGATCAAATACGTCACATGTAATGTGAAGGACATTTGATATCATGTACAGTCTAGAAAATGAAAGTTATATATTTTGAGATTTACACTATATTACGAGTTTATCAAGGTATGAGACTTCCAAATAGAATTTTATTTGTATTATTTGTTTATTCTATCAGTATAATAGATATAATAGATAGGTAGTAAATTCATCTATGTCTATAGGTCACAGTATCAATATTGTTACGGGATAAATAATCTGACTGTTATAGATTGACTCTGACACTATGTCTATAGGTCACAGTATCCTTATTGTTACAGGATAAATCATCTGACTGTGATAGATTGACTCTGACACTATGTCTATTGGCCACAGTACCACTAGTGGTACAGGATAAATCAGCTGACTGTGATATATTTACACAGTAATTTACTCTGACGCCATTTCTATTGGTCAAGGTAGTATTATTGTTATAGGATAAATCATCTGACTGTGATAGATTGACTCTGACACCATGTAAATAGGTCACAGTATCATTATTGTTACTGGATAAATAATCTGACTGTGATAGATTGATTCTGACACTATGTCTACAGGTCACAGCATCATTATTGTTACAGGATAAATCATCTGACTGTGATATATTGTCTCTGACATCATGTGTGTAGGTCACAGTATCATTATTGTTACAGGATAAATCATCTGACTGTGATAGATTAACTCTGACACCATTTATATAGGTCACAGTATCATTATTGTTACAGGATATATCATCTGACTGTGATAGATTGACTCTGACACTATGTCTATTGGCCACAGTACCACTAGTGGTACAGGATAAATCATCTGACTGTGATATATTAACTCTGACGCCATTTATTTTGGTCACGGTATTATTATTGTTACAGGATAAATCATCTGACTGTGATAGATTGACTCTTGACACCATGTCTATAGGTCAGAGTATCATTATTGTAATAGGATAAATCATCGGACTGTGATAGATTGACTCTGACACTATGTCTATAGGTCACAGTATCATTATTATTACAAGATAAATCATCTGACTGTGATAGATTGATTCTGACACTATGTCTATAGGTCACAGTATCATTATTGTTACAGGATAAATCATCTGACTGTAATAGATTGACTCTGACATCATGTCTACAGGTGACAGTATCATTATTGTTACAGGATAAATCATCTGACTGTGATAGATTGACTCTGACAAAATGTCTATTGGCCACAGTACCACTAGTGGTACAGGATAAATCATCTGAC
The DNA here is from genome assembly GCF_036588685.1 of Mytilus trossulus. Lineage (NCBI taxonomy): Eukaryota > Metazoa > Mollusca > Bivalvia > Mytilida > Mytilidae > Mytilus > Mytilus trossulus. The sequence continues at coordinate 50,695,540 of NC_086378.1, forward strand.
TGTGATAGATTTACTCTGACGCCATTTCTATTGGTCAAGGTATCATTATTATTACAGGATAAATCATCTGACTGTGATAGATTGACTCTGACACCATGTCTATATGTCACAGTATCATTATTGTTACGGGATAAATCATCTGACTGTGATAGATTGACTCTTACACCATGTTTATAGGTCACAGTATCATTATTATTACGGGATAAATCATCTGACTGTGATAAATTGACTCAGACACTATATCTATAGGCGACAGTAGCATTATTGCTACAGGATAAATCACCTGACTGTGATAGATGGACTCTGACACTATGTCTATAGGTCAAAGTATCTTATTGTTACAGGATAAATCATCTGACTGTGATAGATTGACTCTGACACTATGTCTATAGGTCACAGTATCCTTATTGTTACAGGATAAATCATTGTTAATGATACTGTGACCTATAGACTTGGCGTCAGATTGACTCTGACGCCAAGTCTATAGGTCACAGTATCATTATTGTTACAGGATATATCATCTGACTGTGATAGATTGACTCTGACACTATGTCTATTGGCCACAGTACCACTAGTGGTACAGGATAAATCAGCTGACTGTGATATATTTACACAGTAATTTACTCTGACGCCATTTCTATTGGTCAAGGTAGTATTATTGTTATAGGATAAATCATCTGACTGTGATAGATTGACTCTGACACCATGTAAATAGGTCACAGTATCATTATTGTTACTGGATAAATAATCTGACTGTGATAGATTGATTCTGACACTATGTCTACAGGTCACAGCATCATTATTGTTACAGGATAAATCATCTGACTGTGATATATTGTCTCTGACATCATGTGTGTAGGTCACAGTATCATTATTGTTACAGGATAAATCATCTGACTGTGATAGATTAACTCTGACACCATTTATATAGGTCACAGTATCATTATTGTTACAGGATATATCATCTGACTGTGATAGATTGACTCTGACACCATGTCTATAGGTCACAGTATCAATATTGTTAAGGGATAAATAATCTGACTGTTATAGATTGACTCTGACACTATGTCTATAGGTCACAGTATCCTTATTGTTACAGGATAAATCATCTGACTGTGATAGATTGATTCTGACACTATGTCTATAGGTCACAGTATCATTATTGTTACAGGATAAATCATCGGACTGTGATAGATTGACTCTGACAGTATGTCTATAGGTCACAGTACCAATATTGGTACAAGATAAATCATCTGACTGTGATAGATTTACTTTGACACCATTTCTATTGGTCAAAGTATCATTATTGTTACAGGATTAATAATCTGACTGTGATATATTGATTCTGACACCATGTCTATATGTCACAGTATCATTATTGTTACGGGATAAATCATCTGACTGTGATAGATTGACTCTTACACCATGTTTATAGGTCACAGTAGCATTATTGCTACAGGATAAATCAGCTGACTGTGATAGATGGACTCTGACACTATGTCTATAGGTCAAAGTATCTTATTGTTACAAGATAAATCATCTGACTGTTATAGATTGACTCTGACACTATGTCTATAGGTCACAGTATCCTTTTTGTTACAGGATAAATCATCTGACTGTGATAGATTGTCTCTGACATCATGTCTATAGGTCACAGTATCATTATTGTTACAGGATAAATCATATGACTGTGATAGATTGACTCTGACGCCAAGTCTATAGGTTACAGTATCATTATTGTTACAGGATATATCATCTGACTGTTATAGATTGACTCTGACACTATGTCTATAGGTCACAGTATCCTGATTGTTACAGGATAAATCATCTGACTGTGATAGATTGATTCTGACACTATGTCTATAGGTCACAGTAACATTATTGGTACACGATAAATCATCTGACTGTGATAGATTTACTTTGACACCATTTCTATTGGTCAAAGTATCATTATTGTTACAGGATTAATAATCTGACTGTGATATATTGATTCTGACACCATGTCTATATGTAACAGTATCATTATTGTTACGGGATAAATCATCTGACTGTGATAGATTGACTCTTACACCATGTTTATAGGTCACAGTATCATTATTATTACGGGATAAATCATCTGACTGTGATAAATTGACTCAGACACTATATCTATAGGCGACAGTAGCATTATTGCTACAGGATAAATCACCTGACTGTGATAGATGGACTCTGACACTATGTCTATAGGTCAAAGTATCTTATTGTTACAAGATAAATCATCTGACTGTGATAGATTGACTCTGACACTATGTCTATAGGTCACAGTATCCTTATTGTTACAGGATAAATCATTGTTAATGATACTGTGACCTATAGACTTGGCGTCAGATTGACTCTGACGCCAAGTCTATAGGTCACAGTATCATTGTTGTTACAGGATATATCATCTGACTGTGATAGATTGACTCTGACACTATGTCTATTGGCCACAGTACCACTAGTGGTACAGGATAAATCAGCTGACTGTGATATATTTACACAGTAATTTACTCTGACGCCATTTCTATTGGTCAAGGTAGTATTATTGTTATAGGATAAATCATCTGACTGTGATAGATTGACTCTGACACCATGTAAATAGGTCACAGTATCATTATTGTTACTGGATAAATAATCTGACTGTGATAGATTGATTCTGACACTATGTCTACAGGTCACAGCATCATTATTGTTACAGGATAAATCATCTGACTGTGATATATTGTCTCTGACATCATGTGTGTAGGTCACAGTATCATTATTGTTACAGGATAAATCATCTGACTGTGATAGATTAACTCTGACACCATTTATATAGGTCACAGTATCATTATTGTTACAGGATATATCATCTGACTGTGATAGATTGACTCTGACACTATGTCTATTGGCCACAGTACCACTAGTGGTACAGGATAAATCATCTGACTGTGATATATTAACTCTGACGCCATTTATTTTGGTCACGGTATTATTATTGTTACAGGATAAATCATCTGACTGTGATAGATTGACTCTTGACACCATGTCTATAGGTCAGAGTATCATTATTGTAATAGGATAAATCATCGGACTGTGATAGATTGACTCTGACACTATGTCTATAGGTCACAGTATCATTATTATTACAAGATAAATCATAGTGCTGGAACATATTTTCTGTGAAATAATTTCTGGTGGAACATATTTCGGCGGAACAAATGTCACGCCGGAACAAATTTTTTGTTACACCTGATCTGTAACAACTGTCACTTTTTTTTCAAAGAATAAGATGAGGGCCCATTTTCCATAAATTTTAATATTTCCAAAGGACATCACTCTATTAATAAAAAGTTGATCGTCACCATTATAGAACTTGTCCCAAGACATTACTGGTATTAAAGTTTCTTCAATAGATAAAAACAATTCACCTAAGTTTCATTCAATTGGGTTATTTAATATAAAAAAGATGTGGTATGATTGCCAATGAGACACCTCTCCACAAGAGACCAAAATGACACAGAAATTAAGAACTATTTGTCATTGTATGGCCTTCAACACTGAGCAAAGCCAATACCCCATAGTCAGAGCTCTATAAAAGCCCATGAAATGCATTTTTTGAGGTATTGTCAGACATAATATGTCCTGTAAATGGTCATATAATTATTTTTTTTGGGGAGAGATAAAAAGTATATCTGAACAAAGAACCGATCAACTGGTATTAAATTTTCTTATTTTCTAATTTGTATTGGATGTTTATCAACCTTTTTCAGCTGGACCAAATCACTACTTTCCTTTAAAATTCTGGACCCAAATTTTTTTACAGTGTAATTTCACCCCCCTACTTGCAATTTGAGGCATTAAACATGTAGAAATAAATTTGGAAGGGGTATAAAAATTACTGACAAGTAACCCACTGTCAAAACTAGGGACTATATTCGTGAACAACGAAAATCAAGGGAAGACAATTGTGGTCTCGGACCCAATAGGATAGAAAGAGTTGACAAATCTTTAAAAAACTTGGTATGACCAAAGCTTAATAAATTATTACACTGCTTACAAACTTTCATGAAAGTAGGATGTATATTATAGACAATAAGTTAAGTTCTATACTCATCTTTGCATGTAAAATTTTGACGTTAAAATTGAAAAAATTTCAACTATCAACATTTGGGGCTTTAAAAATTAAAATGTTGCAAAAAAAATACTTTTTAAATGCCTTAATATATAACTTATCATGTACTAAAAGCAATAGAGTACTCATTTGATTTATCAGACTTGGCATAATTATTCAAAAGTCAAATTTTATATGAGCCTGCGCCTAAAAATTGAGGTTTTTCAATGAAGGGGGGCCTTACATGAAGAGGTAATATTTTCCAGCAATTTTAAATTTGTGAAGCATTTTGGTTATGAATATTCCTTACATATGTATTGAAAGTACTTTAAATTGAAAGAAAAGTTACAAATAACATATCATATTAGTTTAAAAGGGTCTTAGGCCAAGTAAGACTGGAAAAAATTCAGGGTCAATTTAGGCCATGCCACATATTTACAGTAAAAAATGCATATTGAGGCTATAAGAAATAAAAATTTGTGTCTTTTTATCATTTCTATACTCATGTGACATGATGCAACAAATCTGAGCAAAAAAAGACTCTTGCAGTTAACTTTTCTTACAAACAGTATGGTCTTGTAGTCTTGTTTCGTGGCAAATGATTTATCCTGTAACAATAATGATGCCTTGACCAAAAGAAATGGCGTCAGAGTAAACCTATTACAGTCAGATGATTTATCCTGTACCACCAGTGGTACTGTGGTCAATAGACATAGTGTCAGAGTCAATCTATTACAGTCAGATGATATCTCCTGTAACAATAATGATAATGTGACCTATAGACATGATGTCAGAGTTAATGTATCACAGTCATATGATTTATCCTGTAACAATAATGATACTGTGACCTATAGAAATGGTGTCAGAGTCAATCTATCACAGTCAGATGATTTATCCTATAACAGTAATGATACATTGACCAATAGAAATGGCGTCAGAGTAAATCTGTCACAGTCAGATGATTTATCCTGTACCACTAGTGGTACTGTGGCCAATAGACATAGTGTCAGAGTCAATCAATCACAGTCAGATGATTTATCCTGTAACGGTAATGATACTGTCACCTATAGACATGATGTCAGAGTCAATCTATCACAGTCAGACGATTTATCCTGTAACAATGAAGATAATGTGACCCATAGACATAGTTGTCAGAATCAATCTATCACAGTCAGATGATTTATCCTGTAACAATAATGATACTTTGACCTATAAACATAGTGTCAGAGTCAATCTATCGCAGTCAGATGATTCATCCTGTAACAAAAATGGTACTGTGGCCTATAGATATGGTGTCATAGTCAATCCATCACAATCAGATGCTTTATCCTGTAACAAAAATGGCACTGTGGCCTATAGACGTGGTGTCAGAGTCAATCTATCACAGTCAGGTGATTTATCCTGTAGCAATAATGGTACTGTGGCCTATAGACATAGTGTCAGAGTCAATTTATCACATTCAGATGATTTATCCCGTAATAATAATGAAACTGTGACCTATAGACATGGTGTAAGAGTCAATCTATCACAGTCAGATGATTTATCCCGTATCAATAATGATACTGTGACCTATAGACATGGTGTCAGAGTCAATCTATCACAGTCAGATGATTTATCCTGTAACAATAATGATACCTTGAACAAAAGAAAAGGCGTCAGAGTAAATATATCACAGTCAGATGATTTATCCTGTACCACTAGTGGTACTGTGGGCAATAGACATAGTGTCAGAGTCAATCTATCACAGTCAGATGATATATCATGTAACAATAATGATACTGTGACCTATAGACATGGCGTCAGAGTCAATCTATCACAGTCATATGATTTATCATGTAACAATAATGATACTGTCACCTATAGACATGATGTCAGAGACAATCTATCACAGTCATATGATTTATCATGTATCAATAATGATACTGTGACCTATAGACATAGTGTCAGAATCAATCTATCACAGTCCGATGATTTATCCTGTAACAGATAATGATACCTTGACCAATAGAAATGGTGTCAGAGTAAATCTATCACAGTCAGATGATTTATCTTGTACCAATAATGGTACTATGGCCAATATACATAGTGTGAGAGTCAATCTATCACAGTCAGATGATTTATCCTGTAACAATAATGATACTGTGACCTATAGACATACTGTCAGAGTCAATATATCACAGTCAGATGATTTATCCTGTAACAATAAGGATACTGTGACCTATAGACATAGTGTCAGAGTCAATCTATCACAGTCAGATGATTTATCCTGTAATAAAAATGGTACTGTGGCCTATAGACTTGGTGTCAGAGTCAATCTATCACAGTCAGATGATTTATCCCGTAATAATAATGATACTGTGACCTATAGACATGGTGTCAGAGTCAATCTATCACAGTCAGATGATTTATCCTGTAACAATAATGATACTGCATATCTTTGTAATAATTGTTCTATTGTATCTATCACACCTTCATTATAATGTCTTCATCTAACACCCCAGACATGCCCTTGTAACACCCTAGTCAGGCATTTGTGACATCCTAGTCAAACACAATCAACTATATAATACATACAGACATCATATCTTTGTAATAATTGTTCTATTGTATCTATCACACCTTCATTATGATGTCTTCATCTAACACCCCATGCATGCCCTTGTAACACCCTAGTCAGGCATTTGTGACATCCTAGTCATACACAATCAACTATACAATACATACAGACATCATATCTTTGTAATAATTGTTCTATTGTATCTATCACACCTTCATTTATAATGTCTTCATCCAATTCCCCAGTCATGCCCTTGTAACACCCTAATCAGGCATTTATGACATCCTAGTCATACATAATCAACTATATAATACATACAGACATCATATCTTTGTTATAATTGTTCTATTGTATCTATCACACCTTCATTTTTAATGTCTTCATCTAACACCCCAGTCATGCCCTTCTAACACCCTAGTCTGGCATTTGTGACATCATAGTCATACACAATTAACTTTATAATACATACAGACATCATATCTTTGTAATAATTGTTCTGTTGTATCTATCACACCTTCATTTATAATGTCTTTATTTAACATCCCAGTCATGCCCTTGTAACACCCTAGTCAGGCATTTGTGACATCATAGTCGTACACAATCAACTATATTATACATACAGACATTATATCTTTGTAATAATTGTTTTATTGTATCTATCACACCTACATATATAAGGTCTACATCTAACCCCCCAGTCATGCCCTCATAGCACCCTAGTCAGGTATTTGTGACATCCTAGTCATACACAATCAACTATATAATACATACAGACTTCATATCTTTGTAATAATTGTTCTATTGTATCTATCACACCTTCATTTATAATGTCTTCATCTAACACCCCAGTCATGCCCTCATAGCACCCTAGTCAGGCTATTGGGACATCCTAGTCATACGCAATCAACTATACAATACATACAGACATCATATCTTTGTAATAATTGTTATATTGTATCTATCACACCTTCATTTATAATGTCTTCATCTAACACCCCAGTCATGCCCTCATAGCACCCTAGTCAGGCATTTGTGACATCCTAGTCAAACACAATCAACTATATAATACATACAGACATCATATCTTTGTAATAATTGTTCTATTGTATCTATCACACCTTCATTATAATGTCTTCATTTAACACCCCAGTCATGCCCTTGTAACACCCTAGTCAGGCATTTGTGACATCCTAGTCAAACATGAGTTAATCGCCCGGGTTTACACATCAATAACCTCTAGAAAAAATGTGTTTAATCCTATAGTAATAATTGTTCTATTGTATCTATCACACCTTCATTTATAATGTCTTCATCCAACACCCCAGTCATGCCCTTGTAACACCCTAGTCAGGCATTTGTGACATCCTTGTCATACACAATCAACTATATAATACATACAGACATCATATCTTTGTTATAATTGTTCTATTGTATCTATCACACCTTCATTTTTAATGTCTTCATCTAACACCCCAGTCATGCCCTTGTAACACCCTAGTCTGGCATTTGTGACATCCTAGTCATACACAATCAACTTTATAATACATACAGACATCATATCTTTGTAATAATTGTTCTATTGTATATATCACACCTTCATTTATAATGTCCTATCTAACACTCCTAGTCGTACATAATTAACAATATAAGACATACAGACATCATATCTTTGTAATAATTGTTCTATTGTATCTATCACACCTACATATATTTATATCTAACACCCCAGTCATGCCCTTTAATACACCCTAGTCAGGCATTTGTGACATCCTAGTCATACACAATCAACTATATAATACATATAGACATCATAGCTTTGTAATAATAGAGCTTTCTTACAAATTGACGAAAGGTACGTATGCTTGACGAATTATACGTAATACTCGATTTAGGGATCCTTTATTTTGACATATTTATATAATAGTCGTGGAACTTCGGACAATAATCGTGCATGCTACGACACTTATTAAATTGGATTTTTCTTGAGATATATTAAGGATTTCGGGACGTACGATAGGTTAGAATATGATTATTGATACCACCAGGTCGGAGGAGGTAACACTACAAAGTATTCTAAATATGGAGTTGTCAGACGAAAAAAATGTCCCCTAGAAAACTAAAAACCGACCCCTCCCCCACTTTTAATATTACAATGTTGCCTTCCTTGATTCATAATTTGCAACGCTCAAAATAATAAAATGAAGAAAATAGGATGATCTTTATACTATGTCATATGCTGGTGTTCATTTCATAACTTTGGAATTATCGCCTTAATGTGATATATATGATACACCGGAGCAATGGAACGGTTATTTTAGCGTATAACTGCGTTTTGCCTAAGTCCTGAATATTCATGAAATATGAGCCGCTGGACTATCTTCCAAACATGTGTACTGTTAAATCGTCATTATAAAATCCACAATATATACGGTGCAAAACTGTAGATTTATTTCTTGATATACAGTCTTTTTTTTTTTTTTTTTTTTTTTTTTTTTTTAGATTTATTCAACATTTCTTTTTAAAATCATTGTATCATCATTTTATAGCAAATCTCGATATTCCACTTTGACAATTTGCTGAAAGTGTACTGTAACAAATAAAAATAAATGTGAATCTTGTCGTTAAATTTAGACTAACGATCTTCAATAATGTCATTGAAATGTTAATCGTGAAACTCGTGCTTAAAAAATTCCCGCGAAAATGTGTGTACTCGTGGTTTACGTAAATAACGTATCGGACGTAAGTGTATTTGGCACTATTTTTCTCTGTTTGATCATATTAAAATCGTGTATTATTTGCGATATTATTTTTTTTTTAAAATAAACTTGATTTAGAAAAGAATGCTGTTTTACTGGATAAAACAAAGACTCTTTTAACTGTTTTTGTAGAAATGAAATACGTGCTCCCTTTACGTTCGTTCGTACCTTTCGTCAATTTGTAAGAAAGCTCTAATTGTTCTATTGTATCTATCACACCTACATATATAATATTTATATCTAACACCACAGTCCGGCCCTCATAGCACCCTAGTCAGGCATTTGTGACATTCTAGTCATACACAATCAATTATTTAATACAAACAGACATCATATCTTTGTAATAATTCTTCTATTGTATCTATCACACCTACATATATAATATATACATCTAACACCCCACTCATGCCCTTTAATTCACCCTAGTCAGGCATTTGTGACTATCGTGCGGGACACTCAACCGAAACAACGTTACTTCGGGTTCACCATGACATTGCAAGTGCGCTAGACAAAAACTGTTGTGCCGTTTTATTGATGCTCGACCTTTCTGCGGCGTTTGATGTGATTGACCATGACATTATCGAAGCTAGATTAGAATATGCTTTTGGAATCTAAGGTTCTGCTCTGAAATGGTTACTCTCTTACCTCCGAGATAGGACACAGCGTATAACAGTAGGCTCGGCCCACTCCAACGAATTTCGTCTTAATTGTGGTGTGCCGCAGGGCTCCGTGCTTGGCCCAAAGCTATATACTATATTTTCGAAGCCGATCGGTGAAATCTGTAGACGTCACAACATGTCTTATCAATGCTACGCCGATGATACGCAGATCTATTTAGTTTTCGAACCTCTTGATAACTGGAAAAACACATCAAATCGAATTGAGGACTGTTTGGCCGATATAAGTTCCTGGATGTGTGTGAACATGCTTAAACTGAACGAGGACAAAACGGAACTGATGCTAATTGCTCCGAAAAACCGAGTGAAAGATTTGAAGGATTGCAATCTCACCTTTAAAGGAAACATCATTACAAGTTCTGAGTGTATTAAAAATCTGGGCGTTCATTTTGATAAGACTCTGTCAATGCACCAACAAGTCAGTTCAGTTTCGAGATCATGTTTTATCAAATACGAAATATAGGCCGCATACGTCCGTACATCAACGAGGATGCATGCAAAACTCTGGTCAATTCGTTAATCATTTATCGATTGGATTATGGCAACGCTTTACTACATGGACTACCAGCTTACATGATTCAGAGACTACAAAGAGTTCAGAACACTGCTGCGCGAGTGGTTACAAGAAAAAAGAAAGACGAACACATTACTTCGACACTTGAGTCTCTTCACTGGCTGCCTGTGCAATACAGGGTGCAATACAAAATATTATTATATGTATTCAAGTCCGTGAAACATGAAGCGCCATTATATCTTAGTGGACTTGTAAATTTATACAGGCCATCAAGATCATTAAGGTCTGAAAACAACTTAACACTCGTAACTCCTATTGTGCGAACCAAAACCTACGGCAATAGAAGATTTGATCAAGCAGCGGCCATCCTTTGGAATGCATTACCAAAAAAACTTCAAAATGCAAAGTCGGTGCCTGTATTCAAAAAGAACTTAAAAACTCATTTTTTTCGACAAGCATTTTTAATCCCTTAAATTCGTTTCTGTGATACATTGTGCCATAGACGTTAGCCTGCTTTTGATTTATAGAACCTTTCTTTTAACTGGAGATATGTTTCATTTATAATATGTACATTGTTTGTTTTTTTTAATAGCACACATATTTTTCATTTCAGTAATTATATCTTTACATGGTAATATTCCTTTTTCATCTTTTGAATACGTTTTCAAATTTTTAACTTATATTTGATAATTTGTAATAGCAATCTTATTTTAGACTTCTTTGGCTTTTTATTTTACCAACTTTATTCAGTATAATTTTTTACTCGTTTTTTTATTTTGATTCATTGATATATATATTCCACTTTTTTGAAGAAAAAAAATCCACATTATTAATCCTTTTATCTAGAAAAGTTTTAACACTTAAATATTTATTTTGTGGGTTCATGTTTTATATTTTTATCACTGTCTGTGTGTATATTTCGTTTAACATGTGATGTAAAGCGCTTTGAGTAATATTGTTTTAGATTTAGCGCTATAGAAAAATTGTAATAATAATAATAATAATTTTAGTCATACACAATCAACTATATAATACATACAGACATCATAGCAGGTGTATAACATCCTCCTGTGTTACATCAACCCGGGTACATGTTGTATGTAAGGTGTATAACATCATCCTGTGTTACATCAACCAGGATACATGTGGTATATAAGGTGTATAACATCCTCCTGTGTTACATCAACCATGGTACATGTGGTATATAAGGTGTATAACATCCTCCTGTGTTACATCAACCCGGGTACATGTTGTATATAAGGTGTATAACATCCTCCTGTGTTACATCAACCAGGATACATGTGGTATATAAGGTGTATAACATCCTCCTGTGTTACATCAACCAGGGTACATGTGGTATATAAGGTGAATAACATCCTCCTGTGTTACATCCACCAGGATACATGTGGTATATAGGGTGTATAACATCCTCCTGTGTTGCATAAACTAGGGTACATGTGGTATATAAGGTGTATAACATCCTCTTGTGTTGCATAAACTAGGGTACATGTGGTATATAAGGTGTATAACATCCTCTTGTGTTACATTAACCAGAGTACATGTGGTATATAAGGTGTATAACATCCTCCTGTGTTACTTCAACCAGGGTACATGTGGTATATAAGGGCTATAACATCCTCCTGTGTTACATCAACCAGAGAACATGTGGTATATAAGGTGTATAACATCCTCCTGCGTTACATCAACCCGGGTACATCTGGTTTATAAGGTTAGAACATCCTCCTGTGGTACATCAACCAGGATACATGTGGTATACAAAGTGTATAACATCCTTCTGTGTTACATCAACCATTGCATTGACTTAAGACTCAGGTGGTTTAATTTATGAAACTTTATAAATTGACTTCCAAAAATGGGGTAGACTTACTTTCCAATCCCCCTTCTTTAATTCATAAAAAAATTCCAACCGTTAACCTTTTGTCCATACTAGGTACAAATGATAGGCAACTGCCCAAGGTTGCCTGGACCCGAAGACCCAGGTTGTTAAAATTATGGAACGCTTTTAATCGATGTCTAAAGTTAGGGAAGGGAGACCCTACCACCTCCGTTCTTGAGTTCATTCAAGATTTTCTACGGCTAAGCTTTTGTCCACACTAGGTACAAATGATAGGCATTACCATAAGGTTGCCTGACCTTTAGACTCAGGTGTTTAAAATTATGGAACTTTTATTGATTGAGGTCCAAATTTGAGGTCGGCTGACTTTTCTATCCTCCTTCTGTAATTTATTAAAACAAGCCTTACGGCTAAGCATTTGTTGAGGTCCAAATTTGAGGTCGGCTGACTTTGCCATCCCCATTCTTTAATTCATGAAAAATTCCCTATGGAAAGCTTTTGTCCACACTTGGTACTTATGATAGGCAATATCCTAAGGTGGCCAGGAGTGAAGACCTAGGTGGGTATTCATATGGATATTTTTTAGGTCAAAAGTTGGTGTAGGGTGACCCTACCACCTCCCTTCTTTCATTCATTAAAAATTCTCTACTACAACATGTACAAAGCTTTTCTCCATAGTGCTAGGTATAAATGATAGGCAATTGTCTATGGTTGCCACAACCCAAAGACCGAGGTGGGTTAAGTTCGACATCATACCATTATGCGATCCAAAATAGGATATTCAACAATTACCTGCTATATCTATAGGCCATTTAACAATTAGTATCTCTCACAACCATTTGACATTCAACAAGTACCTGCTATGACTAGAACATTCAACAATTACCTGCTATAGCCATAGGACATTCAATAAGTACCTGTTGTATGTAAAGGACATTCATCAACTCTAGAAATATTATAGGACATTCAACAAGTACCTTATATGACTACAGGACATTCAAAAAGTACCTTGTCTAACTGTAGGACATTCAACAAGAACGTACTATCAAAAGGATATTCAACAAGTACCTGCTACTAAAGGACATACAACAAGTACCCTCTATAACTATCAAACATTCAACAAGAACCTTCTATATCAATAGGATATTCAACAAGTACCTGCTATCACTAGGTCATATTCACTAATTACATGCTATAACTATAGGACATTCACCAAGTACTTGGTGAATGTCCTATAAAGTTGCTATAGCTATAGGAAATTCACCAAATATAGGATATTCGACAAGTACCTGCTATACGACATTCAACAAGGACTAACTATACCAATAGGATATTCAACAAATACCTGATAAAACAATAGGACATTCAACAAAAGTATCTGCTATAACTATTGGAAATTCAACAAATACTTTCTATAGCAATAGGATATTCAATAGTTACCTAATATAGCTACATGACATTCAAAAAGTACCTGTTGTATGACTAGGACATTCAACAAGTACCTTCTATATCCACGCCTGGTAAACCATCTAATCTCAACCAAATGTTGAGACGGTAAAAAGTATTCTGGCACTTCCTGTTGAGCTTTTCTGGTTCAAAATATCCAAAATAAACATAGGGTAGGTCGACTTTTCGTCAATTTAATGAAAATCAATGATTGTTTTGTAAAATAGGAGAATGTCATGCCATAGATAAATGATAATTGCAACTAATATGTCTCTTCTTGGTTCAAAATATCTGAAATTGAAGTCACTTTCACTTTTCTCCTACTGATTATCATATTTACTTTCTTTGAATCCGATAGAACTGCTATGATATTAATGATTTAGCAAGAAAATATGTCAATTATTTGTGTTTTTTTAATGCTTTACGATAACCACTTCTGTAAATTGCAAGACTATTTGATTGTCAAGCCTATTCTTAGCACAGAAATGAAAAATTCTAAATGGTTGAGATATAAAGGTATTGGTTGAGTCTTTCTGTCACAATGTTGAGACTTTCTGGTTACTTTGTGTCATGAAATATATTACTGTTATAACATTGGCACTTAGGTTTCAAAGTTTAAATTAACTATGACTGGCAACCCAACACGCGTGCATTATTATAATATAAACAGGGGCGGATGCAGGAATTTTCGAAAGGGGGGGTGCTAACCCAGGGCAACCAGGGCAAAGGGGGGTGCAAAACATATGTCCCGATACAAATGCATTGATCGGCAAAAATAAAGGGGGGGGTGCGCACCCCCGGAACCCCCCCCCCCCCTGGATCCGCCACTGAATATAAAGATAAAACTATTAAAATAACTAGGCTAGAGTTTATTTCAACTAATCAAAATGTAATTTCTATTGTAAAAATATAGTTACTTCCCAAAATGAACAAAGAAACTTTATCAGTGCGCGGTACTATTCGAGTTAACCTTTTTAACGGTTAACTTGATTTATGTTTTCTGTCTGTGGTAAGTTAAAATCTGAATACAGATACAATTTTAAGAATTGCCGATAGAAAAATGCATCATCCATGCCTTTCTAGTATAAATAAGATTAGTTTATAATATATAAATTATATAAATATTAATATGATTTTGAAGAATTCGATTTCTCACAGACATTGTTCAATGCCGAAAATGCGTACCTTTATAAAGAAATAAAATTGTTAAAAACTAAACAATCGAACAGGGGATCCCCTTCTCTAGGTTTGTTTTATGGTGCACATTATTTCAGGATGAGTTCTCATTCTAAAAGGTGGTGATTATTTATTTGTGAGCAAAAGGTGTTATTCTGGTCATTATAATACTGATCACAAAAACAAGCCTTAGATTATAGATATGATTCGATTTTAAAACTGCTTTGCAAGTACTATAAGTGACGTCCAACTTAGTGTAATCACACATGTTGTGTTGAAATAATTATAACTTAGATTGATTGTTCGAAACTGCATTCAGGGCACATCCTTAGTATTTGGTAATATTCAGCAACATTAATATTATACCCCGGACCCTGTCACTCTAGGCTAAGATCGCACCCGATCTCTAAAAAAATAATGCTCATGACGATCGAAGTGCAATCATGTAGATCACAGTATCAGGCGGAAACCCGGTTAAAATAGAACAAAAGCATTGAAGCTCTTTGTTAGAGAAGGCGATAAATGCTTACTGAATTATTAACTATAGTAACAACAAATTTGGTTGATAGAAACAAATAATATGACAATTTTCTTCTCTATTACGAAGTGTTTTATTTTAAAAACACCATTTGCATAAGTTTTCAATTTACCTATAACATAGTTAAGCAGAACAATTATGTATCAAGTCCACGACATGGGTATCTATCAAGATGGATGTAGAAAATGCATAACCTCCGATTTCTTTGAAAAATTACCACGGACGGAGGACATCAACCTATTAGTTCAGTAATTTCCGTGTCTGCCCTTCCATTAGGGACAACATAAAAAAATCAATGAAGGATAAACATTTTAAATAGTTTGGATACTGGAGGGGAAAAAGGGGTGGGGGGTAAAAATTGCTGCAAGTTATGTTTATTAATTGACATCGATTCATTATATATCATTATTGGTCAATCAAAATTAAGTTAAGAGGGGGGTTGGTGGGGGAGGGGTTAGTGAAAAAACTATATGAATTAAGTTTTTTTATCCAACATTGAACTTTTGATGTCTAGTGAAATACCACAGGCACTTGTCTCAGAAAAAAAAATCCTATATATCTTAGTATAAGACAAATAATGGATACAAAACGGACACATAACGGACGAGTATTGTACAAAACGGTCGCTTACCGGACACTTCATCCGTTGAACGTCCGTTCAAAGTTTTGAACATGCTCATTTTTTTCCATCGGACAAAACGGACGTCGACTGATAAAACGGACAGCCCGACACTGAGCGAAATGAAACAGATATCGACCGACGTCTAAGTCGGGATAACAACATGCGGCTTACGGACATGAACGAATTCAAAAAAAAAGTTATCGGTTCGGCGTCCGTTCGCGCTATCTGGTGAGGTGTGACCGGAGTTTTAAGCACCAGTCACACCTTATTGGATAGCGCAAATGGACACCGAACGGATATCTTTTTTAAATCCGTTCATATCCGTTAGGCATCCCTTAGTTTTCGTTTAATGTCCGTTCAGCATCCGTTTTATCCATCAATGTCCCTTCTGTCCGTTGGAAAATTTTGAGCATGTTCAAAACTTTGAATTAAAGGACGTTCAACAGATGAAGTGTCCGTTGTACATCCGGTAGGCGTCCATTTTTTTACAGTATGTGTCCGTTCCATTTCCGTTTTTAATCCGTATCTTCATCAACGGACTCACAACGGATATCAATTTTGTCAACGGAAACCCCTTTCTTTTATCCGTAATATAATATAAGGCGTCCGTTCGTGCTATCCGGTACGGTGTGATCAGAGCTGAAGTGAGAAGTAAACACTTCTAGGCTTAGATTTATAATAATGTGTTCTTAAAATGGGACAATACCTTGTGTATACTATAAATATAGATATTTAAAAGAAGATGTGGTATGATTGCCAACGAGACAACTCTCCACAAGCAAACAAAATGACACAGAAATTAACAATTATAGGTCACCGTACGGCCTTCAGCCATGAGCAAACCCCATACTGCATAGTCAGCTATAAAAGGCCCTAAAATGACAATGTAAAACAATTGTAGCGAGAAAACTTACGGCCTTATTTATTTAAAAAAAAAATGAACGAAAACAAATATGTAACACATAAACAAACGACAACCACTGAAATACATGGTCCTAACTTAAAACAGGCACATACATACATAATGTGGCGGGGTTAAGCATGTTAAAGCGGGATCCCAACCCTCCCCTAACCTGGGACATTGGAATAACAGTACAACATAAGAACGAATAAAAAAAAACAGTTGAAAAAGGCAACTCATCAGAAGTACACAAATACAAGCGTGGACGTGTATATCAATTTCATTTCAAAAGCACACAAGGCGTGTCAGTCTAGTACATAGGAGGGTTTATATTCGTGCAACATGTTCATGTACTCGTCTTGAATATGCATGTAGTTAGACAATGGGCGTTAATGACTCATTCAAACATCAATACTACAATCTTTGCAGTTTTACTCCTGTTCATATTGATTATAAACATAGACAAAACGTTATAGAAAATAACTGACCCACTGACATTTACTTTGGTGAAATTGCCACCCGTTGATATATAATTTGACAATGAACAAGAGACCCATTCCTGTGGCACGTCTATGTATTCTTTATAGAGAAGGGACCCCATACCACGATATGAGGCTGTCAGAATAAAGGTCTAGTGTTGAAGATTCACAGTTAAGCACTGATTATATAGCCAAGGGAATGCAAATTGTCCCGTGCTAACGATTTTTAAAACCAAGTTCTGTAGATACAGTGTTATGTTGATGTTAACACCAGCACTGCAAATGTAAAGTATAGAGATGTAGATATCTAAAAGCTAGCTATTGAGATGTCAAGATAAGCGATGAATAAATTCTAGCTTTTGGAGATGTCAATTACACCATTATTGACTTTATAGCTTCTGTGCAAAACTGCATCTCAAACGCTAGACTATTAATCTCCAGCGCTAGAACTTTAATACTTTAAAAAACACACAGTTGTTTACTATTTAGACTCTATTACAACCAAAGGTCTCTTTAGAAGCTGTTGTCATAACTACAGACAAGATTTAAATGACAGTTGGAACGTTTTGACGGTTGTATATGTAATTGATACTAAGCTATAGTTGAAAGTTTCATTCACCAGAAGATCTCAACATTGTTCCAGAATATCTCAACCGATACCAGAAAATCTCAACATGACATACTTTATAGCCTATTTCGCTTAATGCCATTATATAAATAAAGAAAAAGAACAAACTGTAATTTTATGTTTATAAGGTTTTAAAAAAATACTAATTCATTGATATATACGTGATATCGCTAACATTTTGTCAATAGCTGACTGCACTGGCCCCATTTACCTGCGGGAGAAAAGTCATTTCGATGTCATTTAAAATCATATTGATCCATGTTATACACGAGAGAAACCCTAATTCAATTATCTATGGCATGACATTCTCCTATTTTACAAAAAACACATTGATTTTCAGTAAATTGACGAAAAGTCGATCTACCCTATGTTTATTTTGGATAATTTGAACCAGAAAAGCTCAACAGGAAGTGCCAGAATACTTTTTTCCGTCTCAACCATTTGGTTGAGATTAGATGGTTTACCAGGCGTGATATCTATAGGATATCAACATTTACCTGCTAAATCTATAGGTCATTCAATCAGTACCTGTTGTATGTAAAGGACATTTGTCAACTCTAGAAATACTATAGGACATTCGACAAGTACCTTCTATGACTACAGGACATTAAGAAAGTACCTTATATGACTACAGGACATTCAACAAGAACGTACTATAACAAAAGAATATTCAACAAGAACGTACTATACCAAAAGAATATTCAACAAGAACGTACTATACCAAAAGGATATTCAACAAGTACCTGCTACTATCAAACATTCAACTAGTACCTGCTATGACCATAGGTATCAGGACATTCAGAAAGTACCTATTATAACTGTTGCACATTCAACAAGAACCTTCTGTACAAAAAGGATAGTCAACAAATACTGCTATAGCTATAGGAAATTCAACAACTACCTGCTATTACTATGGAAATTTCACTTAGTATCACAATAGGACATTCACCAATTACTTGCTATAACTATAGGACATTCAACACGTTCCTACTATAGCAAAATTAAAAGATAATCAACACGTACTTATAATATCTATAGGATATTCAACAAGTACCTGCTTTAACTATAAGACATTCAAGAAGGACTAACTATACCATCGTCCAATAGGATATTTAGCAATTACCGTTTATATTTATATATATCAACAATTACCGGTTATAACTATAGGACATTCAACAAGTGCCTGATATAACAATATAGAATATTCATTAAACGTATCTGCTATAACTATACATCTTTGGTATAATTGGTTTTCTGGTGTAATAAGATATATGATGTTTGACGGTCTTTCTATTGAAACATGCTTGGTATAATTGGTTTTTATGGTTGATTTTTTGTCTCTGGATACACCAATGTCTTTGATTCACCGATAACAAAAACTGAAATGAGGGGGGGGGGGGGGGGGGGGGGCAAGGGGTTTAACTGTTATGCTGTTATGGGGCAATTTAATTCTTTGTTATCTGTTATTTTGAAAATTTATTTGCTGTTAGCTGTTATTGTCTTATTCTTTTGTTATTGTGATAATGTATTTGCTGTTAACTGTTATTGAAAATTGGAATGTTAGCAATTTTTTTTGACAGTCAATATGATCATTGGACATTGGGGTCTACCACTACTAATATGTTTGTCCCGTATTCAGAGATGGATTTCATTAACATATACCCATCACAGAAGTGAGGTCCAGGACAGTTCAAGTATATCTTATGATTATCCTTTGTAATAAATTCCATTTTTTTATGAATGTGTATTTAGAATTATCTTAATTTTTTGTATGAGAATAATGTTCCTTGTTTCCCCTACGAACATATTAAATTAAAACAATTCTTAAAATGACAAAAAGGAAAACATATGGCCAGGAATATCTGACAAGGATCTCAATTAAGGACTAGGTCCTAACAACCACTTTACCTTTTATATAATATGGTACATAGACTCAGCTCTGTGATTCTTTTCAAAGCAGAACCAAATGCATTGTACAATGAAAGTTCCAACCATGTACTTGGGTCCGAAGCTGCACATAACTCATTACAAACAAAGATTTATTTCGTTTCAAGCCATTGTTTCCCTACTAAACTATGTATTCTACATACGAGTACACTTGGTACAATCAAAAGATGAAAATTGTTCAAATAAGGCCTTTGAAAATAGTGGAATGAATTGCTTTTGGAGTGTCAAAATTCGTTCGAAGTACTTGATAAATTGCATGCTTATAATTGGTGCTTTTGATTTTTCTACCCTATATACCACTTTGCCTCATAGTCTTATTAAGAAAAATTCACACACCTCATTAAATGGTCATTTAGAAAAAGTCAGAATATTCAAACTCTTTTAGGTCATTTTTTTTAATAAGAAACAAAGGGAGCTTCAGTCAATATATATAAACAATACACCAACGTTTCATGAGAACTGCTGAAAGCAGTTATTTTTGAAAACTAGAAAATACCACCTTTTTCTAATGAATAAAATCCCTTAACTCAATAACATAAAATCTAAAATTAATAAAAATCGAAAGGGAGTTTACAACAATAGATATAAACGTTTCAGCAAAGTTTCATGAGAACTGTTGAAAACATTTTTGTGTTAATGTCTGAAAACTGGAAAATCCCCCCTTTTTAATTAATAAAACCCGTTAACTCGGAAACGTAAAATCTAAAATTTATAAAATTGAAAGTGACCTCATGTTAATAGATATAAACAATTCACCAAAATTCCTTGCTTTGTGAAAGCATTTTTGAGATATTATCAGAAAACTGAAAAAAAAACACCTATTTTATTGCATAAAAACCCGTTACCCAGAAACTTAAAATCTAAAATTTATAAAAAAAAAAAAAAAGCCAAAAAGGGAGCTCACGTCAATAGATATAAACAATTTCCCAAAGTTTAATGCAAATTGGTTAAAGAGTTTTTGAGTTAATGTCCGACATGTTGACAACAGTACACTACGTACTAAGTACGGCGTGCACAAAGCTGAGTCTACAAATGTAACGTCTTCAAATTACAAAAACCATTTACGACGTCGGTATTTTCCCTCAGAAAACGTAAGCGTAACAAAAACACTGGACACTTAGTTTACCACATAATCCTAAACATTCACGTTCAACATATTTCTTTTTTTTTTCGAACAAGAAAGTGCAGCAAATGCACATTTTGAAAATATAAATAAATATTTGCTACGAGCAGTATAATGGAAATAATTAGCGACGATGTCGTGGATCCTTTTCAGAAAACAGCGTCAAAACGCCATTTCTTTAGATTGTAACATAATAGCTGGACATTTAAAAAAAATCAGGTGTTCAGTCTGGACTATCGAATCATTCATATGTTGCAGATTTTATTAAACCTCTGGTTTTGCACATTTCGAATACCAAGTTATTTTGGAAATAAAAAGATAGCAATAACATATTTTTTCTTACCGATTCTTCCATTTTGATTATTAGTCCTTCCAAATTACTACTTCTTACACATAACGAAGATCATTCCAAACTTATCTACTATGGTCGTTTTTGATTTTTTTGCGGTAAATTTCATATAATGTCAGAGTCCGAATCTGAACAATTCTATTATACGAAAATGTGGGATACAATGTTAAATTTGTATAAGTTTTAGGTCAAAAACTCTATTTTATGCTAATTTAATGTTACAAGTTACACCGATTTTTTGCCGTTTTCTATATGTCCGTTTCATGCTTTATAGATTAAATATTAATTTACCTTACTAGTAATGTGGATTCTTATGGCATGCATTCATCATTTTATCATGAAAAAAAATTCTTCTTCAAAAAATATTAAAAATACATATAAATATTATATGTTTAAAGCTATTGAAAAAGCGCATTTTACAGTTGCCGTCAACTTTGTGCACGCCGTCTAATATACCATAATACGTTCCGTAAACGAGCGTATAAAAAAATATTATAATATATTGAGTAGTAATTTAAACACATTCTAGATACATAAATTAATACTAAAAACATAGTCATAGAAAATGGAATGCATTACAAAGGATTATATCCGTAATAAGAAATACTGATTTGTCAAAGACCGAATTATTTTAATATTTCATTTACCATGTTTACCAGTTTACTGTTATCTGTTTTTGTCCATTTTAATTCCTTGTTATCTGTTATGAGCCAAATCAATTTGCTGTTTTGCTGTTATTGGAACCCCTTGCCCCCCTCTGAAATATATTGAATTGGTACATTTTGTATTTATTCAAAATTAAATCAGAAACCTATACTTAATTATAAAATAATGAACCTCTTAAAGGGAGACAATACTCGCATAACTTTTTTTCGAATTGGCACATAATACAAATTAAGGAATGTCACTCTTGCATACACATGGCACATCAATATAAATAATTTACTGTGCATTCGTGCTCTATCTTCAATGAAGATTCAAAATTATAAATATAACCAAAAGTTGTTAATCTATAGGATAGTGAAGACTAATGAAAGCTAACCCACCGTAAAAAATATTTCATTGACATATTTTAAAACTTACTCAGAATAATGCTCGAGCCACTTGACTTTCATAGCTCATAATTAACGTTTTTACACGATATTTTAATAAAGAATACAAATCGTATGCTTGCATCCACGGGGGGTCAACTTCCTATTATTGGGTATACGGGGATGTGCCAAAAATATGGGTCATAATTTTGCGAGATTTTATATAAAATGACCCTCCTTTTTCATGACATCCTATATCAAAATGCATTTACGTTTGATAACTGTATATTGATTTGGGGAATGATCTACATTTCATATATAAATATGCTATTGAGAATGTCAATTCATATATAAAAAATTAAGGGTAGCTGGTATATTTATGAATTATGAGTGATGATCAGTTAGTGCTTATATAAGCATGGGTCATATTTTAAATATTGTATATAAGTATAGGTCATTTTTTCTTGAATATTTATATAACTATAGGTGCTGAATTTCAGTGAATGTTATATTAAAATGGGTACGTTTTTTGAGGCAAAAATGGCACACCCCTACCAAAAAAATATCGAAGTTACGCCCCCCCCCCCCCCCCCCCCCCCCCCCCCCGCCCGTGCTTGCATCACCTTACCCAAATACAGATTTGAACATTTCGACATTTATTTGTTTATTTCTATCAAAACCGCCGTGTTAGAACAAATCACAAGTACATGTTAATTAAGATACCTATATCCTGATATCGTCAGGTAAATATGCTATAGTATGTCTCTGGTTCAAATTATATACATTTGTATTGAGAAAAATAACAGTATATATTCATAATTAAACACTAATCAAATGCATTTAAATAAGTTGGTACGAGTTAGCAGTGGTACGAGTTTACATTGGTACGAGTTATATTTTAGTGGTACTAGTTAACGTTGGTACGAGTTTACATTGGTACGGGTTAACTATAATTCTCTGGTAAGAGACTAAGAGTGTTCCGATGTAAAACGGAGGATCATACTTGTACAGAACATTACAAAACTGGTATCCTGTCCACACTCAACTTTTTCGCCTTGACAAAGATAGTTGGATACAGTTAGCTCCATGCACATAAAGACGCACTTGTGAAAGATGTTGCGATTGTCACTTGGTGTAAAAATATTGTCCTCCCTTAATTTGCAAGTTAGTCAGTGTATTTGTACTTCTTTTCAAAAATCGAGGAAATACAGCAAAAACTTTCGGCGTTATACGGAGGAAGATATTTGTAATATCCTTATTAAATCACTAGACAGTTATAAAGACGTTCAATTTGAACCATACAGACTGAAAAACTTCACTCTCGGTTCAAGTTTTACAAAAGCTAACGTAAAAATAGAACAAATTATCAAAGATCTTACTGGAAAGTTGCTAGATCCTTACCTTGTTGACGACAACACTGACACGTACTCGGATTTGGTAGACTTCAAATCAATATTTAGGAATGGTTTTGATTCTCTCAACCAAAACATTGCAGAAGGAAAAACAGATAATGTTGATATTAACTTTGCAATTCAGGCCATTAAAACAAGCTTTTTACGGGACAAAGGTATGTGCTTCTTGTAGTGCTTCTCATGTGTTTCTCTAGATTGTGCGGTTGGACCTAATGGAATCCGGGTCTGTCCGCCCTGATTTCTGTTCGCCCTAGTTACTGTTCACCCTAGTTCCGTTTCGCCCTGAGACCGTTCGCCCTGATACCTATTCGCCCTGGGTATGTTCGCCCTGATTTTTATTTTTTATTATAGCGTTGTGTTGTGTGTATTTAATTGAATTTGTTGAAGTCAGGCTACAATTTCGCCGAATATTTACGATGTATTATGTTGTCTACAGCTAGCTGTTACTAGGTTATAAGTTCCTGTAAATTTCAGGACTACTATATTGTGACTTCAAGGTATTGAGAACTAAGTTAGTATCTGTATGTAATTACGTTACTAGGAAATTAGTTTTTGTGAATTTCGATCAGCACTACATTGTATTTTTAAATGTAAAACAACTGAAGACTAAATTATTTGTATGTAATGGCATATGATGAAGTCTGTTTACATTCACCGAATATTTATTTAAACTAACTAACTAACTAATTTTATTCAGTATAAAATCCAGTACAAAAGGATCATCGCTGAAACACATGAACACATATAAAACATATACAAAACAAAACAGCAATAATACATAACAACCAACAATTTTTACGTTTATACTGACAAGCAAGAGACAAAACTCACACTTCGATATTATTATTTATGATGTATTACGTGTTGCTGCTTTTGGGAAATAAGTGTCTCGGAATTTCAGGCTCAGCACTACCTTGTGTTTTTAAATGTACTAAGTTATTATGTTGTCGAATCCATGACAAATCGCCCCACACCTAATCGCCCCACTTTTTAACCAACTCGCCCCACTTAAAAAAAACCGCCCCAAACTGGTTTACCAAATGGCCCCACTTTTTAAAAAATCGCCCCACTTGTGAAATGTGTTAAATCCCGTTAATATTACTCCTGCCAACTCGCCCCACTTAATGGAAAACGGTAAAATCTAGATAAATATATTATTAACCAGGATGAATTTTGTAATGCCAACTCGCCCCACTTATGGAAAAAGATGTTATCCCGTTGTATATGGGTTAAATCCTGTTAATATTACTCCTGCAAACTCGCCCCACTTAATAGAAAACGGTAAAATCTAGATAAATATATTATTAACCAGGATGAATTTTGTAATGCCAACTCGCCCCACTTATGGAAAAAGATGTTATCCCGTTGTATATGGGTTAAATCCCGTTAATATTACTCCTGCAAACTCGCCCCACTTAATAGAAAACGGTAAAATCTAGATAAATATATTATTAACCAGGATGAATTTTGTAATGCCAACTCGCCCCACTTATAGAAAAAGATGTTATCCAGTTGTATATGGGTAAAATCCCGTTAATATTACTCCTGCAAACTCGCCCCACTTAATAGAAAACGGTAAAATCTAGATAAATATATTATTAACCAGGATGAATTTTGTAATGCCAACTCGCCCCACTTATGGAAAAATATGTTATCCCGTTGTATATGGGTTAAATCCCGTTAATATATGTTATTCCTTTTTGTCGAGCCTTCGACTTTAGTTGAAAAAGCGAGACTAAGCGATCCTACATTCCGTCGTCGTCGGCGGCGTCAACAAATATTCACTCTGTGGTTAAAGTTTTTGAAATTTTAATAACTTTCTTAAACTATACTGGATTTCTACCAAACTTTGACAGAAGCTTGTTTATGATCATAAGATAGTATCCAGAAGTAAATTTTGTAAAAATAAAATTCCATTTTTTCCGTATTTTACTATAAATGGACTTAGTTTTTTCTGCGGGGAAACAAAACATTCACTCTGTGGTTAAAGTTTTTAGAATTTTAATAACTTTCTCAAACTATCCTGGGTTTGTACCAAACTTAAACAGAAGCTTGTTTATGATCATAAGATAATATCCAGAAGTAAATTTTGTAAAAATA
The DNA here is from genome assembly GCF_036588685.1 of Mytilus trossulus. NCBI lineage: Eukaryota > Metazoa > Mollusca > Bivalvia > Mytilida > Mytilidae > Mytilus > Mytilus trossulus. The sequence goes on from NC_086378.1 coordinate 50,721,762, forward strand.
AAATTCCATTTTTTCCGTATTTTACTTATAAATGGACTTAGTTTTTTCTGCGGGGAAACATTACATTCACTCTGTGGTTAAAGTTTTTAGAATTTTAATAACTTTCTTAAACTATCCTGGGTTTCGTACCAAACTTGGACAGAAGCTTTTTTATGATCATAAGATAGTATCCAGAAGTAAATTTTGTAAATGATTAAATCCATTTTTTCCATATTTTACTTTTAAATGGACTTAGTTTTTCTGTGGGGAACCATTACATTCACTCTGTGGTTAAAGTTTTTTAAATTTTAATAACTTTCTTAAACTATCCTGGGTTTGTACCAAACTTGTACAGAAGCTAATTTATGATCATAAGATTGTATCCAGAAGTAAAGTTTGTAAAAAGATTACTCTGTTTTTTCTGTAATATACTTTTAAATGGACTTAGATTTTCTTACAATCATAAAATAGTAACAAGAGGAATATTTTTATTGATTTTTTTCCTCATTGTTGTTGAGCCTGCGATTTACAGCAAAAATAGGCGAGACACTGGGTTCCGCGGAACCCTTACAATTTTTTTAAATAGCAGTAAGAAGTGATTATTAGTATTTCGGTAACGTGAATGTGAACTCGCTCCACTTGTGAAAAATAGAAAAATCCTGATGAATTGATTTATGCCAACTAGCCCCACTTATGAAAAGTACAAGTATGAATAGAGTTAAAGGCTACCAACTAGCACCACTTATGAATAAAATAATTAAACTGTAAGTCACATTTGCCTTTCACTGATTGCTCGTTAGTGTTGAATTATTCTTAATTCAGAGACAAAAGTAACCAATCCGGTAATTGCTATGATAACAAATTGCTGTTAATTGAAATCCTTTAACATGTTTAATATTGCATTATGATACAATTAACAGGTTTCTTTTCAATTGTTATGCAAATAATTAAGATTACAAGAATACAGTTATTCTCCAACAATACGAAAATTATATTTAGAATTATAATTCCGGTATATCAATAATAATAATTACATAAATTTTCAGTTTGTTTGTATTTGGTGTAGATTAGTTTTCATTAAAGTGGGGCGAGTTGGCAGACATGAAAATTATATTTTAATCTAGATATTACCGTTTACTATTAAGTGGGGCGAGTTGGCAGGAGTAATATTAACGGGATTTATCACATTTCACATGTGGGGCGATTTTTTAAAAAGTGGGGCGATTTGGTGAATCAGTTTGGGGAGGTTTTATTTAAAGTGGGGCGAGTTGGTTAAAAAGTGGGGCGATTAGGTGTGGGGCGATTTGCCAGTGGGGTGATTTGTCCTGCTTCCATGTTGTCTTGCTGTAACGAGGATAAGTTTCTGTGAATTCAAAGACTACACAATATTTGACATGAAACAACTAAAGACTAAGTTATTTATATATTTAACTTTAATTGATACATTTTAACAATATAAAAATATTCACTAACAGTTATAACAAGATCAATTCGGAACTGCACTTCGCACACATATATTTCCTAAACGAATATTTTAAAGCACTAAATTGAATTACTATATTAATCCATCAAAGACAATTCATATAACAATCAGTGATATCAAAAATTTTAAATTATACCTAATCAGCAATCAAAATTTTTAAATTATACCTAATCAGCAATCAAAATTCAATCAACATGCAGTAATTAAAAGTAATTATAAAATAAAGTGTAACAATGCAGCCAAGAATTTTATTTAATTAATATTCTGTATTTAACTTTTAATAGATATACATAAAGTTTCATATATATATAAATATATATTTCTTTCATTAATCATGTTAATGTAACATATACATATCATAAATGAAAATAGGGCGAACGAACCTAGGGCGAACGGATTGCCAGGGCGAACAAACTCAGTGCGAACGAACCTAGGGCGAACATGTAATCAGGGCGAACGATCCCGATACCGACCTAATGTCCAACTGATTTCTCTGCAATTCATTCCTGGCAAAATCTAAATCTCAAACCAATTAAGTAAGTATAAGTATAGTGGTGTCCCCGCGGTCTGTGATATCGCGCATTTGCTGATTTTGTCATATCAACACACACAGTAATTTTAAAACACAAATAAAATCGTTCTTGTTATTGTTTAAGGTGGTACCCAACACCTTAACTAAAATTAATTTGGCTCGTTTAATTTTCATAAAATTTTGACAAACACTTATTTTGATCATAGAGAAGCTTAATATTCTCTTAACAACACAACGTAATAAAAATGTTTAGTTGATTTTACAGAGTTATCTCCCTGTAGTATTAGGTACCACCTTAAGCCTTGTGAAGGGATGAAAAAGAATAAAATTGATATGTTCAAGAGTTAATTAATAACTGCAATCCAGTGATTTACCATATTTGGCCAATTTCCATTAAAAGAAAATTACATCATCAGATAAAATTTGTTTTTGTTAAGTCAAATTTATATCAGATTGAAATAATTTTTGCTCTGCATCCTTGGCAGTGTGCTTGGTTCAATCTCAGCTATATTTCGTTGTACAAAATCTTTCCTTTATTCAAAATAAGCTATTTTTGGAAGGCATGCGCGAAATCACCGGACATTGGAGGAACTCTCAGAACAGGGGTTTCCCTAATTTCAAATAATTTTGGACACACATTACACAAAATCTAGAGGATGAAACCATACCTGCATACAAACAAGATTTTATTCTGGACATATATTATTTATATCTTTTTCAAGCTGATTACGTAAAGATTTATTAATTTTACATTTTAAGAAAAAGTGGGTTTCATCTTCAACCGCATTTATATTACAATGTTTACATATTCTATTTTCTCTTTCAATTCTTTTATATCTACCCCTCTCTATTTCCAAGAAATGGTCACTTATTCACATTTTACATAATAATTTTCTATTTTCAAAACTATTTTTAGAAATGTATTTGTCTATTTCATATTTTGTTTTTATTTTACTGTACAAGAATATTTTACTGGTTTCATTAGTTAATTTTAATTTTTCAAAGAAAATATTTTCAAAGCTATCTTTTAGTTCTTTTTTAATATTTTTTGAGAATTAACTCTTCTCTTGTTTATAGTTTATATCCTGTATTTTATTTATGTCTAATTTATTTACATTGGCTATATTTTCTACATATGAGAACCATAAAAATATACCGTTAGTGGTAAGCCATTTAGATAAACAGAAAGCATCATATAATAAACATGATAAAGGGTTATTTTCATCACTAGAAATTCTTGCTAAGTACTTCAATGATTGTACTTTAATAAAGACATCTATGGGATACTGAGCTAGTTCTGCTCTTGCAGCTATATTGACAGATTGTTTACTAAGCCCCAGTACATATTTGCAAAATTTTAAATGTGTCTTCTCCACTTGGCTACTATCAATCATTGCTAGAATATCAAATTTACTCATGTCTTTAATTTGTGCTCGTCTTTCAGCTCTTATTATTTTTTCATAAAAATCCATATACCAAATTTCAGAGTTATACATGAGAATAGGTTTAACTAGTGATTCAAACAATTTTTGGTATAGTTTTATAGACACGTTTTCTAAAGGAGAAAGATACTTAAAAATAGAAAACAAAACTTTAGTACCTTTCTTAGCCAATTCAGTGTGTGATGAAGTCAATTTCCCAGATGATTCAATTATATTTCCAAGATATTTATATTATAAAACTTTTTCTAGTTTGTCACCATTTAAGTAAAAATCATATTTTATTATATAAAAAAATATTTTTCTGTTGAAAGACCATTATTTTAGTTTTTTGTGTATTTATTGTGAGCTGCCACTTATTACAATAAGAATTTAGTTTATTTATAGAGTTCTGTAAACCTTCAGGAGTTTCAGATAATAACAAAATGTCATCTGCAAACATAAGGCAGTTCATTGACATATTTTGCAGAGTCACTGGTTTACAACTTTCATCAAATATTTCTGGTAGATCATTTATGTAAACATTAAATAAGTTTGGACTCGTATTATCCCCTTGTTTCACTGCTCTATCAATAGAGACATATTCAGATATATTCTCCTTTGATTTCACTGAAGTTTCAGTATTCTTATACATATTTTTTTATCAAATTGTAAAATTTTACACCAATATTCTCATTTTTTGTTATTTTGTACAAAAGACCTAACCTCCACACTGAATCAAATGCCTTTTTTAGGTCTACAAAACAACCATAAATCATTTTCTTTTTATAATTTATATATTTATTAAACAGAGTCTTTACAATAAAGATACCATCTGAAGTCCTACTATTCTTCTTAAAGCCTAGTTGATGGTGACATATATTATTTTCAAATAAGTAAGTAACCTACAATTTATAACCATATTAAATAATTTACTCAGACAGCTCATCAGAGAAATTCCTCTGTAGTTTGAAGGATTAAGATGATCCCCACTTTTAAATAAAGGAATTATAAATGATTTATTCCAATTTTCAGGATATAGAGAGGTAGATAATATAAGGTTAAAATATTTAGCTATGGCTGTTAACATTACATCACTTTCTTTTGATGTTAGCAACTTCTGTGTTATGCATAATTTTTCAAAAATACTTTTCTCAAAATTTTTATCTATCTTTTCAGGTTTACACTGATTTTTAAAGTGATCTGCAAACTGACTTAAATCCAGCATATTATCATCATTCTTGTCCTTATTAATTTTTATTGTTCTTAATAGTTTCCAAAATTCCTTGCTTTCATTTGGTGACATGTCTAGTTTATTCAGAACATTGAGTTTAAATTCTCTTTTTTTATGTTTAGAAACTGTTTTGAATTGTTTTGAATAAAAGAAGTATTTCAGTCTTATAGATTGGTCAAAGGGAGATAACTTTAATTTTTTACTATACAGATTAAAAGTACTTCTTAATGCAAAAAAAATTGAGTCTGTCTAGTTAGATATTCTTTTTCTTTTCTTTTTAAAATATCTTTTTCTCATACACTTATGTGATAAAGTTATATAAATGTCTGAAATTAAGTCTGTAGCTCTGTTCAGTCCATCTTGAGTATTTTCAAAGTTTGTTTGTTGAAAATTGTTTAATTCTTCTATATATATTTTTCATTAAGCTCATTCTCAAGCAAGAGTTTTGAAGTGTTTGTCCACTTGAATTCAAAATCTATTTTTTAGCTCACCTGTCCCGAAGGGACAAGTGAGCTTATGCCATCACTTGGCGTCCGTCGTCTGTCGTCCGTCGTCTGTCGTCGTAAACTATTTCAAGAATCTTCTCCTCTGAAACTACTGGGCCAAATACTTTCAAACTTTAACTGAATGTTCCTTAGGGTATCTAATTTATAAATTGTATCCGAAGTTTTGATCTATTAAAAAACATGGTCGCCATTGCTAAAAATAGAACATAGGGGTCAAATGCAGTTTTTGGCTTATAACTCAAAAACCAAAGCATTTAGAGCAAATCTGACATGGAGAAATATTGTTTATCAGGTCAAAACCTATCTACCCTGAAATTTTCAGATGAATCAGACAACCTGTTGTTGGGTTGCTGCCCCTGAATTGGTAATTTTAAGGAAATTTTGCTGTTTTTGGTTATTATCTTGAATATTATTATAGATAGAGATAAACTGTAAACAGGAATAATGTTCAGCAAAGTAAGATTTACAAATAAGTCAACTTGACGGAAATGGTCAGTTGACCCCTTTAGGAGTTATTGCCCTTTATAGTCAATTTTTAACCATTTTTCGTAAATCTTAGTAATCTTTTACAAAAATCTTCTCCTCTGAAACTACTGGGCCAAATACTTCCAAACTTTAATTGAATGTTCCTTAGGGTATCTAGTTTGTAAATTGTATCGGAAGTTATGATCTATCAACAAACATGGTCGCCATTGCTAAAAATAGAACATAGGGGTCAAATGCAGTTTTTGGCTTATAACTCAAAAACCAAAGCATTTAGAGCAAATCTGACGTTGGGTAATATTGTTTATCAGGTCAAGATCTATCTGCCCTGAAGTTTTCAGATGAATCAGACAACCTGTTGTTGGGTTGCTGCCCCTGAATTGGTAATTTTAAGGAAATTTTGCTGTTTTTGGTTATTATCTTGAATATTATTATAGATAGAGATAAACTGTAAACAGGAATAATGTTCAGCAAAGTAAGATTTACAAATAAGTCAACATGACGGAAATGGTCAGTTGACCCCTTTAGGAGTTATTGCCCTTTATAGTCAATTTTTAACCATTTTTCGTAAATCTTAGTAATCTTTTACAAAAATCTTCTCCTCTGAAACTACTGGGCCAAATACTTCCAAACTTTAATTGAATGTTCCTTAGGGTATCTAGTTTGTAAATTGTATCCGAAGTTATGATCTATCAACAAACATGGTCGCCATTGCTAAAAATAGAACATAGGGGTCAAATGCAGTTTTTGGCTTATAACTCAAAAACCAAAGCATTTAGAGCAAATCTGTTATGGGGTAATATTGTTTATCAGGTCAAGATCTATCTGCCCTGGAATTTTCAGATGAATCAGACAACCTGTTGTTGGGTTGCTGCCCCTGAATTGGTAATTTTAAGGAAATTTTGCTGTTTTTGGTTATTATCTTGAATATTATTATAGATAGAGATAAACTGTAAACAGGAATAATGTTCAGCAAAGTAAGATTTACAAATAAGTCAACATGACGGAAATGGTCAGTTGACCCCTTTAGGAGTTATTGCCCTTTATAGTCAATTTTTAACCATTTTTCGTAAATCTTAGTAATCTTTTACAAAAATCTTCTCCTCTGAAACTACTGGGCCAAATACTTCCAAAATTTAACTGAATGTTCCTTAGGGTATCTAGTTTGTAAATTGTATCCGAAGTTATGATCTATCAACAAACATGGTCGCCATTGTTAAAAATAGAACATAGGGGTCAAATGCAGTTTTTGGCTTATAACTCAAAAACCAAAGCATTTAGAGCAAATCTGACATGTGTGATATTGTTTATCAGGTCAAGATCTATCTGCCCTGAAATTTTCAGATGAATCAAACATCCTGTTGTTGGGTTGCTGCCCCTGAATTGATAATTTTAAGGAAATTTTGCTGTTTTTGTTTATTATCTTGAATATAATTATAGATAGAAATAAACTGTAAACAGCAATAATGTTCAGCAAAGTAAGATCTTCAATTAAGTCAATTTGACCAAAATTGTCAATTGACCCCTTAAGGAGTTATTGCCCTTTAAAGACTTTTTTCACAATTTGTTCATCATGTTGACTTACTTTAAAAAATCTTCTCCTTTGAAACTGCTGTATCAATTTCAGCCAAACTTAGGCTAAATGAGTTTCAGAGTATCTAGTATAAATTTTATATTTTATTTCCTTGTATGTCAAGAAACATAGCTCCTATGGCTAAAATAGAACATAGGAGAAAATTATTATTTTTTTTGGCTTTTGAAGAAAATAGGACGATCCAAAAAAAACATTTAAATAAATTGAAAAGCCAAAATAATCATTGATGAGAGATTTAACCAAAAGAATTAAGGTGAGCGATTCAGGCTCTTGAGAGCCTCTTGTTTATTAATGTTATTTATATTTGGCAGTTTTCCATCACATTTTAAATGAGTAACAATTTGATTATGATCTGAAAAGTATGATGGAGTTTTAACTATAAAATAATGGCAGTGTTTATTTATTCAAAAGTAACAGCCGTCGAATGATCCTCGTGAAAAGAGGGGGTGTACATGTTTGTGTAAAAAATAAATTGTTACAATAACAATAATAATAGTACATGATGTAAAGATTATTTAATGAATGAATAAATTTATTGTGAAGGAAATCTATACAAGAATGGACCAGAACTGCAATTGTTATCTCCCTTGAACAAGCTTGTTATTTCAATTTTATACTAATAATAATTTAACTTAATATTTAATCATGATAAATTACACAACAATTAATAAATAGTAGTATGTTCAATTAAGTTTAAGAAAATATTTATCAACATTTGGTTACTGTTTGTGTTTTTTGAAATATATAAATCACCTGGCCGAAAGGCCAAGTGAGCTTTTCTCATCACTTGGCGTCCGTCGTCGTCCTGCGTTAACTTTTACAAAAATCTTCTCCTCTGAAACCACTGGGCCAAATTTAACCAAACTTGGCCATAATCATCATTGGGGTATCTAGTTTAAAAAATGTGTCCGGTGACCCGGCCAACCAACCAAGATGGCCGCCATGGCTAAAAATAGAACATAGGGGTAAAATGCAGTTTTTGGCTTATAACTCAAAAACAAAAGCATTTAGAGCAAATCTGACATGGGGTAATATTGTTCATAAGGTCAAGATCTATCTGCCCTGAAATTTTCAGATGAATCGGACATTTCGTTGTTGGGCTGCTGCCCCTGAAATGGTAATTTTAAGGAAATTTTGCTGTTTTTGGTTATTATCTTGAATATTATTATAGATAGAGATAAACTGTAAACAGCAATAATGTTCAGCAATGTAAGATCTACAAATAAGTCAACATGACCAAAATGGTCAGTTGACCACTTAAGGAGTTATTGCCCTTTATAGTCAATTTTTAACCATTTTTCGTAAATCTTAGTAATCTTTTAGAAAAATCTTCTCCTCTGAAACTACTGGGCTAAATTTAACCAAACTTAGCCATAATCATCATTGGGGTATCTAGTTTAAAAAATGTGTCCGGTGACCCGGCCAACAAACCAAGATGGCCGCCATGGCTAAAAATAGAACATAGGGGTAAAATGCAGTTTTTGGCTTATAACTCAAAAACCAAAGCATTTAGAGCAAATCTGACATGGAGTAATATTGTTCATCAGGTCAAGATCTATCTGCCCTGAAATTTTCAGATGAATCAGACATTTCGTTGTTGGGCTGCTGCCCCGGCCAACAAACCAAGATGGCCGCCATGGCTAAAAATAGAACATAGGGGTAAAATGCCGTTTTTGGCTTATAACTCAAAAACCAAAGCATTTAGAGCAAATCTGACATGGAGTAATATTGTTCATCAGGTCAAGATCTATCTGCCCTGAAATTTTCAGATGAATCAGACATTTCGTTGTTGGGCTGCTGCCCCTGAAATGGTAATTTTAAGGAAATTTTGCTGTTTTTGGTTATTATCTTGAATATTATTATAGATAGAGATAAACTGTAAACAGCAATAATGTTCAGCAAAGTAAGATCTACAAATAAGTCAACATGACCAAAATGGTCAGTTGACCACTTAAGGAGTTATTGCCCTTTATAGTCAATTTTTAACCATTTTTCGTAAATCTTAGTAATCTTTTAGAAAAATCTTCTCCTCTGAAACTACTGGGCCAAATTTAACCAAACTTAGCCATAATCATCATTGGGGTATCTAGTTTAAAAAATGTGTCTGGTGACCCGGCCAACAAACCAAGATGGCCGCCATAGCTTAAAATAGAACATAGGGGTAAAATGCCGTTTTTGGCTTATAACTCAAAAACCAAAGCATTTAGAGCAAATCTGACATAAGTAAAATTGTTGATCAGGTCAAGATTTATCTGCCCTGAAATTTTCAGATGAATCGGACATTCTGTTGTTGGGTTGCTGCCCCTGAAATGGTAATTTTAAGGAAATTTTGCAGTTTTTTTGTTATTATCTTGAATATTATTATAGATAGAGATAAACTGTAAACAGCAATAATGTACAGCAAAGTAAGAACTAAAAATAAGTCAGTATGACCAAAATAGTCAATTGACCCCCTAAGGAGTTATTGCCCTTCATAGTCAATTTTTAACAATTTTCTTAAAATTTGAAGATTTTCAATAACATTTTCCACAGAAAGTACTATTACAGATAGAGATAATTGTAAGCAGCAAGAATGTTTAGTAAAGTAAGATCTACAAACACATCACCATCACCAAAACACAATTTTGTCATGAATCCATCTGTGTCCATTGTTTAATATTCACATAGACCAAGGTGAGCGACACAGGCTCTTTAGAGCCTCTAGTTAAGATGTTACGACTAAAGTCAAGCATGCATAAACTGTCACTGATATCGATACTTATAGTATTACCGTACTTGCAAGACTCTCATGTGTAGTCAAGGTTGTTAAAAAAAAAACAGCATAGTTTTTACTTATTCATCAATCCATAAATTTCACACAGCTCTTATTATGCCCCACCTACGATAGTAGAGGGGCATTATGTTTTCTGGTCTGTGCGTCTGTTCGTTCGTCCATCCATCCGCCCGTCTGTTCGTCCATCCATCCGTCCGTTCGTTCGTCCGTCTGTCCCGCTTCAGGTTAAAGTTTTTGGTCAAGGTAGTTTTTGATGAAGTTGAAGTCTGAATACTTTTAGTTTTCGCACTTTAACTTTAGTAAAAGTGAATAGAAATAGATGAAATTTTGACACAAGGTTTATGACCACAAAAGGAAGGTTGGGATTGATTTTGGGAGTTTTGGTCCCAACATTTTAGGAATTAGGGGCCAAAAAGGGCCCAAATAAGCATTTTCTTGGTTTTCGCATAATAACTTAAATGTTGTGTCCATACTTGCCCCAACTGTTCAGGGTTCAACCTCTGCGGTCATATATAGCTGCGCCCTGCGGAGCATCTGGTTGAGTTTTGGTCTATTTTTCTAATACAATAAGCAATAGGCCAACTATATTTGGTGTATGTAAATATTTTATGATCTATATGTCAGTCACGCAGATTTTATTAAATTGGTTCACATTGAGGTCTAAAGGGTCCAAAATTGAACTTTATTTGATTTCATCAAAAATTGAATTCTTGGGGTTATTTGATATGATGAATCTAACCATGTATTTAGATTTTGGATACCACAAAGGGATGGTAAGAATTGTCTTTGGGAGTTATAGCTCAAATCGTTAAGGATTAAGGTGCAAAAAAGGGGGGAAAAGGGTTTCCAGGTTAATGGACAATTACTTAAGTACAAAACATAATTTAAAAGCAGTGTAAGGTTGGTAATTGAAACTCATTTTAATAGCTCACCTAAACTGCTCTTAAATTATATATATTGGAAATTTGCCACAAACTTTGTTATTAATAAATTCCATTGGAAATTTGCCAAAAACTTTAGTTTAATGAACTTCATTGGAAATTTGCCAATATAAAATGTTGCATTGGAGTTATTTTTCTTTGTCCAGAACAGGGATGGGGTCGATTACTTTAAAATGTAATGGATTACATTACAATTACTTTGCTAATAAAATGTAATCGATTACATTACAATTACACCCTATTTCATATGTAATCGATTACATTAGATTACTTTTCTTTATTGTAATCATGATTACTTTAGATTACTTATGATTACATTGTATATTGCTATATCAAAGTTTTTTTTAAACTTTTTATCCGCTTATTTTGGTGATTTTTTTTAAAAGCCTTAATTTATTCATCTTTTAAAAGAATTTATAGACAAGACAGTTACAGTGTAACATGTGCAATTTGATAAAATAGCTATAGACAAGTGTCCTTTCTCTATATATAGATGTAAAAGATGTAACTTTATTTTTAACTACAAATTGTAACCAACTGCCTAATTAACAAAAGAACTGAAAATAAGGAAAAATTAATTAAGTATAGTTTTATTGTCTGTTGGGACATAATTGACACATCCATTAATATTTTTACAGGTGTTAATCACTACTTCCATTTTTTTAAACAAACAATGGGTGGGCTTAGGTATTAAAATTTTATTGTCTTAATAACGATATAAATAAAGTTAAAAGTGGTTGATTGTTATTATTTGTTTGAAAATTTTTAATACTTGATCTAATTGAAATTAATAGAATTATTGTCAGGTGAAAACACAAAACAGTTTTGTAACTTAGGAAAGATTATACATTTCTCTTTATATTAAGCAACAGTTTATTGTATTGATGAAACTTCTGACGTCACCTATTGTTTACTATTCAGTGGCGGATCCAGGGGGGGGGGGGGGTTCCGGGGGTGCGCACCCCCCCTTTATTTTTGCCGATCAATGCATTTGTATCGGGACATATGTTTTGCACCCCCCCTTTGCCCTGGGTGCCCTGGGTTAGCACCCCCCCTTTCGAAAATTCCTGCATCCGCCCCTGCTATGCATATTTTTTGCAATATATATGCCATATGTATACACTGTACATGTACAAAATGTACTTGTTTATACTGGTGAGCCTTAAGGCTAATAAAGTTAATAAAGAATAAAAATAAGAAAGCACATATTATACACGAATTTATGGAAAATAAAATTCATTCAATTTTGTCAATAAATGAAACCTGGGTTTAACCTCCATTTTGAATTAAGTGGGCTTATATATTTATGCCGGCCATCAAAGTCAAATAGGAACTAAATGTTTTCTGCATTTGAATTTCAATGTATCTATGTAAAAATATTGGGTAAACTAATATGAAACAAAAGTTTTCATCAAGGAAAACAAATGCTTTCAAGGCATATTCTTGTATCATAAGAGCTTAATTTCACGGGTTTTCTTCATAGTTCATAGAAATATTGGACAGTAAATTTCTTTTTGTAAACTGTTAAAACAAAATAAAACACTTGGTTATACAAATTTGTTATATAGATGATCACATCAAACAAGGTCCCATCATTGTGATTACTAGTTTCATGATTTTTCATTCAAGCTTTACATTTTCTTATTTTCATCTTGTCTATCAAAAACTATTTTCATATTTATACAAGATTTGTAATCATCAAGTAATCTTATGAATGTAATCTTAAAGTAATCTAAAAGTAATCATGATTACACCTGTTTTTTGCCATGTAATCGATTACATTACGATTACTTGTAATCAGAAATGGCATGATTACTGATTACATAGGATTACACTGCAAAATGTAATCGATTACAGCTGATTACGATTACTGATTACGATTACCCCATGCCTGGTCCAGAATAGTAGTCAAATCAACTTAAATCATAACTGTATGACATTTTATATTTTATGATGTATTTAAATGAGTAGTTATTGTTGAAAACTCCATTAGAAATTTGAATTGTGATCATTTTTGGAATAAGGGAAAGGGGGAGGTGAGAAAAAAATGCTGGGGTTAATTTTTAGCTCACTTGACCTGGTCAAGTGAGCTTTTCTCATCACTTGTTGTCCGGCGTCCTGTGTCCGTCGTCCGTCGCCCGTTAAGTAAAACTTTTACAAAAATCTTCTCCTCTGAAACTACTGGGCCGAATTTAGCCACACTTAGCCACAATCATCCTTAGGGTATCTAGTTTAGAAAATGTGTCCGATGACCTGGCCATCAAACCAAGATGGCCACCATGGCAAAAAATAGAACACAGATGTAAAATGTATATTTTGGCTTATATCTTTAAAATCAAAGCATTTAGATCAAATCTTGACAAGGGATAAAATTGTTGATCAGGTCAAGATCTATCTGCGCTGAAATTTTCAGACAAATTGGACAACCTGTTGTTAGGTTGCTGCCCCTGAATTGGTAATTTTAACAAAATTTTGCCGTTTTTGGTTATTATCTTGTATACTATTATAGATAGAGATAAACTGTAAACAGCAATAATGTTCAGCAAAATAAGACCTACAAATCAGTCAACATGACCAAAATTGTCAGTCAACCCCTTAAGGAGTTATTGCCTTTTATAGTCAATTTTAACAAACTTTTCGTCATTGTTTGTAACTTGTACAAAAATCTTCTTCTCTGAAACTACTGGGCCAAATTTAAACTAACTTTGCCACAATCATAATTGTGGTATATAGTTTAAAAAATGTGTCCGATGACCCCACTTACCAAACAAAATGGCCGACATGGCTAAAATTAGAACATAGTGGTAAAATGCAGTTTTTGCTTTATATCTTTGAAACTAAGACATTTAGGGCAAATCTTTCAAGATTTAAATGTCTATCAGAATAAGATATATCCCCTCACAAATTTTCAGATGAATCCTACAACCCATTGTTGGGTTGATGCCCTAAAATTGGTAATTTTAAGGAAATTTTGCAGTTTTTGGTTATCTTGAATACTATTATAGCATGTATAGATAGAGATAAACTGTAAACAACAATAATGTTCAGCAAAGTAAGATCTACAAATAAGTCAACATGACCAAAATTGTCAGAGAACCCCTTAAGGAGTTATTGTCCTTTATAGTCAATACTGAACAACTTTTCGTCATTTTCAACTAGGAGCCCCTAGTTTCTTATTTCAGATTTCAGAAATGAAAAAGAAAATTTCTTCAAATATCAAAGGATTAATATTCAACAGCATAGTGAATTGCTCAAAAGCAAAAAAAATACATTTTAAATTCATTAGACCACATTCATTCTGTGTCAGAAACCTATGCTGTGTCAACTATTTGATCACAATCCAAATTAAGAGCTGTATCCAGTTTGAATGTTGTGTCCATACTAGCCCCAACCATTCAGGGTTCAACCTCTGCGATCGTATAAAGCTGCGCCCTGCGGAGCATCTGGTTGCATATTCAAATAAACTGTAAAAACTGGCAGGCTTATCAAGTAAATGACAATTTCTGCATGTACATAGTTGTTTTTTCAATGGAATTCTGGTCTTTTTACCAATAAAAAAATCAAGCTTGTGGGAAAAATATCAAAAAAATGTTTTAAACACTTATTGAAGTAAGTTACTTGTTTCAGTGATTTTGAAAAGTATGTGCGAAAATTTTAAATATTTCACAGCTAAAATCACTCAAAGAAGTGATTTTGAAATCACTTGTTTAAGTACCACCCCTGACTGTATATTGGTATCACGTTGGCGTCTTCGTCGTCCGAACACATTTGGTTTTTGCACTCTAACTTTAGTAAAAGTAAATAGAAATCTATGAAATTTAAACACAAGGTTTATAACACCTTTTCACATAAGTACTAGCCTTCGATATTGGGCTGATTTAAGTATGAAGTCCGCCATTTCAGATTTTACCGGAAGTGCGACATTTTTTTCAAATGCCTCCCTATATGAAATAAAAGAGTAATAGATGAGGAAGGTCTATGCCAAATTTCATGCTTGTAGCAGGATGTGCACAATTTTTCACAAAGCCGCCGTACATAATAGGTAAATGTCCAATTTAAAAATTTTAAGAGTTTACATTTTTTGCATGGAAGAATTGTTAGATGTACATGCCTTCCTGACATACATGTAGTTCATCTATATCAATGATTAGTAAAGAAGGGGAGACATTTCCGCGTGTGCACTCTTGTTACAGTTCTTGGGTTATGTCCTTTTATAACATTATATGCTAGCTAGGGCATCATCCTTGTCCCTATGGACACAATCCTCATTTCTTGTATATTTATATTAAACGTTTTAATATATTATCAACATCTTGGATGTTTTTACCAATCATGCTGATAGAAAACTACATCATATAGTTGCATGAAAAAAGTAGCATGCTTTTCGTTGGTAAATTGACACAGGCTGACAAGAATGTGTGGTGTTACTGCACTGTTACATGATGTCATTGCCTGATCAAGTATTTTTGCTATTAATATTTTGCATGAGGAAACAGAATATGCATCTTTATTTTATAAATACTTCAATTCAGATTTTCATGAACTATGCCTACAGAAGCTCTTTACAAATGATGATGATGAAGATGATGAAGTCAATGAAGAATTAAAAGTGACAGTCCTATTGGCAAATCATCTTTTATCAAGACTGGCAATGCCAAGGCTTTCAACCAGTGCCAGATTTGGAACACATTTCTTTGTTGCTAATGACTACCGTTCAAAAGATTTTTACAGGAGATGTCCATGTGGTATGTGCCGAGAAAAAATACCATACCAAAATTCTGGGTTGGGTAAGTTTAAGCTATGAAATTTGTAAAGAAATAAGTCCTTCAAAGTATCAAGTGGCCAATTAGTGATATATATACACAAAACTAGTTTTAAATCTCGATAAGTTTAAAAAAAAAAAAAAGGGCACCGAGGGGGTTGTACAATTTTTACCCTCAAAATTTTTTTAAAGTGGGGGTGGGGGTCAAACAAATCCTTTTTGCGGAGATAAGGGCATGTTTTGTCAATTGTAAATTGACCACATAAAGAATAATTGCCCTTTTAAGGCCTTTAATATAAACTTTTCACAATACCCATAGGGTGTATAAAGTGAATGAATCAAGACGTGTAGTATAGCTGGTCAACACAATGACTACAATTTTCAAAATCGTATCATAGTACAAATATTTTAAGGTTGAACAAATAAATTAAAAAGAAAAAAAAAAAAAATTTTAATTTTATAATAAACATAAATTCCTGATATTGTTTGTGAACTTTTTTTCGCGAAAATAGCTTGAATATAATATTAATAACTTTTGTTTGATTATTTTTCTGCATTCCGATCAATGATTCCGACCTTAGATAAATACTTTTCAGTGGCGGATCCAGAACTTTTCCTAAGGGGGGGCCCGCTGACTGACCTAAGGGGGGGCCCGCTCTAGTCATGCCTCAATGATTCCCTATATAATCAACCAAATTTTTTCCCCTGGATCCGCCTATGCTTTTATCAGAAATGTTGTTTTCCTAATTTCCTATTTTCTCATACTATGATTGAAATACTAAATCTCAAATGTTTAAAAATGTTCAGAAATAATCGGTTAAAAGTTTTGTCTTCGTCATTGTATGTCAATAAACAATTCCCAGGTTTATTAATACAACACCACTGTGTATCATCAGTACAGCGGAAATAGGTACTAACCAAGTGGGCGTGATCTATTTTTACCTGCCACCGTAAGAAAATCTTTGTTTTGTTTACATAATATCAATGTGTACTTCAATCTAAACATAATTGTTGTTTTAAGAAATGATTTGGTTGTAGGTTGATAAGTAGAGAAGTCTATTTATTTTTCCAAAACAAGAATGCTTACTAAAAACATGTGCAAACACTCTTCTCATCCGATATCATTCTATATTCATTGCAAATCTTTTCTAATAGAAGAACACTGTGTGCAGGTAATAAGAATTGCTGTTTCAATAATTAAACCTTTCATACAGATGTTATTTTTCGATATTTTATTCCAAAAAGAAGCGTTGTGTATGGTATATAGTTGACCACATAAATCCTTCTGTACAGTGCATAGTTAAGCATGTTAAGTGAGAATGTACAGTATATTGCTTTTCATACCTCAAAGTTCCTTTAATGGCTATATCTGGTGTACCACTGATACACGGTGTACACACACAACAAGTAGAGGTCTCAAAGCATAAATTATATAATTGTGTTATCATTATACTTGATATTTAATATCGTTCACATTATAATAAACATTTACATTGTGAAGAAGCAAGTAGGTTCTAATATTTTAACGATTTTTTTACCTCAACTTAGTCTATTGTTTTACTTTCCAATTTTCTTTGATTGTTGAATATACAATTTCATGTGGTAGCCTAGACATAGACATAGAGTGACCATATCAAAGATGTACCTGAAGTTAACTACCTTTATAAATGATAATAAACTTTCAAGATGTTCCGAGAATTTTTTTTCTGACTTTCAGCCGATAGATATTGAGTGGCCCATAGACACATCCAAAACTTGCCAATATATAAGAGTGAACCTCTCAGGGGTTTCACACAAAAAGGATATCTCTGTTAACCGTTTATTGTGTTTAACTTTCCTTTGTACATGTGCATGTAAGAACCTCAAGTTTTGTATCATCAGCCAATTACAATTTTGTAGTATGCTGCTTACTGTTAAAAAAGATGATGGAAATATAGGAAAGGAACAATGTGAAAGGAAGACCCATGAATTACAAAATAAATTATCTCATTATACCAAATTCATGGAAAATAAGAATAGTTATGAATTATAAAAAGTTTTATTTTTTAACCTTGTAGGAAGTGAGTTGTTATGGTATGGATATCCTGATATAATCGTGTATTCCCTTGGGGGAAAATGTAATATAGTTCGGCCGCAACAGAAAGACAGAGAGGATTTGCTTGCAGAGGAGGACATTTACTTTGAAGCAGAATTTGATGAAAAACAGCTTATAGAAGTTAAAAAACATAAGGATTTATTAAGATATCCTAGAAATATCTCACAGTTTGTAGCTCAATGTATTACATTTTCTTATTATCAGAAGCATTTTCAGCTAAAACACAAGAAAAGCAGTCTGCCAGTTTCATTTATTCCAACCATTGCTTTAAGTGGAACACATTTTGATATTTACATGTATGACTCTGATAATGATATACTTTTAAGAAATAAGGGGTCACCTATTCCACTGTGGAGTAGGAAAAGGTATCCAGAGGCTAAATTAAATATGTCCTCTGTCTTACAGATTTGGATGATTCTTAATCACTTATCATTAAGCCCATCACTTCCTGAAGAGAAAATAAAATTGATGAAAGGGTCTTGTGATTTTTTTCCTGTGTTATCATCCAAACGAGTAGACCTCATAGCAGCAACAATGACAATGAAAAAAAGATTTACACCCTGGGAATATGAAGAAATTAATAGTCTTCCGTTTCCTAAAGGAAAACTTATCTCTGGTCCATTAGATAAAAAGAAATGACACATTATAGTTAGGAAATAATCTTTTAATTAAGAAAACACTAAAAACATTTTTTTGATCAAAGTATCCTCCTTTTCATTTTCATAATTTTCTGATTTGTAATGCAAGAGTAAAAAATGAAAACAACTTTTTAGAAATCTCATGCATCCATTAATTTGTAGATCTATAATGGGAAATTAAAGTGTATGTAAAACCAAGTTGCACGATAGCTACATTTTAATCCGTCATAAAGATTTACCGGATAATATATACATAATGTTGTTAAAATTTACTATCCGAAATCTCTTTTAACCTTTTGAATTATCTCCAGCTTAATTCTTTTTTGAATATAGTTGTCTACATTTTTAATGGATGTGTCATACATGCACATGTTTTCGGCATATAGTACACACAATGTAATTCTGTTTTAAAAATAATCCCTGTAAGTTATGAGTTAAAGACAGTGAAACAGAATGATTGATGGTGATTTTGTTACAGCAGTGAGTTTGTTATTTACAACTTTGTCATGAAGCATTTTTTGAAAAAAAGGTGTAGGTACAATGTATTTCAAATTGAAGCACATGATAGTCATGGGTAATACTTGTATGAATGTCTTTTATTTACTAGTTCAAGTGAATTATTTTGGAGTACATCTCTTAGATATTCAAACCTTGAAAATAAGATAAAAATCTTACAAATTTGCAAGTATATATTTCTTACATCTCTCAAAATAAAAGATTTGTATGAGTATTATTCCTGACTTTAGGTATATGATCAGTCATCACCAGCAATTTACATGACATATTGAAAACAGTTACCTTCAATATTTATTCTTGATTAACTGGATAAGATAGGGCATTTTTATTATATGATCATCATTTTTATGGTATCTAGTAGTCTGTCTATATGTACTTGCCTGATTTACTCAAGACTTTATGATGCCAGTAGGATTAATAAAAGCAAACTCCCTTTGTAAATTTGTAAATGAGGACAGATTTTTTTCTTTGCAACAGGCAACCTGTTTACCATTAATACAGTTCATTGCAGTCAACCATGCACCAAACTTTGGCAACTTTACACTTGTGAAGATTGGTGAATGAAGGCCAACTTTGCATTTTTTTTTAAATTGTCTGGTCTGATATTCCTGATGTATATGACTGTCACATCTTTTAGACAATACTGATATGTTGAGTATATCCTCAAGCAACATTTTCTAAAGGACTGTTTTTTTTTAAATCTGATCAAAAACCTTCTAAATATTACATTTTATTCATGTTACAATCTCTGTATGCAAAAAAAGGGTGTATTATGTGTATCCAAGTGCAGCTGTTTATTAAGTTATTTACAGTCAAACAACTATTAATAGAAGGACACTTATTATTTTAAATGTATAAAAGATATTTATTTATATTTTTCATATACACATTTCAATGAATACATTTATTATATCAAGCATGGCATGTACAATCATAATGAAATACAATTTGTGCAGAATGTAAATTAAGATGTGAAGCTGCAGTTAAATTTGAAATATTATATATAGAACAATAGCAAATTTTTTTTAATGATGTTATCAGCTAGAATAGCAATCAAGTCTGTAAGGCAAGACATGATAGAAGGTCCAGCACTTGTTTTTTTACTAAAAAAAATAAAATTAGTATGTAAAAAACATGACACTCATAAATCCTATGAACTGTCATTTAAACGTTTTCTATGGTTTTGAAATACAAATATACATAAAGACACAATAATCCATTCCAAATAACAAAATTTTTTACCTTTTAGTTAAAGAGGCACTAGCTGTCAAATTCATGGTAACCGATTTAATTCAAATTGTCATATTTAATTTATAACAATGTAAAACATTTATCCAAATTAAACTATCAAAAGTCTAAAGTAAACAATTTACAGAGTATGCTGTAAAATGTAGTTTTGTTTCGTGTGTATTTTAGTCTAGACTCCATCTAATGAACTACCGAGTTGACCTCAGATGACCATATAAGCGATGTAAACATAAATATAGATATAAATAGAAACATCGTTTTTACCTGTACAAGGAAGATTTTTTATGGATCGAATCAGTCATCAAATGATTAACATTTGTTTCACTTTCAATGTTGACATTCTTTTCCTTTAAATAACAAATACACGTACAATGCATGTGTTGTCCATCTTTAGTTGAGGTCGAATTATTCACTTGCAAGTGAATAATTCATTATCAATGTTATTTAGCTTAATTTGACAAAATTGAACCATTTTAGCTGCTAAAAGCCAATTATTATTTCACTTTTTCACTTTCATTATTGATTGATCATTTTTATATATCTCGTAGCTAGTGCCCCTTTAAGCAAATTCCTGTTTGGTACAAAACTTTTGAAAGTTTGCTTACCTTTATAAGTAACAGGACACATTAACAAAAAACAGGCAAATTCAATCTTATTTCCTTTATCTGTAAAATTAATTGAATTAAGGCACAAAGGGAGGTAATTTGGTTTACTATTCACCAAGCACTTTTAAAATGTCTTTATAATACCTAAAGTCATACAACTTTATCCCTTTATATGCCAGGGTGGACACTTTTTCTAATTTAATTGCAACTGGGGAATGTTTTCTTTTGGAGGATATAGCTGTTTTATATGCTGTCCACTTGGTCCGCTGTTACAAAATAAAATCTCAAATGAATAAGATATTGTGTTATTTGCATGGAAATTTAAAACCTGCATTTTATCACAATGATTTGAGGCAACTACAATTTTTATAACACTATGATATTTCACCTTTGTTAGCTTTAAAACTAAAAGTATGCATTAGCTACAAGGTGGATATCATATTTAATTTTTGTAAAAGGTATGGACATGTTTTGTGATTAATTTTGTAAAAAAATTGTATCATAAATTTTCTTTTAAAAAAAATCTATTTTGTTTTGAATTTGTACAAATGCTTAGCTATTGCTAAGTGCATTTTACATATGCTTTTGTGAAATTATCTGCATATTTTATCATTATATTATTTTATTCTTTGTTAATAACTATTGCAGCTGCTTATTTTTTTGTTAAATGCATATTCACTGGTATATAGGGGAATAATTTGTTTATTTAAGAAGAAATTGAATCATTGTTTGTCTGTTATATAACTATTTTAACATATACAAATGCTTAGTTTTGTTAAATGCACATAGTTTGGTACTGTTGAATACTATATGTATATTTGATTTTTAACTTCTAATACATTTAAAACTTCTTTATACATTTTTTCAATGATAAATATTATCTATTAAAGAACTCAAAAACAATTGACAGTTTGAAAATCTTCTATTATGCACATATAGTTAATACTGTGATTTAAGAAGTTCTTGCATGGTTTTTAGTCCCCTACAATCGAATGCTATGTAAACTTTAGGTCTCCCCTAAAGTCAGTCCGTCAAATCAGTTTTCCACACTTTGTTTTTTGTGCTTGAATATTTGGTATATTGTTTTATCATGATATGTTACATGTCGAGTTAAAATTCTGTTCCAATCTGATGATTTTGTGCTGAGTTATGGTCCTTTGGCTACGGAAATTCACTCAAATTATAAGTTTAACACACTTTTTAGCTCACCTGACCTGAAAGGTCAAGTGAGCTTTTCTCATCACTTGGCGTCCGTCGTCCGTAAACTTTTACAAAAATCTTCTCCTCTGAAACTACTTGGCCAAATTCTACCAAACTTGGCCACAATCATCCTTGGGGTATGTAGTTTAAAAAATGTGTGGCGTGACCCGTCAAACCTACCAAGATGGCCGCCATGGCTAAAAATAGAACATAGGGGTAAAATGCAGTTTTTGGCTTATAACTCAAAAACCAAAGCATTTAAAGCAAATCTGACAGGGGTAAAATTGTTGATCAGGTCAAGATCTATCTGCCCTGAAATTTTCAGAAGAATCGGACAACCTGTTGTTGGGTTGCTGCCTGTGAAATGGTTATTTTAAGGAAATTTTGCAGTTTTTGGTTATTATCTTGAATACTATTATAGATAGAGATAAACTGTAAACAGCAATAATGTTCAGCAAAGTAAGACCTACAAATAAGTCAAATGACCAAAATGGTCAGTCGACCCCTTAAGGAGTTATTGCCCTTTATAGTAAATTTTTAACAACTTTTCGTCATTTTTTGTTACTTTTCTAAAAATCTTCTTCTCTGAAACTACTTTGCCAAATTTAACCAAACTTGGCCACAATTATCATTGTGGTTTACAGTTTATAAAATGTGTCCGATGACCCAGCCTACCAAACAAAATGGCCGACATGGCTAAAATTAGAACATAGTGGTAAAATGCAGTTTTTGCTTTATATCTTTGAAACTAAGACATTTAGGGCAAATCTTTCAAGATTTTAATGTCCATCAGAATAAGATATATCCCCTCACAAATTTTCAATTGAATCGGACAACCTGTTGTCGGGTTGCTGCCCTAAAATTGGTGATTTTAAGGAAATTTTGCAGTTTTTGGTTATTATCTTGAATACTATTATAGATAGAGATAAACTGTAAACAGCAATAATGTTCAGCAAAGTAAGATCTACAAATAAGTCAGCATGATCAAAATTGTTAGAGGACCCCTTAAGGAGTTATTGCCCTTTATAGTCAATATTGAACAACTTTTCGTCATTTTTGTAACTTGTATAAAAATCATTTCTAAAACTACTTGGCCAAATTTAACCAAACTTGGCCACAATCATAATACTAGGGTATCTTTTTTTTTAAAAGTGTCTAATGACCCCGCCTACCAACGAAGATGGCCAACATCTGTAAACACATTAACAGGTGAGTGACACAGGCTCTTGAGAGCCTCTAGTTTTTATTATGCTTGTTGATATTTTTTGTTATATTGTTTACACAATGAAATTAACAAGTCAAGTAAATAAAATGTAGTGCACATAGTCTTTAATATTAAAAAACAATATTTGGCATATAGACCCAATCTGACAGGAATATTTTGAGTACCAAGTAATATCTTCTTAAAATGAATGCACTCATCAAACCTAATGGTTAATTGTAATTGAAGACAAAGCCTTCCAAAGTTTGGACACAATCATTGTAGTGTAAACCCGTATGCTTTCTGTAATCGATTGTAGACATTAGAAAATCTTATTTTGGGTTCTTGTTTATGTACTTTGTTCCGTCACCTATCAATTCTTTCAACAATATTAGTATTTCATTGATAAATTGGCATAAAAGGACACTTACCATTTAACGCTGTTATCTTTTTCTGTGTACAGTATTTGAAAGGATGCGTTTTCTGACTCGGAAAGGAAGCAAAAACACCGATTGGAAGTGTTATGAATATAACGTGACGGTACCCAAATTGCACCTATGATCAAGACAAAAACTTCTATTTTGTGTTTATTTTGTAGCCGTATCCTTCTTTATTATATAGGTACACCAATTTGATTTTCACTCCATATGTTATCATAGAAAAATTGGTCTGAACTTACCTCCAAACCATCAATAATTCTGTAATGAGGAGTACCCAAATTTCAACTATGCTTAAATTCTCATAGTCAAAAGTCAAATAACAGAGCTTTTGCTTATTTTTAAAATATTTTGAACAATTGGATATTTGTCCATGCTTACTCTTAATTTTTTAAGAAATGGATACGTGAAACATATTGTCTTTGCTAATTTTTAGTAAATCTTAGTAATCTTTTACAAAAATCTTCTCCTCTGAAACTACTTGGCCAAATTCTACCAAACTTGGCCACAATCATCTTTTGGGTATGTAGTTTAAAAAATGTGTCTGGTGACCCGGCCATCCAACCAAGATGGCAGCCATGGCTAAAAATAGAACATAGGGGTAAAATGCAGTTTTTGGCTTATAACTCAAAAACCAAAGCATTTAGAGCAAATCTGACATAGATTAAATTGTTTATTGGGTCAACATCTATCTGCCCTGAAATTTTCAGATGGATCAGACAACCTGTTGTTAGGTTGCTGCCCCTGAATTGGGAATTTTTAGGAAATTTTGCCATTTTTATACGACCACAAAAATTGAAAATTTTTTGGTCGTATATTGGTATCACGTTGGCTGTGTTGTCGTCGTCACTGTTGTCGTCCACATACTTTTAGTTTTCGCACTCTAACTTTAGTAAAAGTGAAAAGAAATCTATGAAATTTTAACACAAGGTTTATGACCACAAAAGGAAGGTAGGGATTGATTTTGGAAGTTTTGGTCCCAACATTTTAGGAATTAGGGGCCAAAAAGGGCCTAAATAAGCATTTTCTTGGTTTTCGCTCAATAACTTTAGTATAAGTTAATAGAAATCTATGAAATTTTGACACAAGGTTTATGACCACAAAAGGAAGGTTGGGATTGATTTTGGGAGTTGAGGTCCCAGTAGTCAGCACTTCGGTGTTGACATGAATATCAATTATATGGTCATTTTTATAAATTTTCTGTTTACAAAACTTTGAATTTTTCGAAAAACTACGGATTTTCTTACCCCAGGAGTAGATTACCTTAGCCGTATTTGGCACAACTTTTTGGAATGTTGGGTCCTCAATGCTCTTCAACTTTGTATTTATTTGGCTTTTTTAACTATTTTGATATGAGCGTCACTGATGAGTCTTGTGTAGACGAAACGCGCGTCTGGCGTATAAAATTATAATCCTGGTACTTTTGATAACTATAATCATATACCAATGAGACATAGTTATTCAATGGGTATATACCCTATACAACGTTGGGGCAGCCCCGATGTTCCGACACCCCGTTAGTCCGACACCCCATTGGTCCGACACCCCACTAGTCCGACACCCCACTGGTCCGACACCCCATTTGTCCGACACCTCATTGATCCGACACCCCATTGATCCGACACACCAATAGTCCGACAATACAATTAATCCCGATCAATAGTAGTAAGCTGATATACAGAAACTTACTAATTTGTGAACCTAGACCAGTTTTTAGAGAGCAATCAGGGACACATCGATAGTACTATTATGTAAATGTTTATCTTTACGATTTATTGATTGATTGTTGGTTGCTTAATGTCCAGTGGCAAATATTTCATGCATATTCAAGAGGAGAACAAGTTAACAATAAATACAATAGGTAGGTATTGTCACAACAAAGGCCATCTGGGATGATGGTCGGGGAAATTTGGACTGCCACTGTAAAATAAGGGTACATTGGATAGGGACAGAAATTTTGCCTTGCAACAGGCCACCTACGGACCACTCAAAGAGTTGTAGCATTATCTTTACGAGGAACAACATAAGATAACTTGCATACCGAAACTGTGAACACACATTTCCACATCAATGAACTTGTCAATTAACCCGCTATTCGAACGGAATTGCTTACCCCTCACCCATTATTGCGGGAGATGCAAACAACAATCTTCAACTTCCACTCAGTTGTCCTATCAGATAGATCTGTTGTATTTGAAATAAAAGTGAACACAAATTCAGGAATTTTGCGACTTAGATCAAGGGGTACCCCTAGAGTATCTATATAAAAGGCAACAAAAAATCGACCAATAAGGAGCCTGTAATTCAGTGGTTGTCGTTTGTTTATGTGTTACATATTTGTTTTTCGTTCATTTTTTTACATAAATAAGGCCGTTAGTTTTTCGTTTGAATTGTTTTACATTGTCTTAATCGGGGCCTTTTATAGCTGACTATGCAGTATTGGCTTTGCTCATTGTTGAAAGCCGTACGGTGACCTATAGTTGTTAATGTCTGTGTCATTTTGGTCTTTTGTGGATAGTTGTCTCATAGGCAATCATACCACATCTTCTTTTTTATACTATAAGTATGTAAGAAAATAGGACAATACAAATGTTCAAGTAAAGCAATCCCTATACAGTATTGTTAGGGGCAAACTGAAACACGACTCCAGGTGCAAGAGTTTCTCGCTGCATTGAAGACCCATAAGTGGCCTTCGGCTGTTGTCTGTTCTTTGGTCTGATTGTTTTCTCTTTCACACATTTCCCATTTCCATACTCAATTGGACTATTAAATAAAAGTTGTTCAAAACAAAAACTTGCACTCACAACCTAAAATGTAACTAGGTGATCTGGAAGGATATAAACAACACTACAAAGAAAGTCTCATCAGAAGATCGTTATATTCTACTTGTTACCGGTATACATTGTGCAACAGTAGTTTCACGGAACCAAGAAAAAAAACCAAGTACATATATATACTGAACGACTTTAGAAACGCAACACTCATTTTGTTGATTTTTTTTACCAAATCTTTTTTGATTCTCTTACAACTACTTTTCATGCTTATCATGCTTTTTTCTCCTTACAAAAAATCAAAATCAGACTTACCTGTGGTTATTGAACATACCATTTTTTTGAAGTCGCACGAATTTCTTAAAGCGAAATTTTGGTCCCATGAAAGATTGTTTCAGTTTTTTTGTATCTTCATTTAAACATGCCCTTTTTATATTATTATGTCATGTTAAATGCCCATTTTCAGTATTGGCACCCTGCCCTTTTGAAATCCTAACAAAGGAGATTTGGGGTTATTGCTCCAAGGTGGCTTTAGGCTTTATTAAATTAAATATATTCCTGACTTGGTACAGGCATTTCCTTATGTAGAAAATAGTGGATTAGTCCTAGTTTTGTACTAGCACATGTAGCATGACTAGCTAAACTATTCACTTGCATGACTCTAATTATAATGCAATATAATTACACATGATAAAGCTATTCTTCTTATATCATACATTTGTCATATGATGTACATGCCTTGTATTATTTTAGAGATGTTTTATTTTTAGTACGGGTATGGATAGTAAACCACATATTGACAGATTATCAGCATGAGAGAAGCAGGGATGTCGCTGAAACAACTGCACGTATTTTTGGTCATCACCATTCCACTATAAGTCGTTTTGAGAATAAAAATAAGGCACTAAACAATGTTAAAGACCTTCCGAGATAAAGAAGACCCCCTATACCATTTGCTAGGGAAAATCAAGCATAATGAAGGTTGGTCAGAAGGAAACCCATTGCATACAATACAATTCTAAAAAGAGAGTGGTGGGCATACAGGAGCCTTTTAAGAAGAACTGTTCGAGATCGACTCATCGCTACTGGTTATCGTGCGATAAGACCATTTCGGAGACATTTGCTTACGAACAGACACACAGTTTTCCGTATCCAATGTAGTGCAGAGCTCGCTAAAGTTGCAAATTAGCATCGTGGAGGAAGATCCATTGTTCCAATGGAATTCGGTTCATCTTCCTTGGACGGATCGTAGCCCGGATTTGAACCATATCGAGCATATATGGGACACTATTGGGTGGAACATGCGCGAAAGGACACCCCAGTTCGTACACATCATGAAATAATCAATGCCCTTCATGAGAAATGGTTGCTGCTACCTTAGCAACAAATAAGTCGATTTTTGGCAAGAACCAGGAGACGTTTAGATGCGGTTATCCGTTTGAATGGAGGCTGCGCACAAAGTACTAATTCTTTGGCGTATAACGATCAACCATGATGTGAACAGTCATCTGAAGATTAATTTTGAAATGTCTGACATTGTAAAGTTCGACTACAGTAAAAGTTGTAAAATGCATTTTTTTGTACAAAAAACACTTCATTTTGTTATTAAAATTGTGGTTATATAAATCATTTTTTTTCAAACATTTTTTGTTTGTTTCAATGCCAATGTTATCATAAACTATGTTTCAATAATATTATACAACTATTTTATTATATTTCATCCAAAAAAAGAGGCTGATTTTTCAAATTTTTAAAAATCAAGGTGTTGCAATACTTTTTTCCATGTGTATATTATGTTTGCAGGGAAATGCATACTTTAATGTCTCAAACCAAAGAAGGGCTACAAAATTGTTTATCCTCATTGGAACTTTATTGTCAAAAATGGCAATTATCATTGAATATAGAAAAAACTCAAATAATAGTATTTAACAAATCAGGTAAATTATTGAAAGACTGTAATTTTTATTTTGAGCAAAATCTGATCAAAAGTGTTCAAGAGTATAAATACCTAGGTATTGTAATGAGAGCATCTGGTTCTTTCAGTACTGCAGTTGAAGATCTTAGTAAGAAAGCACTTAAAGTAATTTTCATGATTAAATAGTAAATTTCACAGTACACATAATAACACACCTTTGCTTTTAAAACTTTTTGACTCCTGTGTAAAACCAGTCCTTCTCTATGGAAGTGAATTGTGGGGTCCGTACATTCTTAACCTGGACAAAAGATTAACACAAGGTTCAAATGATGATTTAGAAAAAACTTTTTTAAATTTTGCTCCTGAAAAGGTTCACATTCGATATTGTAAATATGTACTTGGTGCCACTAAATATGCTCCTAATATTGCAAGTATGGCAGAACTTGGTCGTTATCCAATCTCTATTATTGTTATTTTGCAATCTCTTAAATACTGGCTATATTTGTATAAAGACCCTCTTTTGAATTTTTCAAAATTAGCATATAAGTCAATCGAAGAAGTTGATTGTACCTTTCCATGTACCTTCAATAAACATATTTTTAAGTTTCTAAAATTAATTAATTTTGACCATGTTTGGAATAATAAAGGAACTATGTCAGAAGGAAAACTCATATCTGCAGTGAAAAAGATTTTACAAGAAAGATATGGAAATTATTTTTTCTCATGTTTGTCAGGTGAAAAGCAAAACAAACTACGCACATATTACAAGTTAAAAGAGGAATATAAACCTGAGACTTATACAAAGTTAAATATCCCAAAACAATATGTTAGACAATTATGTAAATTAAGAATTTCTAACCACAATTTACACATTGAAAAAGGCAGATATAATCAAACGCCTTTGGATCAAAGAATATGTACACATTGTATTGATAACAAAATTGAAGATGAGTTTCATTTCATATGTGAATGCAACCTCTATCACGAGGAGAGGGAAAAGTTATATGATGACATTGTTAATATTATACCATGTTTTTGCAATTTAAATAATTTTAATAAATTTAAATATTTAATGAACTGTTCGGAGACTGATGTTCTCACCAGATTTCTTATATATATAGACAAATGTATTTTGATTAGACATTCATCAGTGGGAATAATTGCATAATATTGAAATGTGAGTTTTGTCTCTTGCTTGTTATAAGTGTCAAAATTGTTGTCTGTTATGTTTTATTTTTGTTTTGTATATGGTTTTTTTATATGTGTTTATGTGTTTCAGCGATGATCCTTTTGTACTGGATTTTATACTGAATAAAATTAGTTAGTTAGTTAGTTACTTAAACCCCATGCCTACTTTGGTGAATATATATACTTTTCAATTAACCGGAAACTGTTCATGTTCGTGAAATGTAAAAATAGTTTCGATGAAACCTTCTCAAATTACGTCAACGAATAAATATCAGGAAATAAGTTAAAACTCAAATGAAACTAAAACAATTGATATGTTTGTACAATTCAATTGTATCTTACCTCTATATCCATAAGTTGTGTCTTTGTTTATTCACTTTAAAAAAACACACAGATTTGTCAAATTCGGGAAATTCGGGAAAACCCAAAAATACTTGTGAAGCTGTTTAGGGAGCTACCATTTGATTTTTTATGGGGGGGGGGGGGGGGCAAAATAGGCAGGAGTTTTGAGTAAAAAAAAGGGCAGGATGAGACACTTGCAAAAAAAAAAAGTCAGAATAAACTAAAAAAAAAAAAAGGCAGGACCGAATAGAGTGAAAAATAAAAAGGCAGGACAGAGGTTACAGCTAAAAAAAATGCAGGACAAAATTTTTCATCCTAGCCCCCCCATAAAAATCAAATGATAGCTCCCTTATTTCATTACGTCATGTAGATATTATGCGTATAAATATGTGACAACTTAACGAATCGAATATGTATGTTGTTTATACAGAGCAAACGCCACATTTATTTTTACTGTACATACAATTCTTACTTTATGTCAACAATGTAAATTTTAGAACTGTATTTTCTTCAATTTAAGAACCTTGCTAAACTGCAAAAAAAATATGTTTTAGGAAAACAAAGTTCTCAATCCCAACTTCGAAGATATTTATAAATATCTTGTTTTGGACTAATTGGTATTTTTTGCAATTTATTTTAATGTTATGATAATGTACTTCAAAGGTTAGTTTTATTTATAGACGAGTTTAAAAAATGCAGAAAAATATAAGCTCTCTAAATATAAAAAAATCGTATATTATAAATTTAGAAGAACTGGCTGCGAAATAAGACAGAAATGTCAATGTTTATATCATTGGACATGCCAGGAAAAATACGGCAATGAGTGCTGGAATTTTGTTAGACATGCGAAGTTCATAAAAACCACTAAAATTGATTTATATATTTATTAACTACCATCCTATATCATTAACATGTTGCGCAAATCAAAATAACTGCCAATAATATACAGTAAGAACATAAAATTTTGCAGAATACCCCGATCGGGATATTATGAAATAACCCGCTTAGGGATTTAGTGTTTCTATCATGAAAGCTAGTCTAATGGAATTTATTGCTAACCATCAAACTTATTGAATAACAGATTCATTTTTTTTCTTCAAGTATCTGATTCATATGTTTAATAAACAACAATTGGTTTAATTATATATGGTTTACATTTCAATTCTTTAACATAAGATGTAACTTAACGTAGAAGTTTCTTCCAGGTACAACATATTAAATACAATACAAGTCTTCCTTATTAAGAAGGAAAATGGACATATATAGGCATTTAATCTGCATCCCAGTTTGCAACCAGAAATAAATTTGCCATGTATAATTGCATAGAAGATCAACCCGAGGTTTGTTGGTCACATTCTGAGTTATGCTTATATGTTAGGGATTTAGTGTTTCTATCATGAAAGCTAGTCTAATGGAATTTATTGCTAACCATCAAACTTATTGAATAACAGATTCATTCAATAGTTAACTTCCTTTTTGACATATTTACATGTAAGAGAAGAGTTACATGTATTACTGCCATGGTTTAACTCGATCGGGCGTTAACTATTTCAAGCTGACTGAACATGGACCATTCCATCTAAAAAGGTGTTTTTAAATAGGCCTTTTAAGAAATGTACACTTAATTATCTGGATCAATTTTTAACTTTGTTTACGTTCAATCTTGAATTCGTTTCAATACCCAGTTTGACACCCGACAGAACTTTCTTTGTCTGTCTACGTGGACACTATTCACCTTGCCATAACGACTATATTCAATATCAATCAATACAGGTTAACAGATCAAGAAGAACTCAGTCAGAATAAAAATGTTGGGTTGATGTTTAGACGAGTTGTATATACATTATGTACACAGCCATGTTTCACCATCATTGATGGCGATCCGATGGATACATCTGTTGTAGAGTTGTCACTGACTCAGACGTACTTATAAATATAATTATTTTCTGTGACTGTATATTACATTAATTTGTAGGATCCTTTACTATAGATAATTTAGCTGATCTGTAACAATAACATCTTCATGCCTTATATATCATGTACTGTAGTACGCCGCTAGATTAAAACTGACGAGGAAAGGTAACACACGGCCAGCGAAAGCTCTTTTATTGAGAGCCCAGGTGGTCGTGTGGTCTAGCGGGACGGCTGCAGTGCAGGCGATTTGGTGTCACGATATTACAGTAGCATGGGTTCGAATCCCGGCGAGGGAAGAACCAAAAATTTGCGAAAGCAAATTTACAGATCTAACATTGTTGGGTTGATGTTTAGACGAGTTGTATATATATATATATACGTCTTCAAATTTCGAAGTGTCAGCATTTCACTAAAATAAACGCAATTGAGCTTATTTTTGCAATTAAGCTAGCGAGTAGCTTTCATCGTATGTTAAAGATGCATACTAGCCTTCCCCGAGATGATTCGAGTTAACTATTTGAGATTCCCCAAACAGAAGCGGAAAAAGATGTGACAATTTACGCTTTGGAGGGAGAGGGGAGACAACTCCATCAAATCCCCCCCCCCTTCCCCGCATTGCAGAAACATGTGGTGGAACAGAGAGGATAAGGGTTCCTCATATATGGCTCAATAATACTAAATATGGATTAGGTACCGACCTTTAACTTGCAAGGGAGAACGGGGGGGGGGGGGGGGGGGGGCAATGGTTTTTTCTTTAAAAAGTATTCTGTTGCTGAACTTGATAAATCATCTGACTGTGATGGATTG
This sequence comes from Mytilus trossulus, assembly GCF_036588685.1. Classification (NCBI taxonomy): domain Eukaryota; kingdom Metazoa; phylum Mollusca; class Bivalvia; order Mytilida; family Mytilidae; genus Mytilus; species Mytilus trossulus. Next base: position 50,754,344 of record NC_086378.1, read on the forward strand.
ACTCTGACACTATGTCTACTGGCCACAGTACAACTAGTGGTACAGGATAAATCATCTGACTGTGATAGATTTACTCTGACGCCATTTCTATTGGTCAAGGTATCATTATTGTTACAGGATAAATCATCTGACTGTGATAGATTGACTCTGACACCATGTCTATAGGTCACAGTATCATTATTATTACGCGATAAATAATCTGACTGTGATAGATTCCATCTGAAACCATGTCTATATGTCACAGTATCATTATTATTACGGGATAAATCACCTGACAGTGATAGATTGACTCTGACACCACGTCTAAAAGCCACAGTACCATTTTTGTTACAGGATAAATCATCTGACTGTGATAGATGGACTCTGATACTATGTCTATTAGTCAAAGTATCTTATTGTTACAGGATAAATCATCTGGCTGTGATAGATTGATTCTGACACTATGTCTATAGCTCACAGTATTGTGATATGTTTACTCTGACGCCATTTCTTTTGGTCAAGGTATCATTATTGTTACAGGATAATTCATCGGACTGTGATAGATTGACTTTGACACCATGTCTATAGGTCACAGTATCATTATTGTTACGGGATAAATCATCTGACTGTGATAGATTGACTCTTACACGATGTCTATAGGTCACAGTATCATTATTATTACGGGATAAATCATCTGACTGTGATAAATTGACTCTGACACTATGTCTATAGGCCACAGTACCATTATTGCTACAGAATAAATCACCTGACTGTGATAGATTGACTCTGACACCACGTCTATAGGCCACAGTGCCATTTTTGTAACAGGATAAATCATCTGACTGTGATAGATTGACTATGACACCATGTCTATAGGCCACAGTACCATTTTTGTTACAGGATAAATCATCTGACTGTGATAGATTGCACTATGTCTATAGGTCAAAGTATCATTATTGTTACAGGATAAATCATCTGACTGTGATAGATTGATTCTGACACTATGCCTATAGGTCACAGTATCATTATTGTTACAGGATAAATCATCTGACTTGTGATAGATTGACTCTGACACCATGTCTATAGGTCTAGTATCATTATTGTTACGGGATAAATAATCTGACTGTGATAGATTGACTGTGACACCATGTCTATAGGTCACAGTATCGTTATTATTACGGGATAAATCATCTGACTGTGATAGATTGACTCTGACACCATTTCTATTGGTCACAGTATCATTATTGGTATAGGATAAATCATCTGACTGTGATAGATTGTTTCTGACATCATGTCTATAGGTGACAGTATCATTATTGGTACAAGATAAATCATCTGACTGTGATAGATTAACTCTGACACCATGTTTATAGGTCACAGTATCATTATTGTTACAGGATATATCATTTGACTGTGATAGATAGACTCTGACACTATGTCTATAGGCCACAGTATCATTATTGTTACAGGATAAATCATCTGACTGTGATAGATTGACTCTGACACCATGTCTATAGGTCACAGTATCATTATTATTACGCGATAAATAATCTGACTGTGATAGATTCCATCTGAAACCATGTCTATATGTCACAGTATCATTATTATTACGGGATAAATCACCTGACAGTGATAGATTGACTCTGACACCACGTCTAAAGGCCACAGTACCATTTTTGTTACAGGATAAATCATCTGACTGTGATAGATGGACTCTGATACTATGTCTATACGTCAAAGTATCTTATTTTTACAGGATAAATCATCTGGCTGTGATAGATTGATTCTGACACTATGTCTATAGCTCACAGTATTGTGATATGTTTACTCTGACGCCATTTCTTTTGGTCAAGGTATCATTATTGTTACAGGATAATTCATCGGACTGTGATAGATTGACTCTGACATCATGTCTATAGGTCACAGTATCATTATTATTACGGGATAAATCATCTGACTGTGTTAAATTGACTCTGACACTATGTCTATAGGCCGCAGTACCATTATTGCTACAGATAAAATAACCTGACTGTGATAGATTGACTCTGACACCACGTCTATAGGCCACAGTGCCATTTTTGTAACAGGATAAATCATCTGACTGTGATAGATTGACTATGACACCATGTCTATAGGCCACAGTACCATTTTTGTTACAGGATAAATCATCTGACTGTGATAGATTGACTCTAACACTATGTCTATAGGTCAAAGTATCATTATTGTTACAGGATAAATCATCTGACTGTGATAGATTGATTCTGACACTATGTCTATAGGTCACACTATCATTATTGTTACAGGATAAATCATCTGACTTGTGATAGATTGACTCGTGGGAACATGTGTACTGAGTTTCAAGTTGATTGTACTTCAACTTCATCAACCAGATGCTATGCAGGGCGCAGCTTTATATGACGGCAGAGGTCGAACTCTGAATGGTTGGGGCAAGTATGGACACAACATTCAAGCTGGATACAGCTCTGAATTTGGATTGTGATAAAAAAGTTGACACAGCATAGGTTTCTGACACAGAACAAATGTGGTCTAATGATTTTTAACTAATTTTTTTACGCTTTTGAGCAATTCACTATGCTGTTGAATATTAATCCTCTCAACAATAAAAAGATATTTGAAGACATTTTCTTTTTAATTTCTGAAATCTGAAATGAGAAAATTGACCTTCCTCCAATTTTTTTTTCACCTCCCCCTTAGTATAATAGTGACACAACATCCACGTATTCCAACATCAATCGGAATTACGATAAAATATGCAATTTCAATAACACATGTGGACACAAACATGATGGTAGTCTCACATTGATATGTTCATAATTATAAATTAACTGTTAACAAAACTCAGCTCAAAATATGTAGGCCTATAGAAAACTAGAGGGTCCAAGGACCCTGTGTCGCTCACCTGATATTTTTATTTACAATTGATGCATGATAAATGCAACTGTTGTACTGTCGTTTAGTTTCAGAGATATAATACTAAAAAGTGCGTTTGAAACCTATGTTTTATTTCAGCCATGTGGGCAGGCAGGGTCATCATACACAGTGGTCCCTGGATATCCTAGTGGTGATTTAAACCAAGTTTGTTTAAATTTGACAGTTGTTTCAGGGGAGAATTTTGTAAAATTTATCTAACGAGAAATGCAAAGTAATGAGAAAGTTGTGAAGTTGTTTTGTTGTTGCGCAACCCCCCCCCCCCCCCCCGCTCCCCCTTTGCCAAAAAAAACAAAAAGGTAATAAAAAATTATCATATAAGGGCAATCTATCCTATTAATGATTTCTGCAAAATTCAGTTGATTGTGCAAGGGTTGTATAGCCAGCTGAGGTCGTTAAAACTCTCTTTTGTTGTTGCAGATAGATCTTGACCTGATAAACAATTTTACCACATGTCAGATTTGCTCTAAATGCTTTGGTTTTTGAGTGATAAGCCAAAAACTGCATTTTACCCCTAAGTTCTATTTTTAGTCATGGCGGCCATCTTGGTTGGTTGGCCAGGTCACCGGACACAATTTTTAAACTAGATACCCGAATGATGATTTTGGCCAAGTTTGGTTTAATTTGGTCCAGCAGTTTCAGAGGAGAAGATTTTTGTAAAAGATAACTAAGATTTAGGAAAAATGGTTAAAAATTGACTATAAAGGGCAATAACTCCTAAAGGGGTCAACAGACCATTTTGGTCATGTTGACTTATTTGTAGATCTTACTTTGCTGAACATTTTTGCTGTTTACAGTTTATCTCTATCTATAATAATATTCAAGATAATAACCAAAAACAGCAAAATTTCCTTAAAATTACCAATTCAGGGCCAGCAACCTATCAACGGGTTGTCCGATTCATCTCAAAATTTCAGGGCAGATAGATCTTGACCTGATAAACAATTTTACCACACGTCAGATTTGCTCTAAATGCTTTGGTTTTTGAGTGATAAGCCAAAAACTGCATTTTAACCCTATGTTCTATTTTTAGCCATGGCGGCCATCTTGGTCGGTTGGGCGGGTCACCGGACACAATTTTTAAACTAGATACCTGAATGAAGATTGTGGCCAAGTTTGGTTTAATTTGGTCCAGTAGTTTCAGAGGAGAAGATTTTTGTAAAAGATAACTAAGATTTACGAAAAATGGTTAAAAATTGACTATAAAGGGTAATAACTCCTAAAGGGGTCAACAGACCATTTTGGTCATGTTGACTTATTTGTAGATCTTACTTTGCTGAACATTTTTGCTGTTTACAGTTTATCTCTATCTATAATAATATTCAAGATAATATCCAAAAACAGCAAAATTTCCTTAAAATTACCAATTCAGGTGCAGCAACCTATCAACAGGTTGTCCGATTCATCTCAAAATTTCAGGGCAGATAGATCTTGACCTGATAAACAATTTTACCCCATGTCAGATTTGCTCTAAATGCTTTGGTTTTTGAGTTATAAGCCAAAAACTGCATTTTACCCCTATGTTCTATTTTTAGCCATGGCAGCCATCTTGGTTGGTTGGGAGGGTCACCGGACACAATTTTTAAACTAGATACCCTAATAATGATTTTGGCCAGAGGAGAAGATTTTTGTAAAAGTTAACGACGCCGGACGCCGGACGACGGACGACGCCGGACGCCAAGTGATGAGAAAAGCTCACTTGGCCCTTCGGGCCAGGTGAGCTAAAAAGTCTGTATAACTGTGATTTTCAACAATTTTCAAAGTTGTAAACCCTTAATTTGGCAAAAATTAATGGAGCGGAACATAACTTAAACTTGATCTGTAACTCATAATGAGTAACTCACATACCAAAAATCAGCCCAATATCTGAAAGCCTTTAGCAATGTTTAGAAAAAAAGTCTGTATAACTGTTATTTTCAACAATTTATCAAAGTCCAAAGCCCGTAATTACGGCAAAAATAAGCGGAGCGGAACGAAACTTAAACTCGATCTGTAACACGTACATCATGGTTTACTCACAAACCAAAAATCAGCCTAATATCTGAAGGCGTTTGTATAAGGATTGTTGTGGAATGACGAAATTTCAGAATTTCATACAAGGGTAAAACTATATGGCACCTACAACTTCATAGTGGGGCCAAAAATATAGGACAAGAGCAACAGTGTTCTTTCAAAACAAAAAAACATATCTCGGGAATAAAACAACATTATATGAAATTGATACACAAAAACATTGAAAAATTGCTAATACTAGCATTTTTTTTTTATTAAATTGCCCACATAGATTGATGTGACGCTTACGTAAAGATTAATTAAGATTAATGTTTAGATAAGTATACTGCATTTATCATACAACCAGATGCTCCACATGGCACAGCTTTATACGATCGCAGCGGTTGAACCCTGAACAGTTGGGGCAAGTATGGACACAACATTTAAGCTTGATACAGCATATTGAAGAACCCCATATATTCAATTTTTGTTGAAATCAAACAAAGATTAATTTTTGACCCTTTGGACCTTAATGTAGACCAATTTGAAAACGGGACAATACTGTGCAATTGAATTTTCTTGCTATTGTACAAAACTGTGCAATTGAAAATTTTTTGCTATTGCGCAATATTGTGCAAATAGATATTTCTTGCTATTGTGCAATACTGTGCAATTGAAGATTTTTTGCTATTGCTTAATACTGTGTAATTGAAGATTTCTTGCTGTTGCGCAATACTGTGCAATTGAAAATTTCTTGCTAATGCACAATACTTAATATAATAATTTTGGATTCCAATTTGGACAAACTTGAAAACTGGGCCAATAATCAAAAATCTAAGTACATGTTTAGATTCAGCATATCAAAGTACCCCAAGAAATCAATTTTTGTTAAAATCAAGCTTAGTTTAATTTTGGACCCTTTGGACCTTAATCTAAACAAATTTTAAAACAGGACCAAAAATTAAGAATCTGAATACAGGGTTAGATTGGGCATATCAAAGAACCCCATTAATTCATTTTTTGATGAAATCAAACAAACCTAATTTGGACCCTAATTCGTTGGGACCAAAACTCCCAAAATCAATCCAAACCTTCCTTTTGTGGTAATAAACCTTATGTTAAAACTTCATAGATTTCTATTAACTTATACTTAAGTTATTGTGCAAAAACCAAGAAAAATGCTTATTTGGGACCTGTTTCTGGCCCCTAATTCCTAAACTGTTGAATTGGAACTAAAACTCCAAAAATCATTCCTAAACTTCCTTTTGTGGTCATAGACCTTATGTTAAAATTTCATAGACTTGTGTTTACTTATACTTAGGTTATTGTTTGAAAACAAAGAAAAATGCTTAGTTGGACCCTTTTTGGTCCCTTATTCCTAAACTGTTGGGACCAAAACACCCAAAATCAATCCAAACCTTCCATTTATGGTCATAAACCTTGTGTTTAAATTTCATAGATTTCTATTTACATTTACTAAAGCTAGAGTGCGAAATCCAAATATCTTCGGATGACGACACCAACATGATACTAATATACGACCAAAACATTTTTGCGGTCGTATAAAAAGTCTGCGGCATAATTCAGAATATTGGTTAGCCCATTTGGTGAACGAGTTCATCTTTCAACCACTTTGATTGAGTCCTTCTGTTCTTTCCAACATAGTTAACGTGTAGGATGAAGTTTCTTATCAATGAAAGAAGAATGCTATTTATCGCATAAAAAGAGATTGTTATACAAGGCTCTAAGATGGAACATTTCATCTTTTGGACATATATATTCTTATTTAACACTGGAAGTATGCACTGTAAATTTCCTTTAACACAGTTTGTTTTCCCAGTCAAAATTGTTGACGTTGTGATGATGAGGGCAAAAATGGGCTTGGGAATGAATTTATAATGATTTTTTGGGATATTTCAAAATAGTTTTATGGATATGGGATATTTGTAAAAAATATTTATTGGGATATTAGGGGTAAACATTATAGAGATACGGGATATTGGGATAAAAACTTAATGGGATATGGGATATTGATACCCCCCCCCCCCCCTAAACAAGCCTCAACAAGAGCTTACTACTTAAAATGTTTTTGAAATTGAAGAGCTTAACATAGTTATATGTTTGACTAAATACCAAAAACATTCCATTGAAAAAAACACCAAAAAATCAATTTGAAATTTTCAAGTTTTGCATTGACTTTGTAAGTTTCATAACTTCTATTTTATATAGTTGATATTGCATCATTATTTGCACTTTGTCAAATGGGGTCATCTGATATATCAAATTGAAGGTCTTAATAAACTCTACTTAAAAATGAAAATTTATTAAACCCCCGTTTCATCCCAGGGGGACGGTTGGGGTCATTTAGTGCAAAACATTCAAATTTCTCTGATGGTAAGGTTGTCGCATATCAAATGAAAGAACATAAAGCGTACATTTCAAATTTCAATTTGACGTCTCCCACAAATGGGTTGGATGGGGTCATTGAGTGGAAAAAAATAAGTTTCTTTAAAGATTGGGTTGTTGTATATCAAATGAAAGGTCATGATATGTACATTTGAAATATCAAATTCCCGACCTCCAAAAATTAGTTGGATAGGGTTATTAAGTGCAAAAATCAAAAACTTTCTAGAACATGGCGTTGTCGTATATCAAATGAAAGCTCATCTACTCTATATGACATATATCATAATTCCGATCTCAAAAATGTAGACGGATAAGGTCATTTAGTGTTAAAAAAGCGAAAAGTGTCAGAAGGTATGCTTGTCGTATATCAAACGAAAGGTCGTACAAGGTACATTACAAAAACATCACTTTTACAGGAAATACAAACAATTGAGATACTAGTTGTAAATTTTGTTCGTCAATAAATTTAAAACTGCAACGGTGACTGGGGTATAGAAATGTTACAATTTCCGTTTTATCACGACAGTCAAACCATTTGTAGAGCGGGTTGACTGTGTAATGCTTAAATTCAGAAAAGAAACATGAAGTTTGATGCTTCATGTTGAGGATGCCATACACATCTTGGTATTTTGAAGAACCTCTCTGAAACAACTGTGTGATGGTCCGTAGATTACCAGGGTAGGTACCCACTGTTATAATGCTATATTTTTCCAGGCCATCAATTCAGATCTATAACTATTGTATTCATTGTTAATTTGTTTTCGTCCTGATCATAAGTAAAATAATTGGCGCTGGACATAATGCATACTTTTCAACCTTTGTAGATGTATTCTGCTTTCGTCGATCTGATGAGTAAAAACCTTTTCTACTAATCTTCACAGTTTTTAATACGCTCATTTACGGGACGTATCATGACAATCAGTTGTCTATATCCGTCGTCAACACGTCGGACAAATACTCAAAATGCTTAAACAATTTTTATAAATTTATTATTTTGATAAAAGTAGGTAATATTTAATATAGTTGTTAATTTCCAGTCATCTGGTCTGTTGTGGAGAGTTGTCTCATTAGCAATCATACCACATCTTCTTTTTTATATTGAACTTTGTTTGAGCAGTGGTTTGTGTCCACTGCATGGCGTTTGTATGCATGTAGACTCCCTTCTCGTCTCCATAAAGCAACCATGACTCTAATCTATTGGTAACGGTCACCAAGCCTGCTATAAACGAAGACGGAAATCAAGTTGTCAACAGAGCGGGTCGATCGACCTTTTGACTGTGTGCGATGTTTGAATTCAGAAAGGATATGTGAAGTATGATGCCTCATGTAGATCTATACCTTTGTATTTGTTGTAAATTTATTTTCGTCCTGATCATACGTGAAATACTTGGCATTGGTCATAATGCGGATTATTATATACCACATGTACCAAGGTTGATGTAACACATGAGGATGTTATACACCTTATATACCACATGTACCCTGGTTGATGTAACACAGGAGGATGTTATACACCTTATATACCACATGATCCTAATAAAAGATGCATAATATAAACTTCTACATTTTACTAGAAACTTCTGTTGTAACTTTCTAGGATGTTCCATTATAGACTGTTCTAGAATCTTCCATGACAAATATATATATATATATATATACAGACACTAAAGTTAGACTCACTCTTACTCTTGGATTTGGACTTAGACATCGATAGACATTAATATTCATAGCCTTTGGATTGACACTTTTATTCTACAAACAACATCATACTGGATTGTGACCGTAATATTCAGATTGGATTCCGAAAGATATCCGGATACAGATAAAGATAAAAGATTGGACTCATATTTTGACAGTTAAGTTGACAGTAATATTTGTGTAATACTTCTTGTAAACTTTTGTATAATAAATATTGTTAAATTTTACTATTGATTTGTGTCTTTTGTTGGCTACAATTTAAAGGTGATTTCTGGCCGTAACAACACCCGTAGCTTAAGTGTGAGCTATAATATAACCCAATGTCATTCCTGGGCGGTGCTGGAGGAAGATTTTTCACTCTTATGGATATTTGCCTTTATGTTGGTTTTCGAGGCTTTTATGATGGTTTATCGTGTTTACCGCTTAATGAGGCACCTATTTATGTTGGAAAACACATCTTAAAGTTACCCAAGGTCTTTACGGTGAAAATGATACATTGATTTATTAGTCAGTATTTTACTTTCTATTCCGGCTGGTCATGTGACCTTTTCTCTGGGTCTAAAAATAGATTTTGATTTTTTTTTTCTTCAAAATCTACATCTAGTGTCTTTATATACACTGACTATACTATGATTGGAGACAACTTTTTATTTACCACACACTGAATTTGAACACACTGCAATTTCGTATCTTTTGATTTGGCAAACAACCTTAACATCACTGCAGACAACGGAGGCTTGTATAGGGTAAATTGGGATACCGGATATTTGCCATTTTAATTTTAGGTATACGGGATATTTGTCCTAAAAGTAAATGGGATATGGGATATTGATGCATTTATAAGGATATTGAATTTTTAACATGAAAAACTAGAGGCTCTAAAGAGCCTGTGTCGCTCACCTTGGTCTATGCTGAGGGTCTATGTGAATATTAAACAAAGGAAGCAGATGGATTCATGACAGAATTGTGTTTTGGTGATGGTGATGTGTTTGTACATCTTACTTTACTGAACATTCTTGCTACTTACAATTATCTCTATCTATAATGAACTTGGCCCAGTAGTTTCAGTGGAAAATGTTAGTTAAAAATTTCAAATTTTATGAAAATTGTTAAAAATTGACTACAAAGGACAATAACTCCTTAGGGGTCAATTGACAATTTCCGTCATGTTGACTTATTTGTAAATCTTACTTTGCTTAACATTATTGATGTTTACAGTTTATCTCTATCTATAATAATATTCAAGATAACAACCAAAAACAGCAAAATTTCCTTAAAATTACCAATTCAGGGGCAGCAACCCAACAACAGGTTGTCAGATTCATCTGAAAATTTCAGGGCAGAGAGATCTTGACCTGATAAACAATTTAACCCCATGTCAGATTTGCTCTAAAGGCTGCGGTTTCAGAGTTATAAGCCAAAAACTGCATTTTACCCCTATGTTCTATTTTTAGCCATGGCGGCCATCTTGGTTGGTTGGCCAGGTCACGGGACACAATTTTTAAACTAGATACCCCAATGATGATTGTGGCCAAGTTTGGTTTAATTTGGCCCAGTAGTTTCAGAGGAGAGGATTTTTGTAAAAGATAACTAAGATTTACGAAAAATGGTTAAAAATTGACTATAAAGGGCAATAACTCCTAAAGAAATCAACAGACCATTTTGGTTTTGTTGACTTATTTGTAGATCTTACTTTGCTGAACATTTTTGCTGTCTACAGTTTATCTCTATCTTTTATAATATTCAAGATAATAACCAAAAACAGCAAAATGTCCTTAAAATTACCAATTCAGGGGCAGCAACCTATCAACGGGTTGTCCAATTCATCTAAAAATTTCAGGGCAGATAGATCTTGACCTGATAAACAATTTTACCATATGTCAGATCTGCTCTAAATGCTTTGGTTTTTGAGTGATAAGCCAAAAACTGCATTTTACCCCTATGTTCTATTTTTAGCCATGGCGGCCATCTTGGTTGGTTGGCCAGGTCACCGGACACAATTTTTTAACAAAATATCCCAATGATGATTGTGGTCAAGTTTTGTTTAATTTGGCCCAGTAGTTTCAGAGGAGAAGATTTTTGTAAAAGATGACTAAGATTTACGAAAAATGGTTAAAAATTGACTATTAAGGGCAATAACTCCTAAAGGGGTCAACAGACCATTTTGGTCCTGTTGATTTATTTGTAGATCTTACTTTACTGAACATTTTTGCTGTTTACAGTTTATCTCTATCTATGATAATATTCAAGATAATAACCAAAAACAGCAAAATTTCCTTAAAATTACCAATTCAGGGGCAGCAACCTATCAATGGGTTGTCTGATTCATCTCAAAATTTCAGGGCAGATAGATCTTGACCTGATTAACAATTTTACCCCATGTCAGATTTGCTCTAAATGCTTTGGTTTTTGAGTTATAAGCCAAAAACTGCATTTTACCCCTATGTTCTATTTTTAGCCATGGCGGCCATCTTGGTTGGTTGGCCGGGTCACCGGACACAATTTTTAAACTAGATACCCTAATAATGATTGTGGCCAAGTTTGGTAAAAATTGGCCCAGAAGATTTTTGTAAAAGTTAACGACGGACGCCGACGACGACGACGACGACGGACGACGGACGACGGACGACGGACGCCGGACGCCAAGTGATGAGAAAAGCTCACTTGGCCCTTCGGGCCAGGTGAGCTAAAAATAAGTTGAATTTAAAAGTTAAGTACAGAAATATTTACATCTCACTTGATAAAATTGCCCCAAAAAGTTTAATATTAAAGGTCATTTTAGTGCTTTGTTGATTTTAATTGAGCTAATGGTCGTTTTATTTAAAAGTCATCCAAACCCAAGCAAAAAGTATTGATCTATTTTCGATATTTATATGCTCATGTGTACTGATAATTTTAAAAGTATTTATTTTGCTTTCCATACTTCGTTCCTTATTGTTAATTTTCCTTTTTTGGATGGTGATGTTCCTTTGGCACTATCTTAGTGTTTGTATCACAACACCTCCGCTATGCCCGCGTGTTGTAACGTTTTGGATTTTAATGAACGAAATCTATGTATTACTGGCAAATAATATTAAGTCAGGGATTTAGTTACAACAAATCACTTAAAATCTTTACTAAATTCTAGATTTGTTGCTTACCGTGCCATTGGATGTTGGATGTGTAATGATTGATAATTTAGTCTCAGATGCATTACTTTTTATTAGTTGTAATCGGCTTTGAACTAGCTGTCAGTAACTGCAAGTACTCTCAGATCTAATAGAGATCCATGATGTTTATCGTTACTAGGTTAAAGTAATCGAGAAACATCACCCGTTGAGATGCTGAGTTATATTCAGGAAGAATACTTAGTGTCTTTTTGTTGATGGGATGTACAAGTACTCGGTCACGTCCACTCTTTGTTTTTGTTAGATGTATTTCTATTTGTATCCATCTGATGAGTTAAGCCTTTTTCAACTGATTTGTATAGATCGTTCTTATGTTGCACCACTGTCCCAGGTTAAGGGGAGGGTTGGGACCCCGCTAACATGTTTAGCCTCGCCACATTCTGTATGTATGTGCCTGTCCAAAGTCAGGAGTCTTTAATTCAGTGGTTGTCGTTTGTTGCTGTGTTACATATTTGTTTTGTTTATTTTTTTATACATAAATTAGGCCGTTAGTTTTCTCGTTTGAATTGTTCTACATTTGTCATTTCAGGTCTTTATATAGCTAACTATGAGGTATGGGCTTTGCTCATTGTTGAAGGTCGTACGGTGACCTATAGTTGTTAATTTCTGTGTCACGTGGTCTCTTGTAAAGAGTTGTCTCATTGGCAATCATACCACATCTTTTTTTATATTATATGCTCATATGCATTGATAATTTTCTTGAAATAATCATAGATTTTTGTTAGATGTATCCATCTGATGAGTTAAGCTTTATTGTTGTCAATGTTTTCATTTGTTTTGATGCTTTATATGATTACAGGATATTTTATAGTGTTTTACCTCTTATGTTTTACGTGGCGTGGCGAGGATCTTCAGAGGTCTCCACGTTTTACAGGTTGTTCTGATGTGCAAGGGCTGTTTTGCCAGACAAGCTGGGCCGAGGGACGTCAGAGCACGTCCCCTATCAAAAAGTAGATATTTCGCTGTATAAACTATGTTAATAACGAATAATTACTAAATAATCAATGTAAATTAATATATTTTCTTTCTATTACTGGTGTTGTGAGGAAAGAAATTAAAACAAGAATGTGTCCAAAGTACACGGATGCCCCACTCGCACTATCATTTTCCATGTTCAATGGACCGCGAAATTGGATAAAAAATATAATTAGGCATTAAAATTAGAAAGATAATATCATAGGGAACATGTGTAATAAGTTTCAAGTTGATTGGACTTCAACTTCATCAAAAACTACCTTGACCAAAAACTTTAACCTGAAACATGCACTTTCATTTTCTATGTTCAGTGGACCGTGAAATTGGGGTCAAAAGTTTAATTTGGCTTTAAAATTAGAAAGATCATATCATAAGGAACATGTGTAATAAGTTTCAAGTTGATTGGACTTCAACTTCATCAAAAACTACCTTGACCAAAAACTTTAACCTGAAACATGCACTTTCATTTTCTATGTTCAATGGACCGTGAAATTGGGGTCAAAAGTTTAATTTGGCTTTAAAATTAGAAAAATTATATCATAAGGAACATGTGTACTAAGTTTCAAGTTGATTGGACTTCAACTTCATCAAAAACTACCTTGACCAAAAACTTTAACCTGAAACATGAACTTTCATTTTCTATGTTCAGTGGACCGTGAAATTGGGGTCAAAAGTTTAATTTGGCTTTAAAATTAGAAAGATCCTATCATAAGGAACATGTGTACTAAGTTTCAAGTTGATTGGATTTCATCTTCATCCAAAACTACCTTGACCAAAAACTTTAACCGGAAGCGGGACAGACGGACGAATGAACAGACGGAGGAACAGATGGATGAACGGACGAACGAACGGACGCACAGACCAGAAAACATAATGGGGCATAAAAAAGTAACAAAAATATTGGGATCTATGTAATTCATAAAGTTCAAGATCACAGAGTCAAATGTTGTGTTATTTCTTTGCAAAACAAGGGCTGTGCAAATTTTGCCTGCTGTAAAAATATTGCAACAGTTAAGTGTAATGTAGGTACATTAGCAGAAAGCTTTCTTGTGTTAAATTTTGAGTTATTGAACTTCCATGCTAAATATCCACTTTTTGATATGGACGTGCTTTGACATCCCACAGTCTCAGCTTGTCTGGCAAAACAGCCGTTGGATGTCAGAGCAATCTTGGACAAGAGACAGGGTTGCGTCCTTCTGTTCTTTCTAACATAGGTTAACGTGTAGGATGAAGTTTCTTATCAATGAAAGAAGAATGCTATCAAAATTATATTTTACAGTCATATGCATCACGGTTTGAACAATTAAAAAAAAGAGTCTGAAATTAGACCCCTTACACTAAATTTATCGTTTAACATCACATAAAAGAGATTGTTATACAAGGCTCTAAGATGGAACACTTCTTCTTTTGTACACATACATTGTATATTCTTATTTAACACTAGAAGTATGCACTAAATTTCCTTTAACACAGTTTGTTTTCCCAGAGTCAAAATTGTTGACGTTGTGATGATGAGGGAAAAAATAGGCTTGGGAATGAATTTATAATGATTTTTTGGGATATTTCAAAATAGTTTTAGGGATATGGGATATTTGTAAAAAAATAATTATTGGGATATTAGGGGTAAACATTATAGGGATACGGGATATTGGGATAAAAACTTAATGGGATATGGGATATTGATACTCCCCCTAAACAAGCCTCACAAAGACAACGACGCCGCCAACGTCATACCAATATACGAGGTATAAAAAGTGTCCAATTAGTTATACATAACATAGTAGCCTGCTAGATAATAACACGTATTTCATCATTTATTGAGTGGAACACAAATCTAGGGAGCTTACATAAACAGACAATGAAAACTTCCTAGGATTCAAACTGTAGGAGGAGTTATGTGAAACAGCTATATACCAATAATGGGACAGAAGGACGGCTGGACAGGGGTACAATAATATGCCCCAAACTTTTAGTTGCGGGGGCATAAAAATTGCAGGTACCAAAGTGAATTAAACACAAAGTGCTGTAGACAGCAAATCCTCTGCAAGAGAGATATAATAAAGAGGAATACACATCATTCAAATATTTAAAATACATAATTTTCTTTACAAGTTTTTTATACAGAAATATAAGCAATTATAATTTTAAGCATTTATATATACATATATGGCATACACACATATACGAATCATTAAAATATGTAATTTCCGTAGCCAGTAACTTAAAGACTACAACCAGCATAACATGGCATGCAATTCAAATTTAATAAACAGCTGTGTAAGGAGCACATGATCTGCCTTTATCATGTTTATTATGCATATTGAAATTGTCAAAAGTAAAATTGGATATTTAGAAGGCATTCAGGGGGTTATCAGCAGCAAATAAAATGGCACTGGAGAAATGAGGATACCCTAGCTAGTATTGCGTCTATTTGACTGTTCATAGTCCTATAAATCTATAAGGACAAACTAAAAAAAAATCAAAACCAAAAGCCTGTCTTGATTAACTTATACAACAAGAGTATTGATTTTGTAAAAAATTGATCAATAATTCTAGCGCTAGTAAATAACATATAAAAATGCCTTTTATTTATATCATTTTCAAAGTCCAATAACTCTGGAATGACATATTAAAAAATAATCGAAAATTGTGGTGTACTTTAAATTCGAAAAATAAGGTCGTAATCGCAATACTTTAAACTCTTATTTTGGATTTTTTAATACAAAAATGTATTGGTACCTTGTATGATGTTTAATGTATAAAATATCTGTCAAACTTAACCAATCACAGTACATGTGATAAACTAACATATATCTGACAATAAAAGTCATTAAACTAAGGGAAAAAAAAACACAATTCCAAATAAATCTAAAGGGGGTATTCGTTTTATCAATCCCAAGAACAATGTAAAGTTTTGTGGAATATTGGAGAAAGTGTGTGATAAATGTGTTGCATTGTTTAAAGTGGCAAAAGCTCCATTACTGTGAACAACATGGCGAAAAGTATGAAAATCTAGAGAGCTTTTATCTATCAATCATAATGTAATATCAAAAATACATAAGAATTGGTTAAAGCAAATTTGAATTATCATACATTGGATTTTTTTTTGGAAAAAAGTTTGTTTCCAGTTTTTGGAGAAAAAAATAATTTGTTTTTGATTCTGAGAAAAAAAAAATGTTTGTTTCCCCCTCAGCTGCCACTTTATGTAATGCTAAAATTGAAAGAAAAAAATTGTTTTCGACTTGTCGCGAAAAAAATAGATTGTCCAGAAAAAAAATCCATAGCCCCCCTCCCCCAGAAAATCAAATGGTTGCTGCCTTAGCAGTTCATCTTTTATGGACCTAATCACGATTTCTTATATACAAACTACAGAAAAATGTTTAGTAAGGCCACGGTCTTTTTAATTTGTTGGTTTACAGATTTTCTCCATGAAAAATAAGTTTCAACACACGTGTCAAAAACGTAATAGACTCGTCCACTGGAAAAACGAGAATATCGGGTAAATTTGTTGTCATGCATTCCCGTTTTTTATCCAAATGGACGATATTTTTTTATAATCTAAATACAAGAAAATTTCAAATTATTTGTTAATATTCAGTACTTTAACTTGATGTCTTAAACTTCCACCTGTCCGCATTTGGACCAGTCTATTTCTATGAAAAGATGCATCTTACAGACTGGTGACAAATAAGGGAAACAAACTTATTGCGTAATTGATTTGAATCACAGGTTTCATTCCACAAAATTATTTGCGCAAACGACATTTCAAGGTCATTAATAATTGGTTTGTCTATTTTTAGAAACGTAACCTGGAAGTTTTATTTTTTCACAACAGAAAGTGTTATCAATTCTGTTAGTGATTAATGCATTTCATTTCATAAAAAAGAGATATTTTAATTATTTTTCAGGGACAATGCATTTGTTAGGGTCGGTGGGAATAAAAAAAGCATGAAAAGTCAATTTTATTTTTATTCTGAAATCGGCAAAATCAGGTCGGGGATCCGTAAACCAACAAATTAAAAAATCCTGGCCTAAATAGACCATAAAAAAAATCTCTATAAGAATAAGAGGTGAAAATTTTACAACTCTATACACAAGAGTGCACACGCTGAAATGTCTCGCCTTCTATACCAATCATTGATATTATGTTGATAGTCTTAAGTATAAAGCTAAGCTTCATTACAACTGTCACATAAACTTAACATTAACCAAGATAACTAAACAAAGACCAATGAACCTTGAAAATAAGGTCAAGGTCAGATGAACCATGCCAGGCAGACATGTACAGCCAACAATGCTTCTATACAACATATATAGTTGACCCATTACTTATAGTTTAAGAAAAAGGTCTTACAAATCTATTGCGCAATACTGTGCATTTGAAGATTTCTTCTTGAAACTTTAAAAAAATTTAAAATTTGAAAAATTTGAAAAAAAAAATATGTCTATATACAACTGCATAACAAATTTCATTGACCTATCACATGTATCACTAGTGTTTCCTTATAAACTGATCCAAACACAAACTAAAACATTGTTGATGCCACTACCACTGTCAGAAACAACATATACAAATGTTGAAAACTAGTGTTGTACTGAACAAGTTAAACATAAAATAAGTTAAATTCATAAAATTAATAATAATAAGGTGACATTATACAATTAAAATACATTCCTATTATCATTAGTCTACAACTAAAATGGCTTAAATAATGTAGATGCCCTATTGTCTGAAAAAAATAATTATATTCATCTATAAAACAATCAATAACTCTCAGCAAGAGAAAAGTTGATTCAACATTTCACTATTGTTTCAGCTTTTTTTCAAGCCCTGAGACCGATATTATGTTAAAAAAAAAGCATTAAAATCAAATAAACATGTATAAGAAGCATTGTGTAAGCAGATAATTAATTATAGAAAAAATCATAATTATAAATAATTTTTTTACAAATTGATGAATTTATTTACAAATTAAGGTAGCCGAGGTAATTGTGTTGCATTATATTACTGAAATATATCAGTGGATATTCACATCCACTTTAACATCAACATCCTGTATCATTGTACAGCAGATATAGGTACTTACCCAGCAGGCGTGAGCGATTTTGAACTTACACAGTAACGAAAAATCTTTCTTTTGTTCACATAATATCAATGTGTACCTCAATCTTAACATAATTGATGTTTTAAGAAATGATTTGGTCGTAGGTTGATGATTAGAGATGTCTCATTATTTTCCCAAAACAAGAGAGATTACTAAAAGCATGTGCAAATACTTGTAAAAGAAGTTGGCCCTCGTCTCATCCGATATAATTCTATATTCATTGCAACTCTTTTTCTGAAAGGTCAATGTGTATGTGTATTAGGTATAGCTGTTTCAATAACCATGATAACTGGCAATGAAATTTTTCATACATATGTTATTTTTTTATATTTCATCCCGTTACCATGTAAGGTCAAAATCCATCATGCCAACTTGGTTAGTACATGTACCTATATCCGGTGAACTGATGATACACTGTGATCAAACATGTGTAAAAAAAAATCATCATAATAAGTGCAAGATACACTAAAATGTCTTGCTTGTTAACATTTAATAGGATGCAACAGCATGAATAGTATTACTATATTTTTTTAATGTCTTAATTCATTTAGAAAATAAATAAAAATAAAAATTGGATCACATCTAAAACAACAACAAACAAGAGTATAAATATTGAAACATGTCCATACTTTGCCAATTACCATGATTACGGTGAAAGTACTTTTATTCATTTGGTACTTATTTTCATCAAGATCCATCAAGCAAGTTACTATCATTTCTTGTGATTACATATGTTACAGGAGTGCACCAATTGTGTTTCCTTTGCAAGTTCTTTCATTTTAGAAAATATACATCAAAGGTTTAAAAGTAGAACAATGAAATCTGTTATAAAGTTCTAATTAGTTTATTGAAAATATGAGTTGTAAATAGCATACACTTATCTAAAATGTTTCAATAAATAGAATGATTATACCGTGATGCAATTTAAATGTTTTGTTGATATGAGCAGTTTTAACATGTTTAAAATAAGGATAATTATTTATAAAACCTGTGTTTTTTGCATTTGAACATCTAATGAACAACATAATATCATCAGGATTTTTTTTCTAAAAAATCGTTTTGATTAACTAGTACTGTCAGGTGATTAAACAAATTGAAATTTAAGCATTAACAAGTCAGCCTGCTTCTTCTACAAATAAAATTAAAATCAAAATTGAGAGGAATTTTGTCCGTAATCTTTCCAAATGACCCACAAATCAAAAGATGTTATAAAATAAATGCACTGTAAAATAAAACAGAATTCTTTTCATCATGCCTGTTATCCTGTATTACTCTTTAAATGTTTTTTTTTTCTAAAACCTACACATCCATGTACATGTAACTTTTCTTTTAACAATGAAAAAATTAATACCAATAAATACAAATACTTTCACAGACTGACAGTATGAATAATTGATCCTTACATTCTGAATTTTTTCACTCCTCAGATTTTTTCTACCTTTTTTTTTAACTGTTTTGAAGAAAATATAACATTAACTCAAATGAGTGAGCTGTGTAGATTGTTTCATAAACAATGGGGACCATTTTAAACTACATTATAACAATTTTAGTGGTATGTACACATGTAACGGAAGCAAATTATTTAGCAATGTTTCCATTTGTTAAGGGCATAACTCTGGAACAGTTAAAGTGACACCTCTTAAATTCAAACTTGATATGTATTCTGTTGTTATAAGCATTTTGTATAATGTTATACATTAGTAATTAGTAATAGCATTTAGTTGAGGCAAACTCAAGTTAGAAATTCAGCAATTTTTCCATTTGTAAAGGGGCAATATATTGTTATATTTTTTTGAAATCTTAATTTTAACTCTTGTGCTTATATATCTTAGTCTTTTTATTTATGACATACCAATATGGTGCAGATTCCATCAGTTCTATTTCGTTGGATCTGGTAAATATTTCTCAGGCTTGTTTGAATTTAAAAGTTTACGTTTAAATGATGATTTTGGGGCTTTAATTTCCTTTATCTCATGATCGAGGAACTTAGTTCTCATTTTAACTTCTTTTTCAATCCTACTCAAACGTTCATGAGTTAAACTAGATGCGAATCCACATGTCAAAGAAAACATTTCAAGTTCTAATTGGGAAAGATTTGGTTGAACACTTAAGTGATTAATTAGCATCCATAGCTGAAGAACTGCACCCATGTTTAATGTTGCATCACATGGATTGTCTAAATTGTTCCATAAGGGTATTGGATCCCCATCATTTCTTAAGAGAATATCGTTTTCAGTATCATACATGTAAACATCAAAGCATTTATCACTTATTGCAATAGTTGGTATCATTGTAACTATCTGAGGAAAAGACTTGGGTTTTCTAAGCTGAAAACGTTTCTGATAAAAAGAAAATGTAACTGCTTGTGACACAAACTGGCTAACATTTGTATGCCCCCTTAATAATTTTGATTCTTTTTTTACTTCAATTAGTTGTTTTTCCTCATCTATATACTTCTCCTTTTTCTTGTCTTTGGGTAAAACTATACTACAGCTTCCACCAAGGGGAAATACCATTATATCTGGTTTACCATACCATAATAATTCTGAACCTGAAGAAAAAAATCACTTTTGTATTAACTTATTTAATCATGTTAATCAAAGAATGTTTTACAACCAGCCAACCATAGCTTACTATACACATCATAGGACAGTTGTTTCTGTGTTTAAACATAGGTATACCTTTTTTCCATCTCCTCATGGGATATTTATTGTTTACTGATTTTTTGATAAAAAATATATATGTCATTAAAGATGAATGGTCAGATCAGTCAGTGGTACATTTGTACTACATAAATGTACTATTTGTACAAGAATTTTTTATTTACTTGAAGAAGTAATATACATATACTTATATAAGTAAATTTGCAGGATAGTTATGCAAGTGTATTTTATTTACTTGTATAGTTAATAATTTTTTGGCTTTATTATGTCCCTTAGACATTCAGATTTCTTTACTTACATAAGTAAACCAGGTGCTCCGCAGGGCACAGCTTTATACGACCGCAGAGGTCGAACCCTGAACAGTTGGGGCAAGTATGGACAAAACATTCAAGCGTGATACAGCTCTGAATTTGGATTGTGATCAAATTTTTGACATTATATGGGTTTTTTACACAAAACAAATGTCAAGATTTTACAAATCAATTAAAGATTTCTTCTTCAAACTTATTTAAATCTAAAATTAAATAGTTGACACAGCATAGGTTTCTGACACAGAATGAATGTGGTCTTATGAACTTAAATTTTTTTTTTTTTGCCTTTGAGGAATTCACTATGCTGTTGAATATGTAATCCTCTCAAAAAAATGTTTAAAGAAATTTTCTTTTTATTTATGAAATCTGAAATGAGAAAAATTTAACCCCCCCCCCCCCCCCCCATTTTTTTTTCACATGCCCCTTTCCCTATTTCCAAAACTGATATCAATTCAAATTTCTAATGGAGTTTGCAACAATAACTACTCTTTTAAATACATCATAAAATATTAAAATGTAAAATAAAGTGCTTGTTATCACTGAATGGTAAAGATTGGTTGGTTGTAAAAGTGAATATACATTGGATATTGTATAAAACAATGATTTAAGTTGATTCAACTACTATTCTGAACAAAGAAAGATAACTCCAATAGAAAATTTCTTGCTATTGCACAATATTGTGCAATTAGATATTTTGTACAAGGACAGTGGAAGATTTTGGAAATAAATAATTGAACCCTCATTCTGATGAAAATATAAAAAAAAATCCATGGCACATGAATTATTGCATTTACTGAAAATAAAAAAAAAGATGTGTCTTATAAAAGAATAAAAAGGTTCGCAGAACGCAGCATGATACGACCGCAGTGGTCAAATAAGTGTTCATTTGGGCAAGCGTTGACACACTACTTAAATGGACACAATAATATGCTGGACACAGTAATATGCTGGACAGAAATTTAGACCCTTGTAGCTCCGAAACGGTAAGTCCCAGCTAAAATTTGAAAAGAATCATACAGGTTTGAAATTTCATAAACCAAACGTAACAAGAGTGCACACGCTGAAACGTCTGGCCTGCTCTCCATTATCACTTCAAATGGGAGGAAATGGACCTAACCATGCAAAAATACCACATACTCACAGACCTATGAAATGAGGTCAAGGTCAAAAGAATTATGTCAGACAGACATGTACACCCTAAGACCAATCTATAAACAAAATATAGTTACCCTACCACTTGTAGTATTAGATAAATGACGTAAGTACATGTACTATGTGGAAGTACTGAAGAATGAAATTGTGAATTCTACTTTCGAAGCCATTAATGCGACTGAGCGTCAAATTGTAGAGCGTCATATCATCGCTACAGATAAGCTAAGGGCCGGTACTGAACATTCTAAAGTCCCCACCATGTATTGGTTACCAAAACTTCATAAAAACCCATTCAAATTCCGTTTTATCTCGGCGTCCAGTAAGTGCACTACAACTAATATTTCTGTCCATTTAACTACTGCCCTCACTACTATAAAGGAACTCATTATCAAATATTGCAATAAAGCTTATGAATGTAACGGTACGAACTATTTCTGGAGTGTAAAAAATTCTTTGGAGGTTTTGGATAAATTACATGCTTTTGATAAGCCTTTTGAATCTGTTGACAGTTATGACTTTTCCACACTTTACACTACATTTCCACACAACCTAATTAAACAGAAATTTTCAAGTTTGATTAATGGTCTTTTGATGAATCTGATTGCAAGTATATTTGTTGTAACCGTTTTAGATCTTTTTTCTCTAGTGCTAAAGACAAATATAAAAGGTACACTTACTGGACGTGTGAGGAGATGATAAATTCTCTCAATTTTCTTCTGGACAATTGAATATATATATCCGGTTCGGTGATAAAGTTTATCGGCAAGTTGTAGGAATCCCTATGGGCACAAATTGTGCCCCGTTAATTGCAGACTTGTTTCTCTATTATTATGAGTCACAATTCATGGTAAAACTCAGTAAAGATCCTGCTAAACACCATTTAATTGACGAATTTAATAATACTTATCGTTATCTTGATGATATTTTTGCTTTAAATAACCCGGACTTCTACAAGTACACTGCAGAAATTTAAACTAAGGAACTGACATTGAATAAAGCTAATACAGACAGTTCACGATGTCCTTTTTTGAATTTGGATATTTCTATTTCACAAGGATCCCTTCATACTAAAATTTACGATAAGAGGGATGATTTCTCGTTCCCTATAGTTATTTTTCCCTTCCTTGACGGGGATGTACCGTTAGCGCCATCATACAGTGTTTATATTTCCCAGCTTGTTAGATATGGACGTGTATGTAGCGACGTTTCAGATTTTAATGAACTTAATCTTTGTATAACTGATTAATTATTAAGTCAAGGTTATCGTTACCATAAATTAATCAAAACTTTTACTAAATTCTTCCGTAGATACAAAGACGTTGTCACTAAATTTAATTGTACTTGTAGGAGTCTTATTAGGAACGGTATATCACATCCTTCCTTCTATGGGAATGTTGTGAATAAAGCCAGAAAATTTAAACGTAATCCTTTGGGACTCACTAGCCACTTGAATAAACTAATTTGTAAAGGTTATTGTCATAATATTGTTGTTAGATCTTTACAGATTGTGTTTTTTGGTACCGATATAGACATGCTGGTCAACAGTATAATTCGAAATTAAGTCTTTATTACTATCCTACAGCTTGCCCATAATTTATTTGTTATTTTTTGGCATGTGCACAAGGTCCTGTTTTCTTGATCTGTCGATGATTTTTCTGCACTTAATCATGTTTGACGTGTAGTAATTGATATTTTAGTTCTAGAAACTTGACTTGCTTACCAGTTGTTTTTTGGATTTTGAACTGGCTGGTAGTTAGCAGCGAGTACACTATTGAGGTCGATACACTTGTTGTCTTTTGTCTTCTTTGTTAATGCTTTAGTTATTGTATTTACCTTGTAACTGTTTCGTTTTCTAGAGTTAAATCCTTTTCTTCTGGTTTTTATTGTTTGTTTTCTTGTTATATTGTTACACCACTATCCCAGGTTAGGGGGAGGGTTGAGTACTCACAAACATGTTTAAACCCGCCACATACTTTATGTGCCTGTCCCAAGCCAGGAACCTGTATTTCGGTGGTTGTCGTTGTCTTCATGTTCTCATTGTTATTTTTGTATCATATATCCTGAGAATAGGCCATTTGTTCTTATCTTGAATTGTTTCATATTTTATTGTTTAGGGGCCTTTTACAGCTTACTTTACGGTGTGGATTCTTGTCCATTGTTAAAGGCCGTACGGTGACCTGTAGATGAATTTTTATTTGTAGTTCAAACCTTTGCGGATGACTGTCTCATTGACAATCATACCACATCCTCTATTTTTATTTTAATCACGCAAACTTAACGTTGGTCGCTGAACCATGAAATGAGGTCAAGGACAGGTGAACTGTGCCAGACAGACATGTTCGCCTTAAGACCAATCTATAAACCAAATATAGTTGCCCTACCACTTGTAGTATTAGATAAATGGAGTTAATCACGAAAACTTAACGTTGATTGCTGAACCATGAAATGAGGTCAAGGACAGGTGAACTGTGCCAGACAGACATGTACGCCTTAAGACCAATCTATAAACCAAATATAGTTGCCCTACCACTTGTAGTATAAGAAAAATGGACTTAATCACGAAAACTTAACGTTGGTCGCTGAACCATGAAATAAGGTCAAGGGCAGGTGAACTGTGCCAGACAGACATGTATGCCTTAAGACCAATCTATAAACCAAATATAGTTACCCTACCACTTGTAGTATTAGATAAATGGACTTAATCATGAAAACTTAAAGTTGATAGCTGAACCATGAAATGAGGTCAAGGACAGGTGAACTGTGTCAGACGGACATGTACGCCTTAAGACCAATCTATAAACCAAATATAGTTGCCCTACCACTTGTAGTATAAGAAAAATGGACTTAATCACAAAAACTTATCGTTGATCACTGAACCATGAAATGAGGTCAAGGGCAGGTGAACTGTGCCAGACGAACATGTACACCTTAAGACCAATCTATAAACCAAATATAGTTGCCCTTTCACTTGTAGTATTAGAGAAATGGACTTAATCACGAAAAACTTAACGTTGGTCGCTGAACCATGAAATGAGGTCAAGGACAGGTGAACTGTGCTAGACAGACATGTATGCCTTAAGACCAACTATAAACCAAATACAGTTGCCCTACCACTTGTAGTATTAGATAAATGGACTTAATCATGAAAACTTAAAGTTGATAGCTGAACCATGAAATGAGGTCAAGGACAGGTGAACTGTGTCAGACGGACATGTACGCCTTAAGACCAATCTATAAACCAAATATAGTTGCCCTACCACTTGTAGTATAAGAAAAATGGACTTAATCACAAAAACTTATCGTTGATAACTGAACCATGAAATGAGGTCAAGGGCAGGTGAACTGTGCCAGACGAACATGTACACCTTAAGACCAATCTATAAACCAAATATAGTTGCCCTTTCACTTGTAGTATTAGAGAAATGGACTTAATCACGAAAAACTTAACGTTGGTCGCTGAACCATGAAATGAGGTCAAGGACAGGTGAACTGTGCTAGACAGACATGTATGCCTTAAGACCAACTATAAACCAAATACAGTTGCCCTACCACTTGTAGTATTAGATAAATGGACTTAATCACAAACTTAACGTTGATCGCTGAACCATGAAATGAGGTCAAGGACAGGTGAACTGTGCCAGACGGACATGTAAGTCTTAAGACCAATCTATAAACCAAATATAGTTGCCCTACCACTTGTAGTATAAGAGAAATGGACTTAATCACGAAAACTTAACGTTGACCAACATAAATTTTCAAGAGGTCAGTGAACCATGAAAATGAGGTCAAGGACAATGGAAATATGCCAGACAGAAACTTTATATCATGAGGCATCTACATGCAAGATATTAAACATTCAGCTCTTCTAACTTCTAAAATATAAAGTTTACAAGAGTGCACACGCTGAAATGTCTCACCTGCTCTCCATTATCACTTCCAATGGGAGGAAATGGACCTAACCATGCAAAAATACCACATACTCACTGACCTATGAAATGAGGTCAAGGTCAAAAGAATTATGTCAGACAGACATGTACACCCTATGACCAATCTATTTTTTTGGGTAAGGTGAGCTAAAAATTTGGACCCGTTACATCTATTGAGAATGCTAAGGATATATACACAGTGATACATACCTGCCAAAACTAATGGACTTATGTAAAGTAACGATGAGCCATTCCAGCCAACTTTTGCAACACATTTTGGGCATACTTAGACATCGGTAGGTCAAAAGCTGTCTTTGGTGGTTGCTCCTCTTTTTTTACTTTTTTTATTGGCAAGTATCTACTTAGTTCATTTTGATATATTGCAAGAATATCACCAGGCAGTTTTTCCTGAAAGGTTGACTTTTTAAGCCCAACAGCTTCAAGATCTTCTGCTGAAACACAGTTTTGGAAGTTTTCAAAATTTAACACCAACCATATACAAATGACTGTTCCAACATTCAGACTGTCATCCTTATTCCAGAGAGCTATGTTTTCAGACATGTAGAGTCTGTCTTGTGTGCAGTTGTACATCATAATTCTTAGTTTAACATTTGAGACTAAGAAAGATGGAATACAGAGATTGTTCAGCTTTGGATTCAGTTTTGACTGATAAAAAGCATTTGTAATAGTTTGAGCAAAAGTCTGTATCAAATTCTTTTCATTGGCAAATCCCTGATCTTTTTTCACCTCAATGCTTGTAGTGAATACATCAGGGCTTAAATTTGAGCCTTCCCCACCAGCTCCCATTTCATTCTGTTTATCATTCGTGACTTTTAACCTTTTTGCATCAGGTTCTCTCCACTCATAGTCTTGAGTTTCTTCATCTTCAATGCTCTCATCTTCATCTTTTTTAACTTTGACAGTAGTTTTATTAACTATGATATCAGGAAAACCATACCAAACTTTGTGATGTCCTTAAAAGAAACAATAATCTGGAGTTTAAAAAAAACCTTAACCACCAAACTGTCTAAGGTCTAAATTGAAAATAGGTTTGTTTATTTGCTGTTGACTGCTTTACGCTCCTTCAGTTTGACTCTGAAATTTTTTTTTATATCGCAGAATTATTTTGTGTTTATTTCTGTAAGCAGATTCATGGATTTCCACTATTTGGTTTGCCATAACATGCATGTATCGTTTCATCAAAGTGCTAAGAAATTTCTTTTTTTTTTGAGTTGTATAATGTTACATGTACATGTATGACATATTAATGTACCAAGAATCACCATACCCAAAAGAAAATTTCATTTGTAAATAGTATCCCTCCTTATAACCAATCTGAATAAAAAGCTCCGCCGAGCGGAGCATGATACGACTGCAGTGGTCGACAAGTGTTCATTTGGGCAAGCATTGACACACTACTAAAGTGGACACAATAATATGCTTGACACAGTAATTTGCTGGATACAGTAATTAGCTGGACACAGTAATATGCTGGACACAGAAATTAAGACCCTTGTAGCTGGGAAACCTTAAGTCCCAGCTCAAATTTGGAAAGAATCAAACGGGTTGGAAATTTCATACGGAATCCAAACTAAAAAAAATATGTTGAAAACGGACGAGAAATAAAAAAAGTTCGTAAGGAACATAATGAAAAAAACAAAACCAAAATAAGATGAAAAACAAAAATTTGACAAAAGTCAATTTTGGCCCTTTTAAGCCCCTTGTACACTACAGTTCAGGTGGATTTTGACATGTCCACCCGTCCACAGTGGGAGTGGGCACAGAGTGGGCAAAACTTCCAGCTTGTCCACCATGCCCACCCTATGGAGTGGACATGCTATTTCTCAGTTTTAAGAATTAGACTAGCATATACTTTGCCCTGAAATAAACACTGAAGCTCTCTCATTCAATAATTCTGCAAAATTTGAATTTAAATTGGAGTGGGCTAGAGTGGGCTGCCCACGGTGGGCAGGTGGAAATGTCAAAGTCCACCTGAGCTGTAGTGTAGCTAGTAAACCATAAGTCCTAGCTCAAATCTGAGAAATTTTTCGCATTGGAAGTTCCATAAGAAATCCAAAGAAAAAAACCCATTGCAATCGGACAAGAAATAAAAAAGTTCGTTTTTTTTTTTTATTTAAGACCACTTTGGCCCCTAATAGCTTGAAAACGGTAAAAGCTATAGTAAATCCATTAAACTCTGCCGGTGCGGAAGTTCATAAGGAATATAATGAAAAAAACAAAACCAAAATAAGACGAGTGATCATTGTAACAGGATGCTGTTACGAAAGTCTCCCAAACAAACCCAAAAATTTCTGGGGAAAAGGTGGACACAAGATTAGTTTTTGACACATTAACATGTTGGACTTATTATCCAAGTTGAATACATTGTAAACAAGAGGCTCTCAAGAGCCTGAATCGCTCACCTTAATTCTTTTGGTTAAATCTCTCATCAATGATTATTTTGGCTTTTCAATTTATTTAAATGTTTTTTGGATCGTCCTATTTTCTTCAAAAGCCAAAAAAAATAATCATTTTCTCCTATGTTCTATTTTAGCCATAGTAGCTATGTTTCTTGACATACAAGGAAATAAAATATAAAATTTATACTAAATACTCTGAAACTCATTTAGCCTAAGTTTGGCTGAAATTGATACAGCAGTTTCAAAGGAGAAGATTTTTTAAAGTAAGTCAACATGATGAACAAATTGCGAAAAAAGTCCTTAAAGGGCAATAACTCCTTAAGGGGTCAATTGACAATTTTGGTCAAATTGACTTAATTGAAGATCTTACTTTGCTGAACATCATTGCTGTTTACAGTTTATTTCTATCTATAATTATATTCAAGATAATAAACAAAAACAGCAAAATTTCCTTAAAATTATCAATTCAGGGGCAGCAACCCAACAACAGGTTGTCTGATTCATCTGAAAATTTCAGGGCAGATACATTGTAGATCTTGACCTGATAAACATTACAACCCCAGGTCAGATTTGCTCTAAATGCTTTGGTTTTTGAGTTATAAGCCAAAAACTGCATTTTACCCCTATGTTCTATTTTTAGCAATGGCGACCATGTTTGTTTATAGATCATAACTTCGGATACAATTTACAAACTAGATACCCTAAGGAATATTCAGTTAAAGTTTGGAAGTATTTGGCCCAGTAGTTTCAGAGGAGAAGAATTTTGTAAAAGATTTTTAAGATTTACGAAAAATGGTTAAAAATTGACTATAAAGGGCAATAACTCCTAAAGGGGTCAACTGAACATTTCCGTCATTTGACTTATTTGTAAATTTTACTTTGCTGAACATTATTGCTGTTTACAGTTTATCTCTATCTATAATAATAAGTAAGATAATAACCAAAAACAGCAAAATTTCCTTAAAATTATCAATTCAGGGGCAGCAACCCAACAACAGGTTGTCTGATTCATCTGAAAATTTCAGGGCAGATAGATCTTGACCTGATAAACAATATAGCACCAGGTCAGATTTGCTCTAAATGCTTTGGTTTTTGAGTTATAAGCCAAAAACTGCATTTGACCCCTATGTTCTATTTTTAGCAATGGCGACCATGTTTGTTGATAGATCATAACTTCAGATACAATTTACAAACTAGATACCCTAAGGAACATTCAGTTAAAGTTTGAAAGTATTTTGCCCAGTAGTTTCAGAGGAGAAGATTTTTGTAAAAGATTACTAAGATTTACGAAAAATGGTTAAAAATTGACTATAAAGGGCAATAACTCCTAAAGGGGTCAACTGACCATTTCCGTCATGTTGACTTATTTGTAAATCTTACTTTGCTGAACATTATTCCTGTTTACAGTTTATCTCTATCTATAATAATATTCAAGATAATAACCAAAAACAGCAAAATTTCCTTAAAATTACCAATTCAGGGGCAGCAACCCAACAACGGGTTGTCTGATTCATCTGAAAATTTCAGGGCAGATAGATCTTGACCTGATAAACAATATTACCCCATGTCAGATTTGCTCTAAATGCTTTGGTTTTTGAGTTATAAGCCAAAAACTGCATTTGACCCCTATGTTCTATTTTTAGCAATGGCGACCATGTTTGTTGATAGATCAAAACTTCGGATACAATTTATAAATTAGATACCCTAAGGAACATTCAGTTAAAGTTTGAAAGTATTTGGCCCAGTAGTTTCAGAGGAGAAGATTCTTGAAATAGTTTACGACGACAGACGACGGACGACGGACGACAGACGACGACGGACGCCAAGTGATGGCATAAGCTCACTTGTCCCTTCGGGACAGGTGAGCTAAAAACACATTGATATTTTTGGGCCAATCATATAGATCATTCAATGCGTTTTGTCATGAGGAACAAGAAAATATATGGTTTAAGGGTAGGAATCTCATCGTTTTCAAGTTATTCAATCATTTTCAAAGTGGGCGTGGTTGGGATGACCCGGGGGACACCAACCCTATGTATCATTCAATGTGTGACTGTCTTGTCATGGTGAAAATTCCCTATGTCAGCAATTTTATAAGGAATCCAGAGAAAAAAAAACCCATTGAAATCGGAGGAGAAATAAAAAAGTTCGTTTTGAGGGATTTAGCACCTCTTTGGCCCCTTATAGCTCGGAAACGGTAAAAGCTACGTTAAATCCGTAACGATATCACCAGTGCGGAATTTCATCAGGAACATAATGAAAAAAAACAAAACCAAAATAAGATGAAAAATAAAAATTTGGCGAACAAAAAGGAGAAGTCCTTTTTAGCCCCTTTCAGCCCCTTGTAGCTCGGAAACCGTAAGTCTTAGCTCAAATTGGTGAAAATTCCCTGTTTCAAAAATTTCATAAGGAATCCAAAGAAAAAAACCCAGTTGAAATCAGACAAGAAATAAAAAAGTTTGTTTTTGGGGATTTAGCACCACTTTGGCCGCTAATTACTCGGAAACGGTAAAGGCTACGTTAAATCCGTTGACAAACTGCCAATGCAGAATTTCATAAGGAACATTATGAAAAAAATTTCATTAAAATTGAACAAAAAATAAGTCCTCCACATCAAAATTAATATAAACACTTATTTTTCCCCTTTTGGCCCCTATTTCAGGAATCAGCGGGGCATAACCCCCAAAAACAATCCCAAGCTGTATTTTGTGGATTTATACCTTATGTTAAAATTTCATAGCATTTGCTCAATCAGAACTCAAGTTATCGTCCGAAAACCACAAATCTGGACACCCATGCCGCCGCCGACGACGCCATGGGCGATAACAATATACGACCGCAAATTTTTGCGGTCGTATAAAAATCTTTAAATTTTTGTTTCCATGGTAACGGCAACAATTTTGAAAATTCCTGGTACCAAATGGACATGTATGCATGACAAGACCCATTTATGTAAAGTTTTATAAACATTGTACATATAGCAGATTTTAAATTTTGCATATTTTTGCGGTTTCCATGACAACAATATCCATTTTGAAAATTCCAGGACCAAAGTGCTCAACTAGGCATTGGTCTCTTACTTCATGTCAAACTTCTAATATAAATCAGTTTTGAACAATTTTCAAAAATCTTTAATTATCTGTTTCCATGGTAATGGCAGCCATTTTGGAAATTCCAAGGACCAACTGGACATGTATTCATGACAAGACATATAAGTGTAAAGTTTTATGAAGATTGAAGCATCTTTTAAATTTTGCATATTTTTGCAGGTTCCATGGCAACAGCAGCCATTTTGAAAAATTCCAGACCCCAGGTGCACAACTAGGCATTGGCATCTTACTTCATGCCAACCTCCCATATTCTATGACTTATGGTTCCAGAGAACTGCGATGGACAAAATTTGGTGGAAAAAAAAGGGAAAAAAACTAGAAATAGCTAATGTCAGTCCGGCCTGTTTCCATGGTAATGGCAGCTACTTTAGATTTCCCATACACTGACTTAAAAAATATGAATGAAAAGTAACATTTCTAAAAAGTTTCAGCCAGTCTTGAACATTTTTCAATTTTTTTTTATTTTCGGTTTCCATGGTAACGGCAGCCATTTTGAAAATTCCAAGGACCAGTTTGACATGTATGCATGACAATTCACATTTCTGTAAAGTTTTATCAAGATTGGAGCATCTTTCAAAATTTCGAATATTTCTGTGTGGTTTCCATTGCAACCGTAACCATTTTGAAAATTCCAGACCCAGGCATACAACTTGGCATTGGTATCTTGCTTCATGCCAACCTTCTATTATGAATAGTAACATTTCTGCAAAGTTTGAATAAGTTTTGAACATTTTTCAAAAATCTTTTATCTTCGGTTTCCATGTCAATGGCAGCCATGTTGGAAATTCAAAGGACCAACTTGACATGTGTGCATGACGAGACACAATTATATAAAGTTCCATTAAGATTGAAGCATCTTTTGATTTTTTGCATATTTTTTGCGGTTTCCATGGCAACGGTAGCCATTTTGAATATTCCAGATCCCAGGTGCACAACTAGGCATTGGCATCTTGCTTCATGCCAACCCATTATAGAGTTTGGCTTATGGTTCCAGAGAATTGCTCCGGACAAAATTAGGTGGAAAAAAAAACCAAAAAAAAACCCAGAGAAACGGAAGAATAGCAATATGTCGACCGACTAGATCGTTGGGCCGACATGCTTAAGTTTATTTTGAACATTATCTCCAATGTTGAGGCAGTCTCCTTTCAGAATTATATTTGATGACCTTGACCTGCATCCAAGATGGTAGCTGTCAGCTGACAGACAGTCACTACATGTACCTGTCTTGTGTGACCTTCGAAGGAAAGTTTGATATTAGGTCACATAAGACAGGTGGTCACTTAAAACAGGTTGATCATTTTCCTAGTGTGACATAAATGATAACTGGATATATTTGTATGTAAACTCTGTGCATCTGCAGTACTGCTTTTGGTGCTCATTGTATCAATACAGAGAAAATTTCATTTTTGGGGCATGTTTATTTTACCCCCTCTCCCTAGGGAAGGGGTATATAGTGATCCACATGTCCATCGTCTGTCTGTCTGTCCATGCTTTCGTCTGTCACACTGTTCGTTTCCAGATGATATAAAGAGAACGCCATTACATAGCCAGTGTTCATTCCAGAATTTCAGATTGAAGGGTCAAAGGCCCCTTTGGCAGTTAATCTAGGGGCCATCTACTGATATTGGTGGGTCATGAAATTTGACCAAAATCTCATTAATATCAGTGCAAAAAGCAAACAGTTGTTTCCTTCCTGTAGGCACTTATAAATAGATTTTATATAACAAAATTATACTTTTTATTAGTTGTTTTGTTTGTAAATGTTGCTTTCATTTCTTTATAAAAAAAATCATTTATTGAATCATTGATGTACTTGTAACTTGTCCTGGAATATTGTTCGTCTCGTTAGCGAAAGCATTGCCTTGTTTATCATATAATAATTGCACAATGGTCACATTTCATAAGTTTCGCATCGTAAATCAATCACGTCTGCACTGGTATTCGGTTTAATTTTCTCGTATCACCGCTTTTAGTGTTGTTTATCATTCGAGAGTCTTCTGCCACTTCTTGATCAACAATTTAACCGGTAGCATCCTTTAAACATTAAGGAAAACATAGATTTCAAAGCAACTTTCGTTTTCGTTTATCAGCCATGATTAAATTTAATAGAAAGGTCTCTTGTATAAAAACACTGAGAACAATGACAGGGAAGACCATGAAAAAAATCCGGAAGTTTCCTATTGTGGACTACGGAAAAACGACGCGCCGACAGGCGCAAGTGGCACGTTTTCTTTGCGCCATGGGTGGAAATTATGCATCAATGGCGCAATGGCGCGGCCTGGAATGAACACTGCATAGCTTTTTAAAATTTTAATGTTATTTCCTACTATATAAATGAAGGTCAAGTTCAATTTTTGTACAAATTAGGGTCCTATGATAAAACTATGTCGGCTGATGTTGACTGCCTTGGTTGGCAGATGGAATCATCAGACACAATTCTGAAAGGGGGCAACCTAACAGGGCTTTTTCTACCTTTTATTAAAATAAGACCCAAACCCTTCAATTTAGAAATTTCCCTCAAACACCCTAACTTGGGAATTTTGCATCTCATGTTCTTACATTTAACCTTTGGGTCAGGTCAGGTGAGCTAAAAATCTAAGAAGGATGTGTCCATGGGATACAGAGGCTCCAACTTCCAACAAATAACTTCTTATTTTCTACTTATGGCAAAACCTTGAAATTAACACTTGAAATCCAGATTTTTCCAAAAATGCACATAACAATAATCGATAGTGTGAGTCAGTTAATTTTTGCCACAATTTTTTACTTCTATATAAGAACATGGGTGAAAGTTATCTGGGTTGGTAAAACCGGAAAAGTATGTCAACGATTTTTCGGATTTTGCCCTACCTATAACTAGAGACTATCAGCACAGCTCATTATGTATACCCCATGCCCCTTCATCTGCCAAGCCCCATTAGTTAGATGACTTACATCAGATATTAAAATACAGCAAGTAGTTCAAATTTCAATGATTTACCCACCTAGGCTCTACAATACAACTATGAAATGAAGAAAACAAGCTTACACATTTAGAGACACGAAGTGGATGACATTTTACTACCATATACTAAAGTAGGTCAAAGATCAAAGTGACCTAAATTTGGTACATGACACATCATATTTGTATAATGCATCCATATATCAAGTTTAATTATCCTAGGTGCTACAGTGGTACTATCATAAGTGTCAAAGTCAAGGTCACAGTGACCTTGATTTAGTACACAACACATCGCCTTTGCATGATGCATCAACACACTAAGTTTGACAATCCTAGGTGCTATGGCACAAAAGTTCTGCACAAGACACGAAGTGGGCAAATTTTACTATCATAAAGGTCAATGGTCAAAGTCAAGGTCATAGTGACCTAAATTTGGTACTTGACACAATCGGCCCTTAAAGTTTTCAATGTTGCTCAATGTTGCTAAAAGGAGTTCTGATTGGATGATTATGTAAAATCATCCAATCGCTGAAAAAAAATCTGCACAAGACACGAAGTGGGCAAGGCTTTACTATCATAAAGGTCAAAGGTCAAAGTCAAGGTCACCGTGATCTAAGTTTAGTATGCGACACATCACCTTCCCATGATGCATCCATATACCAAAATTGATAATCCTAGGTGCTATGGTACAAAAGTACTGCTCCGACAGACTAGGCGATTCCTATATACATGGTATACTCATAAATAGTGGTATATATACCTATAAACGCCCGCCCGCCCGCCTGCCTGTCGTACCTTGCCAATCTGATAACCGATTTTTACATTCGTAAAATCCCAGTTAAAAATCCTAGGTGCTACGGTACAAAAGTTCTGCTCAGCTCTGGACACAAAATTGACAAGGTTTTACTATTATAAAGGTCAAAGTCAAGGTCACAATGACCTAAATTTGGTACATGACTCATCGCCTTCCCATGCATATGATGCATCCACATACCAAGTTTGATAATCCTAGGTGCTACGGTACAAAAGTTTTGCCCCCGACATGAAACGGGACAGACGGATGGATGGACGGACGGACAGACAGACAAACTTCATTTGCGGGGGGTATAATAAGGCAAACTACAGATTATACTGATCTGATGGTTTTTTAGAAGTCTTTCTTTTTAATTAACAATTAAGAAAAAAGATAAGGGATTGCAAAGCTCACGTGAATCATCTCAACAAAAATCTTACCTATAGATGTATTCCCAAGATTCAGGTCTTCATGACATGCTGGACATTTTTTCAAATCTGCAGGCCAACTGTGATGGCCATCAATCAAATATTCTGCTGAAGGAGCTAACAGTACAAACAAATGATGGGAAAGGATTGCTTGTATTTCTGCTTCACTCTTTGCACTTTTGACCTTCTTTAAATGTTCGATGTTCTTCTCTAAGAAAACAAAAGAAAACTTTTTATCAAAATATAAATTACATGATATACCAATATACCTATTCACTGTACATTAGACCATATACTAGAGGCTCAGGTTAGCCTGTATCGCTCAACTGATTTAAACAAGCATTCTGTGAGAATTGCTAAAGCAATTTTAAATTTTAATGTCGGAAACACTGGAACCACTAAATGTCAACAAAAGTTTAGCTCATGTGTGCTTCAAGCAATATTCATCTTGTGATTTCACTTCATATTTTAAAAAATATTTAGAATATAAACCAACAGAAAATGTCCTTAATTTATACTTTGAATGTTGCTAAACTTTTTTTGTTGAGTATAATTTTGAAAAGGGACCATCCAAGGGCCATTCTACAAAAGTTTAACCCAAACTGGCCAAGCAGTTTCAGAAGATTTTTAATTGATTTTTTGCTCAATTTCTTTTTTAGTAAGGGCGGCCGTCGCCAGGTGGGGTCATGGGATAAACTGAAGGAAACCGCATTATGGCCACGTTTGGTTCAAAAATGCAAGATTCATACCACATTGTCCGTAATTTTTCACCATCAAAAGTTTTGCAATTACACATCTGACGTCATCAAAGTTACCAGTTCATGGGGCAACTGGATGCCAGTTATACTGTAAACAAAATTTCGTATAGTGGTACATGTATCTTTAAACCAGCTAAATAACTTCTTACTAGTGTTAATGTTGCATTAGAAAGCCATAGAGATACGTCATGTCGCAATGACATAGAAACTGCGGCACAATAACTAATGTCTCAGTGCTTAATTCAGGACATCCTGGGGGCCGTGCGAATGCAAAATAATCAAGTAATTATCAGAAAAATGAATGAAAACTTTAAATCGTCTAAATTAACAAATATCCTGGAAAATGAAAATCTCACTTTACTGTCTCAAGTATGAAAATCTCACTGAACAGTCTCTATTGTGTGAAAATCTCAATGAACAGTCTCTAATATATGAAAATCTCAATGAACAGTCTCTCATAAAAATCACTAACCACTTTATTTAACCAGTCCATTTCTTAATCTTCTCCTTTGCAGCATGGGATCCTATGTTAAAACTATGTTGGCTGCCTTGGTTAGCGGATTGGGTCGTTAATTCATTACATTTATAAAGTAATGGACCCTGGTGCCAAGTTTGGTCCAAATTGTCCCAGTGGTTTCCTAGTGGAAGATTAAAATGTAAAAAGCTAACGAAGACAGACAGACCCCAAGTGGTAGTGATAGGCTAGCTCACATGAACCTTCGGGCCAGGTGAGACAATTAAACGATGGGATTTCATGATCTCAACACAATGGGATTCAGGAAAGAGCATTTTATTTCAACGCAAATTCAGGATTATTTGTTAATGGGAAAATGATTATGTTGTTGATAAATTTTTACACTTTTTAACTTGGCACTTGTTAACGTTACATCAGGAATGTAATTATAACGCAAATGTTAGATTTACATCCAGGTAAGGGGCAGCAATTAATTACGGAATAATGCTGATGTACATGTGTAACCGTAACAAAAAAAATAGAATTACATGGATTAAGGTAGAGGCTGACACTGGTCATGTGACTTTTGAAGGAATTTGATATAAAAGCGGTGAAATGTTTTACTTTTTGAATTCTTTACATTTATTTTGTAAAAGTTTATGAAATTAAACTAGAATACATATATAAATTGATTATGTCAACATTTTACATGGGACATTTTAGCGAAAACAAAAGGACGTTTTAGCAGCTTAGTATAGGACATTTAAGCGCCGATTTTTAGGACAATTTAGCGAAAATAAAAAACATAGTAGGACATTTTAGCGACATTTTTGGGAAAATTAGCAGGAAATAAATATATATTAGAATAAATAATATATAAGAAGCACTGGCACTAAATTTAATGTATTATAATTCAAGTTGTAATGTAGCATATTTACATTGTACTAAAAACACTCGATTTAAAAAAAAAACACTAAAAATACTGGTTAAAACTCTTATTAGTTTAAAATATCAAAATATTGACTTAAACAGTAAAACACAGCACTACGATAAGTGTTATTTTAACTGCAGCTTATAATAATTCGATTGAAATCTGTAACTAAGACTTTCAGTATTCGTCAACTCTGTATCTAAAACAATCACGGACTACAATTCTGTTCCCCCAATACATTTCAGTTACTTAGAATAACGAAGTCATGGTCGTTCTTACAGAAATTATTGATCTCAAATGCTGAGGGACATTTGACGCGTGTAATAAATATATAATAGAAAAATACTTCCATAGCCAACGAAAAAGATAAGAATTAATTGGTACATACATTTCAGTTCAGGATTACACACAACGAACTGGCCAAAACTGGTCAATTAAGTCATGTGTAAAACTAGAAATTATACATATAAATAATAATATGCTTATTTTTTTAAATATGTATTACTAATTTTATACAAATACTTGGATTTGTATCAAAAATGATACTACAGGTAAAATTTCAATGAAATGTCCTTATTAAAACACAGGTAAATTTCGCTAAAATGTCCTATCCAAAATACAGGTAACCAAAATTTTACGTCACTAAAATGTCCTATGAAGTTGGCGCTAAAATGACCCTATGTACTTTTTTTCTTTTTGCTAAAATGTCCCATGCCCCCTCATCTTACCTACAATGAACTTTCCATCAATAGCTATAGGTGCACAAGAACCAAATCCCTATTGATCAGCAATAGATAATCTATATGCACATATCAAAACACACCCTGAGATTGGTATAAGGGTACCTTTATATAATTTAATCGTACCCAGGGTACAGATATACAGGGTTTCCTCTGGGTTGAATTTTTTTTGAGCCAATACTTGAGCCAAAAGCCAAAGGAGTAGGGGCAATAAGGCCCTTATTTGGCCCAAAAATTACTGCAAATTTAAAAGTTATCATACATATTCTTAAACTACTGAAAACTTGACTAAGTAATAAGGTACTAAGAAAAACAAAACAAATTTGACATCGAACAAGTTACCATGGCAACAAATCATGACTTAATTAGCATATTTTGTTAAATTTCGTGATTTTCCTTGTTTTT
Source organism: Mytilus trossulus (assembly GCF_036588685.1). Lineage (NCBI taxonomy): Eukaryota > Metazoa > Mollusca > Bivalvia > Mytilida > Mytilidae > Mytilus > Mytilus trossulus. The sequence goes on from NC_086378.1 coordinate 50,793,647, forward strand.
TCATCAAATTTGAAGTATATTTTAGATTGAAAAAGTATGTGCGCACTCAAGAAACAACTTTATATTTGGTGAGATTATGCCAATAGTTATAATAAAGCTTCTGTTAAATTATTTTTTTGTTTCTCGGCTGCGCACTATGTTTCCTCAACGGAAATAAAGATAGAAAACTGCATAAATTCTGTATTTTCATCGTTTTTGTGAAAATAGTATACATTATGACGTAATTGTGACGTCATCAGATAAAAATCTTAATGTTTTTCATTTATATTTCTTGACCCTATGCATTTCTAAACATTATGTGCCAATTTGAAATAGTTATCAAACATTTTATTTTCTTGGGCCAAAATTGGGCCTTAATGCCCCTACTCCTTTTTGAGCCACTTTGAAATTTTTTGAGCCAAAAATACTTCAAATGTTTAGGCACTAAAATGCACTTAAATATTAACCATCTACTCAGTCCCAATATGTCAATGTTACCCTAAAACATTTAGATTCTAATTAAAAATGTCCAGGCAATTTTATTTTCTGCATTATTAAATTGTTTACTTTTTACCTGTTGCTTTATGTGTTTGCATAACTATTGTTTATGTATTATGTTACCTTTCTTATGTAATATGATTAATCTAATTAGTAAATTAAAAATTACCTGATCAATCCAATGTTTGTTAAAAAATGGTTTCAAGTTACAATGTGTTTAAAACGATAGTAGTTAAATAAATTACAACTTTCTCCAAATTATATAAACAAGAGTGCACACACTGAAATGTCTCGCCTGCTCTCCATTATCACTTTTAATGTGAGAAAATTGACCTAAACATGCAAAAAATACCACATAATCACTGACCTATGATATAAGGTCAAGTTCAGCAGAATTATGTCAGACAGACATGTACACCCTAAGACCAATCTATAAACCAAATATACTTGCCCTATCTTTTGTAGTATTAATTTAGAGAAATGGACTTAATCACGAAAACTTAACGTTGATCGCTGAACCATGAAATGAGGTCAATGACAGGTAAACTGTACCAGACAGACATGTACACACTAAGACCAATCTATACGACCGCAGAGGTCGAACCCTGAACAGTTGGGGCAAGTATGGACAAAACATTCAAGCGTGATACAGCTCTGAATTTGGATTGTGATCAAATTTTTGACAATACATGGTTTTTTTTTACACAAAACAAATGTCAAGATTTTACAAATCAATTAAAGATTTCTTCTTCAAACTTTTTAAATCTAAAATTAAATAGTTGACACAGCATAGGTTTCTGACACAGAATGAATGTGGTCTAATGAACTTAAAAGTTTTTTTTTGCCTTTGAGCAATTCACTATGCTGTTGAATATTAATCCTCTCAAAAAAATGTTTGAAGAAATTTTCTTTTTATTAATTATGAAATCTGAAATGAGAAAAATTTAAACCCCCCCCCCTTTTTTTTCACATCCCCGTTTCCCTTTTACCGAAACTGATATCAATTCAAATTTCTAATGGAGTTTGCAACATTAACTACTCTTTTAAATACATCATAAAATATTAAAATGTAAAATAAAGTGCTTGTTATCACTGAATGGTAAAGATTGGTTGGTAGTAAAAGTGAATATACATTGTTTATTGTATAAAACAATAAAAAAAAACTTCATCAGAAACATTTTATATTGGCAAATTTCCAATGAAGTTATTTACATAAAGTTATTGGCAAATAAAAATAGAAAATGACATCATAGTCATGTCTGGCAAATGTCCAACATACACTATCTAAAAACATTTTAGATAAGATAAGGAAAAAAAGCTTCATCAGCAACATTTTATATTGGCAAATTTCCAATGAAGTTATTTACATAAAGTTATTGGCAAATAAAAATAGAAAATGACATCATAGTCATGTCTGGCAAATTTCCAACATATATTATCAACTACTATTCTATACAAAGAAAGATAACTCCAATTGAAAATTAATTGCTATTGCACAATATTGTGCAATTAGATATTTCTTGCTATTGTGCAATACTGTGCAATTGAAAATTTCTTGCTATTGCACAATATTTGATATGGAATCCTGATTTGGACCAACTTGAAAACTGGGCCCATAATCAAAAATCAAAGTACATATTTAGATAAAGCATATCAAATAAGCCCAAGAATTTAATTTTTGTTGAAATCAAACTTAGTTTAATTTTGGACCCTTTGGACCTTAATGTAGACCAATTTGAAAACTGGACCAAAAATTAAGAATCTACATACACAGTTAGATTTGGCATATCAAAGAACCCATTTATTCAATTTTTGATGAAATAACAACAACAACAACAACAACAATACTTTATTTTAAGAGGGTTACACAGTTAGCTATATAACTAATCTTCCCTGAGGCCCTCGTAATGAAAAATCAAACGAAACACAAACATATACTAGTACATTGCATACATACATTAGCATAAAAAGTCAAGTGTGATAATAATGTTCAATACAACTTGATAAAATGTTATGAAAAAATAAACATGATGACATGATCAGTTTTTTATATTATTTATACAGCTAGGTTGATTTCAATAAATGATCTGTTATTTTGTATTTGAAAGAATTAATATTTGTAATATTTCTTAACGGTATTGGCAAATTATTCCACAAGAATGGTCCAGAATACATAAAAGATTTTTTGAATAATTCTGTTTTTGGTTTAGGGAGTATGAGGTTTCCTTGAACAGCATTTCTCAAGGGGTACGGATTTCTGTCTGAAACATAATGAAACTTGTTAGTTAGATATGATGGGGCATCATTATTAATACACTTAAATGTCATCACTAACTTATGATATTTTATTCTCTGTTCAACTGTCATCCAGTTTAAGTGTTTGAATAAGGGTGCAGAAGGAGCGAATGGGTCTGTTTCTAGTATTAATCTAGCAGCCCTCTTTTGTAATTTTAATATCCTTTTTAAACCCTCACTGCTACAACTACTCCACACTATACAACAATAATCAATAAGTGGCAAGATATAACCATTATAGAATAATTTTCTGCAGTCTAGATTTAGAAATTTTTTAATCTTTAATAGTAGATATAGTCTAGATGATATTTTTGAGCAGATCAAGTCAATTTGGGTTGTCCATGTGAGGGAAGGGTCAATTTTAATGCCTAAAAGACTTTCGCATGTGGAAGATTGTATCACTTGATTGTTAATAGTTAAACAACTCTCATTGTAATGTGGCATTGCTCTTTGCTTCGTTCCAATAATCATATATTTTGTTTTATTTTTATTGATGAACATATTGTTATCATTGCACCATGCCTCTACACCATGTAAATCTTCTTGTACCTTTGACTGAAGAGTTTGATAACAATTACCAGAAAGATGTAAGGTTGAATCATCGGCATATAAATCAGTGCAACAATTTTTCATATAAATAGGAAGGTCGTTGATGTATAATATAAACAGAAGGGGGCCTAATATGGAGCCTTGGGGAACACCATACTTGATATGAAGTTTTTCAGAATGAGCATTACCAATTTGTACTTGTTGAGTTCTTTCATTCAAATACGATTGAAAAAAAGAAACAGCAGTATTATCAAATCCATAAATTTCAAGTTTTTTACAGAGGATATCATGATCTACTACATCAAAAGCTTTCTTAAAATCCAACAGGACTGCTAAGTTGATATTACCATCATTCATATCCTGTATCCATTTATCTATGATATTGATAAGGGCAGTTTGGCAAGAGTGTTCTTGTCGAAACCCAGACTGTGCTGGGTGTAAAAGATCTAATCTTTTAAGATAGTCAAACAAATGTTTTGAAACATGCTTTTCTAAAAGTTTTGATAAAACTGGAAGTACAGAAATTGGTCTATAATTTGTTGCCATGAATTTTTCACCAGCTTTAAAAACAGGGGTTACTCTTGCATTCTTTAAAACACAGGGAAATGTACTTGTGTCTATTATTCTATTAAAAATGTAAGTTAAAGATGAAGTTATGAAAGGAGCACTCAATTTTAAAATTTTTGGTCCTATGTTATCAGATCCGGTGGATTTATTAATGTCAAGTTTGATCATCTCATTAAATAGACCATTTATTGTGACTGGTGGAATTGAAAATTTTACTTGTTCTGACTTAGTAAATTTCTTTTGTACAAAATTATTTAATTTTGCATAATCATTATTTTTGCTCATACATCTGTCAGTCCTCAGGTTTTCAACACAAGATGTAAAAAACTTATTAAAAACATTACAAATGTCCCTGACATTATTAGTTTTAATACCATCTTCATTTAAAAGTTCATATGGCTTTTCTTGTTGGGATGGGTTAAGACTGTGAATACATTTCCACAAATCTTTAGATGCTTTTGAATCTTTTACCATCTTTGAATAAAAATTTCGTTGAAACAAAGTTTAATTTTGGACCCCCATTTGGACCAACTTGAAAACTAGGCTAATAATTAAAAATCTAAGTACATTTTTAAATTCAGCATATCAAAGAACCCCAAGGATTCAATTTTTGTTAAAATCAAACTAAGTTTAATTTTGGACCCTTTGGACCTTAATGTAGACCAATTTGAAAACGGGACCAAAAATTAAGAATCTACATACATAGTTAGATTCGGCATATCAAAGAACCCCAATTATTCAATTTTTGATGAAATCACACAAAGTTCAATTTTGGACCCTTTGGGCCCCTTATTCCTAAACTGTTAGGACCAAAACTCCCAAAATCAAACCCAACCTTCCTTTTATGGTCATAAACCTTGTGTTTAAATTTCATAGATTTCTATTTACTTATGCTAAAGTTATTGTGCGAAAACCAAGAATAATGCTTATTTGGGCCCCTTTTTGGCCCCTAATTCATAAACTGTTGTGACCTCAACTCCAAAAATCAATCCCACCCTTCCTTTTGTGGTCATAAACCTTGTGTTAAAATTTCATTGATTTCTATTTACTTATACTAAAGTTATTGTGCGAAAACCAAGAATAATGCTTATTTGGGCCCTTTTTTTGCCCTTAATTCCTAAACTGTTGGAACCAAAACTCCCAAAATCAATCCCAACCTTCCTTTTGTGGTCATAAACCTTGTGTCAAAAGTTCATAGATTTCTATTCGCTTAAACTAAAGTTATAGTGCGAAAACCAAGAAAATGCTTATTTGGGCCCTTTTTGGCCCCTAATTCCTAAAATGTTGGGACCAAAACTCCCAAAATCAATCCCAACCTTCCTTTTGTGGTCATAAACCTTGTGTTAAAATTTCATTGATTTCTATTCACTTTTACTAAAGTTAGAGTGCGAAAACTAAAAGTATTCGGACGACGACGACGACGACGCCAACGTGATAGCAATATACGACCAAAAAATTAAAATTTTTGCGGTCGTATAAAAAGCTGATCATCGATTTCCTGTTACATGCTTAGTTGATGAGTAACATCCGATAACTTCTGAATACCGCAACATGCATGTTCCGAAGTAACGAACTAGAAAATGACATCGATGTTCGCAACAACAGATTAGAATGACCAGAAATCTTTTGCGCCACATTTCTGCGCCAAAGTAAATATTTTTGCGCCAAATTAATAGATTTATCGCCAAATGCGCAAATGGCGCAGGCCAGCGGAAAGCCTGGATATACATTATAGGAATGTTCACAAATCTCATTAGTGATGTCATATTCACTAATTTGCATCTCATTTAGTGTCATTTTGGTTGGCAAGTAAACAGACTAATAAACAATGGCCAATTACTAGATAAAAATCCCAATTTTCAAACTTTAATTGCTTTGTTATTTCTAGATCGATTTTTGGTCTGTAAATTTAATTTTAAATCAGAGTTGGAAATAGCAGCCCGACCGCCAGTCCATGACTGGCTAATTTTTGGCAGGGCTGGCTAATATTTCCCCAAATTTATATAGCCATCTAGTAAATATATTGAAATATTGCATTCAGGGCTGGCTAGAATTTTTTTTTAGAAAGTTTTATTTTCATCGGTGGAAAAATGAATTTATTATTGAATTTTGAAAATTCATCCATGTAGTTTGGAAAAGTTTGAAAATGAACCTACATTTACATACACCAGATAACTGAATATTTATTCCAAAAGTTTACCATTACTAAGAGCTTTCAAAATGATTTTAAGAACCAAAAGAAATTTATAATTATCTTGAATAATAAAAAAGTTACAAATGTATGATGATTTAAAGTTAATACCCGCATCTTTATGCATTTTTTGCCCACCAAAACAAAAACACAGGTGACCTGTGACGTCATGGCGAACATTCCTATAATAGACGTATTTACACTTTCGTCCACCATTGCACAAAATCATACAGGATTCTGCAAAATTTTGCGTCACAAAATAAACCGTTTGACGCCATAATTTAAAAGTGATTGTCGAGTGACATCAAAAGGTTATTCGAAGACAATTCTTGGGGTCATTCGGAGCCGAATTCCAGGTGTAAATTCAACTATAGTACCCTGGGTACGTTTATAACAATTTTAGTTACCCAGGGTACAGTTATACATTCAAATAGTACCCAGGGTACTTAGATATAGTACCCAGGATGACAATGACCCCTTCAGCCTTACTTTTCAATACCATACATCAAGGAAGTAAATTTAAAGTCGGTGAAACATTAAAAAGTCCTTGCATACATGTACATTATTTGACAGTAATAGGAACCCCAGATGACCTTGTTGCCACTAAAATGTTTAAGGCGAGTATTTATTGCGGTGGTTCCGCATTCAATATCAGGTTTACTCTCTGCAGTGGGACCCCTGATTTATTTTGGGTTATTTTGGTTATGCAAGGTACCCCCCCCCCCCCCCCCCCCCCCCGCCCCATAAAAAATTATAGAGTAACTGTACGTGGAGTCGTACACTTAAAAACTGTTAGCAATTGACCCCTTAACTGAGTTGTCAAAGATAAAACTTTTGTATTTGAGCAATAGAGTATTATGAAGAGTTGTAAAGGGTCATAGTTTTATATGTCACGTGTGCCTCGTTTTGAAATTATACAACAAAACATAAATAAGATATGGCCATCTGCAGGCTAAAATCGGCACTTCTCATATAGTAATAATTTTTAAAATCGCCTCATTACACGTAATTTGTATAGAAATAATGTGAACATCACAACTGACCAGTTTTTGTCTGCTGGTTTGCTTACTGGTGTCAGAAAAACAAGCCAGATTGCCATTTTTGCATTATTTCCTGGTAAACGAAATCAAACAAACCAGTAAAATAGCACGTGCAAAATCACAATTCTTTATTCAGTAACTACTTAAATTTGTTTGTCTTACAACATTTATCAATTGCATCAAGTTTCTTCAATATAACGTTGCCCTCTTTGTTGTTTTTGGGAGAAAACTGTGTTTTCCTATTTTTCCAATTTAGGTGCATGCGTACTTACTTTTATTTGTGGTTATTTATATTATTTTACCGTAATTATTTACACTATACTGTTAAATCTGAGGCAAAATAAACCTTTTGAAAGGCAAAAATGTTTATTTATCATAGGTTTAATACGTGAAGAGCAATATTTTCCGGGTGTACGACTCCACGCCCTTTTTTTTCAGGATTTCTAGGGTTCAATAAATCAGCTTGCAGTAAGAAATGCCAGTCCCCATATTTAAAAACCAAAACCAAAACAAAATCATAAAATACCCGTCCATTTACCAACACATGATCAAATAAAATCACTGGGCCTATAAATGTCTCAAAAGTGTACGACTCCACGTCCGGTCACCATATAAGGCACAAAATGTGCACCTGAATATAGGTATCTTGTTTTGTAACCCCCATTCACATAATGGTTACATTGGTTACATTGGTTACACCCATACAAACTATCATTTATTATTCACAACTTCTCCAGTTTATTTGTAACTTTCCTTCACCTAATGGTTACATTGGTTACACTGGTTACACACATGCAATTTCTGTTACCATGGCAACCCGGGCAACCCTTGCATGACCCGGGCAACCCTTGCATGACGAATCAGCTTGGTTACATTCATGGAGAATCAGGGGGAATTTGGTTACAATGGTTACATGCATGGGGAATCTGGTTACAATGGTTACATATATGGGGTATCTGGTTACAATGGTTACATGCATGGGGAATCTGGTTACAAAATGGTTACATACATGGGAAATCAGGTTACAAAATGGGGAATCTGGTAACATATACGGAGAATCTGGTTACAATGATTACATGCATGGGAAAGTTTGGTTACAATGGTTACATGCATGGGGTATCTGGTTACAATGGTTACATGCATGGGAAGTCGGGTTACAATGGTTACATACATGGGGAATCGGGTTACAATGGTTACATGCATGGGAAGTCGGGTTACAATGGTTACATACATGGGGAATCAGGTTACAATGGTTACATGCATGGGAAGTCGGGTTACAATGGTTACATACATGGGGAATCAGGTTACAATGGTTACATGCATGGAGAATTAGGTTACAATGGTTACATGCATGGAGAATCAAGTTACATACATGGAGAATTAGGTTACAATGGTTACATACATGGAGAATCGGGTTACAATGGTTACATGCATGGAGAATCAGGTTACAATGGTTACATGCATGGAGAATCAGGTTACAATGGTTACATGCATGAGAAAGTCAGGTTACATTGGTTACATGCATGGGGAATCAGGTTACAATGGTTACATGCATGGGAAAGTCAGGTTACAATGGTTACATACATGGAGAATTAGGTTACAATGGTTACATACATGGAGAATTAGGTTACAATGGTTACATACATGGAGAATTAGGTTATAATGGTTACATACATGGGGAATTAGGTTACAATGGTTACATACATGTAAAATCAGGATACAATGGTTACAATCTGTTACATACATGGGAAGTCAGATTACAATGGTTACACTACTTGTGACTATCTTTTTATTGGTGGCCATAAAACTATGTCCACCAGGATGGCTCTATGTGTCCATCATTTTACCCCCTGTTGCTAATTAATACACAAGGTATTCAAGGATAAAGGGAATTCATGTCTGCATTGAAGTGTTAAAATTACATAACTTTGATACAGGTAAAGTGTCTCAGGTAAAATATATGTGTTTGTCAAATTTAATTACTGTGATTATGATCCAAAAAAAAATACAAAAAAATTGAAATAAAAAAATCAGTTGAACCAGAGACATTTGAAACAGAGTGTTTAATCTATAATTCTATCAATTCATATAAATGTTATTTTTTACATGTACTTTTTGACAACTGAAGATTAAATGAATGTCATCTTCATATGATAATACAAACTTTCACAATGCCTGTCTTTTTCTATTGAAAAGGTGTTTCTAAAATTAATTTTCCAAAATCAAAATTGTTTATATTTAGCATGCTTAGAGAGACTTATCTGCATTCAGTGTTGTTTAACAAATGTTTGAGATAATATTTTTAGGACTTATTTTTAATAAAATTTAGGCAATTCATTATTTCTCTATTGAATAAATATATTCAACATATATTTATTACACATACATGGCATATTTTCATAATTGATTTATTAATTATTACAGCAAAATTTTATAATATTTTTTATTGTCATATAACTGAGACTCTGACAACTAGCATGATGGGTGTGTCTAAACACTGCTTAGGAGTCCTCAGTGCACCAAGGACTAAGGACTCCTTAGCAGTGTTCAGACGCATCCTAAGTGCACTAAGGACTAAATGGGGTGCTGTTACATGTATTTTTTTTCATATTATGGTAAAAATTAATATTTAATGCATTTATAAATTACAAATTTTATAGAAAAATAATCATAAATAAACGAAATATTCAACATTATTTAGACATTGGTTAGCACACATAAGCTTTAATGTGTTTTGTACCCGTATCTCTATACAATTTATTTTTACTTGCAAGTGTGCTTTAATGTGATAAAAGGCGACGATGGACATGAGTTTGAATAGACTGCAATGGAGCTGAAACACTTTCGCTTGTTTCTTGTGGTGCACTTTTCAAATTTATTTTAATATATTAAGACATTAAGCAATGTAAGAAAAAAAAAAGATTTAAAGAAGTTGTAGTTGAGAATATTTCTGTCGGCTTTTTCATTTTTTTCATGTGATATATTTAGGTTAATATATTCAAATAATAATATAATAAAATCATATTGTATTACAAAAAAAGTATTTACACATCATGTAGTAAAGGCATATTTTTAAGGCATTCATACGTAGGCAAGCATTCTCTTTCTCTGTCAAAATTATATTTTTAGCTCTAAATTAACACATACTGAAATTTTTTCGTAATACTGTACTAAAAACTGTGGAACATTTGCAAAAAAATAATTTGTCTCTTTTATATATTTGAAAATGAAACTTAATCTGACTAAAAAATAGGGAAATGATTTTTTCAACTTCTTTTATACTTTTAGAAGAAGAAAAAAATGTCTAACATATACAAACAAATAAGTATTGTATGAAGCCTTTGTAAACAGGGTTCAGTTCAATATTGTAGCAGATACGTAGCTGCTACAATATTGAACTCAATCCTGATATCAAACTGGTCAAAAACTAGTGATTTTGATAAACCCCAAGGACGCCAAATGATTTTTTTTCTGAATTCAATTGCAATTTTTAGTGAAACCATTTGTACATACACGCATCTTTGTCGAAATCAAAATGAAAACAAACACTTATCAATATATCTATTTCTTATGTCTTCGTATCTCTTACATAACAAGCTGACCACACTCTAACTTATTAGTCAGTTAGTTGGCGCACATCACAGTCGTGCACCTGTGACAAATGACTGACAGGAAAGAAGTAAAACAAAAACTAAATTATTGTTTTTTTCATCATTTTTAATAAGAACAACACATTTAATTGTATAAATCTTTTTCGATATAATTGTTTATTACTTAAAATAAAAAAGATTATGATTGTTTAATCAGTTGTTATGTCATTTGGGGTACGTGTCAAACAGTTCATTGATTTTCGGCATATCAAAGAAAAATAATGTTGAATTTCTTGTCTATTTATGATTATTTTTCTATAAAATTTGAAATTTATGCATTAAACATTGTTAAATAACAATCTCTAACATAATATGTAAAAAGAATACACACAACAACACTCCTTTTAGTCCTTAGTGGCAATGTATAGTCGTTAGTGCACTAAGGAGCCCTTATCAGTGTTTAGACGGCAGCAGTCCTTTGCGCTAATTACTGTTTTTTAGGGATATCATTTGCACCAAAATTTGCTGAATATTTAATAAAGATTTGCCAATAGAGAAGAAAATGTAAGCTTTTGCTGATTATGTTTTAGCCAAATATGTTGTTGACACAGTGCTTTGTTCCGACATTGAGACAACTCTCCACAAGAGACCAAATAACACAAAAATTAACAACCATAGCTCAGTCTTCAAGAATGAGCAAAGCTCTCACCAATTAGTCGAACTAACTATAAAATTCAGTTAAAATTGTCTTATCTCATCAGATGGATGCAAATAGAAAGTACTACACAATGGACCTGGTCAGGTACTTGTATATCCAAACAACAAAAAGACACATTAGTTCAGCCTCTGAGAAAACTTGCAGTTACTGATAGCTAGTTCAAAGCCACTTACAACAAATAAATATCATGCCTCTTTAGGCTAAATTCTTGTTACCCTATTTTATGGATTTTCTCCAAACTTTGTAGAGTGCCAGAATGGAAGTTATTAATTATATTATTTTTGATGATTTTTAAAGTTTAGTTAATTGTTCAATTAAAATATTCGTTAATAAACCTTTTCATTCCCCCAATTTTTATTTAATAAATAATAATAAAAAATATGTTTTCATTTTCTTTCTTTCTTTAAATTCATAATAATTCAAACCCTTTTTGCTTTTTTTCTTTTCTTAAAATGTGGCAATTTTACCAAGTTCACTAATTATTTTTACAGTTAAATACTTATAAAAACACCTATTGTTATTATAAAAACATCCATCGAAATATTTTTGTTGGCATTCAAGGAATAGGTAAAATATAAAATGTTGGCATTCGAGGAAGACACCAAGTCAAGAATTACGGTGTGTTCCCATTTCGCCTTGTGTATATCAGTGCCTTGTACTTGTATGCTATTTGTCTTTATTTATTCATTAAAATATGAAATGTTCATATCCAATTTGTCATCTCTAAGAAGAATTTATTTACAAAATATAACACATTAGTAAAAAAAAATACTTTCAGGAAAAAAAAGAGCAACTACAAAAAGTGGGACACCAAAAATAAAAAAAAATATCTTTCCTTTAAAAAGTATTTCATGGTAGAATTTGACATCAAAATAACAAATATCAACTAATTGCAATACAAACAAAACATAACATAATTTTATTGTTGACAGAAGCTCCCATTTCGCCTTAGTTAATTATTGTGTACCTGAAAATTTGTACTAAGGCAAACTGGGATTAATTTTATATATAAATTTTGACAGCTAAGGCGAAATGAGAATAAGCCAGAATTACCATCATGACCATTAATTATTCAATTGTTTATTGGATATGATCAGTGTGTATATGTGTCTGATATGGTTGATTGCACATGATAATTTGCAATTTGCTCAAAGTCATCATGGTCATCAGTCATGTGAAATGTGCTGTTTAAAAAGTCATTTAATTGCTAAGTCATAATATCTGTTAATACCAAATTTTATTTATGGTACGTTTTATATGCTCATCTTTTCTTACATCACATAATAGAATAGAACAAGGACGTATATTAGACTTCATTGAATAGAATAAAATAGATTATTCCATATTGATAAAATATTAGTAGGTTTTTCTATATGAATGGGATTTGGAATAAATAAGCATATTCACCTGCGGAAAAAGGATATTCACTGCGCAAAACGTCGCGTGCTTTTACGTGTATAATTTTGCCGGTAAAAAAATGTTTGATGGCCTCAGTGAATATCAGTTTTTCAAAAGTCAATAAAACCACACATTTACCTCACCAAAAGACAGTAATTGTATAATATTGCATGGCCAATTAGTGGCATAAAATCAGATACAATTGATTTTCAACAATAATAGTCACTTGTAAATATATATTTAGTAATTTTATCAGTATTGGTAAGAATCAGAGCCAAAAACCACATATATATTGTGAATAAAAGAATAAAATTACATTATATCAGAGACATATAATACATTATGTATTATATGTCTCTGATTATATGCATGCATTCTCAAATCATTTTCTTGACTTAGTGTCAATATTCATGCCTGATCTCCTTATTAATTCAAAACAGTCACAAATATAACAGAAATAAATTTTTCTTGGGTCAAGATCATGCATCTAGAGGCTGAGCCTTAAAAATTTATAAGATTTATTTAAATTTTTTAAATTATAACAATTGTGAGAAATGTATTGACAAACATCTTCCCTATGAATATTATAAAGAGTACATTGTAACTAAAAATGAAGCTCATCTTCAACTTTACCAAGTGAGCAATTTGAACAATGACACCAGCGGGGGATTCAGAATTTTTCAAAAAGGGGGGCCACTGACCTAAGGGGACCCAGCTCCAGTCATGCTACAGTGATTCCCTATATAATCAACCATTTTTATCTCTCACAAAAGGGAAGGGCGGGCCCTCCTTGATCTGCCTTATTTTTATTTGGACACTCAGATCTTTCAATATGTTTTCAAATATGTCATATATATGCACACTGTGCTTCTAAAACACTGATTTGTGGTCATAAGTTTCAAAACTTTTGTTTCCGGTGCACCAAAGACAAGTACTTTGCTGTTTTGTAAGCACCAAATACCACCAAAAGATTTTCAAGTCCCATCATGTTTAAGTCCCAGTTTATTCAAGGATTTGTATAGTTAAAGGTTTATTCTAACAAGTTCAAAAAATATTCCTGTGACTTTCTTCTTTCCTACATTCTTAAAGGAGATCGCATTCATAATGCTATGAAATGATTCAATTCAGTCTTATTTACTTTCATTATTTTAACCAGACATATATAATACATTATAATCTCTGTTCCATGATATTAAAACAATTAAATTTTCATTTTCATTTGGTGGGAACTTTATGTAAACTATATTTTTATTCGTTTATTTTAGAAAATCAAGCCCAAAAATTAATAAATAATAATAAAGACATAAAAATAAAGTTCTATGACAGAGAGACAAAGACATAGATTATCTTATCAACCACTTCTTCAACAATCTGTTTATTCTTGTTGAATTTTACATGACTTGTGTGTATCATGTTTATAGTTCTGATATATACAAATTTAAAATTTCATTATAATGTCTTAAGTTGACAGATTCTAATTCCGACATTTTGCTAGTTACACATTTTACATGTATGTTAAATTTTCAATATATAAAGGGCAGGGTTTTACATTTTAGGTCTAACTTTTTTTTTTAGGGTTTATTTAAATACTAAGTTATTTGTCAATATATATACATGAATACAAGGACACACTTTTATTTTTAATTCAAGAATTCTGATATTATATTTATATATATATTTTTCAAACATGTCTTCTTTCTTTACCTTTAAACATGTTGAAGAAATTTACAACTTTCCAATTGAAACAAATAATTATATAGATATATGCCACGCAAATATGAAATATGAAATAACAGGGACATATAATGCATATGTAATATGTCTCTAGAATAGACAATACGCAAGATGTTAACATTTATAAATTAGGTATTAATCTGAGTTTGAATTAAAAGTAATTAACAGGATTAAGATTGTAAGTTATACCCAGAGTTTAAATTATATGTAATAAACAGAGTTTGGATTGTGAGTTGTAAACACATGATAAAGTTAATATTACATTGGGGAAGATGTTTATTGATTCATTAAATTTGAGGCAAGTTTTAAAAATGGAATAGCATAATATAATAAAGTTAAACTAAAATAAAGAGTAGAAGTTGTTGTTTGTATTTTTTTTTACTGTTCAAGATTAACAACCAGCATATTATTTTATTTTTTTTGGATTGTCATTGTCAACACACAGAGAGAAAAAAATGTAGGACAGTAAGTCACAGGACAAAATGTCACAGACTAAAAGTCACAAATCATTTTTTCTGATTATTTTCTTTGAATAATAACTGATTATTTCTACAAAAATATTTTTGTATTTTTCTTGAACTATTATATATTAACCAACTTTGTCATGTTTGTAAACAAATTTATCAAAAAAATATAACAGATGATCAAATAATTGTTAAAAAAAACAAAATGTTAAAGTAGTTTGTCACTAAATAATAAATTAAATGGCTTCATGGTGCCAAGAAATATATCTTTAGCATGATTGAAATTAAATAAGTCTTGACTTTTCAAGTATAATGACACATTTCCTAAACTTTAATATGAATATATGTATTAAAAAGTAAATATTTCAAGATATTTGTCTTTTATATATTTAAACAATTGTCAACAAATTATTTGTGACTTTTTGTCCTACCAAATTAGTGACTGCATGTCCTGTGAATTTTTGTCCTGTGACTTTGTCCGTTTACAAAAAAAAACACACTATCATAATCACTTAAAATTCGTGAATTCAGATAAAACAATTATTTAAAAGAATAATCCCAGGCTGAATGTTATATTAAAGTAATTGATCTTGACGTGAACATTAACAAAGTCCTGCTTATAGTGGAGTTTAATGACCTTGACTAAGTTGGTCCTGAAACTACTGTGTTATAGTAGTCTCTGAGGTCTGTTGCAGAAAAAAAAAAATTTATTTTACTCACAGAAGACACCAAGTCAGTTTAGATACTTGTACATGCATATCCAGACATTTTCAAACAGATTTATCATAAAGTATAAATGTGTCGGGACAACAACAGACTTTTAAGTTATGACCTTGAAAAGTCCATTCATAGTATGTTGAGACAAACTCATACCCAGTCTTCCAATTGTGATATAGAACCTTGTGTTACAATTTCAGAGAGATCCATACACTAACACACAAGTTGTGGTTCCTTGAAACTACAATATAAATGCTTGTTTTTGGTCCCATTTTTGGTCTCTTATTTCTCAACCTTTGGTACCACAGACCCCAAAATCAATCCAAACTTTCTCTTTGTGGTATTGAACATTCTAGTAAAATTTTATAGAGATGCATTCATTAAACCTTTTTGTCTTAAAAACCAAATGTGTCTTTTGGCAACACAGACGACGTCATAAAAGACCGGACATAAAACTTATTTAAAAAAAAGTTTGCATTTTTAAAAGAAATATTATTAAAATTTAATAGATTTTCTTTTGACAAGGCTTATGAACAATTTTCTAAACAGTGAAATGAATATAATATGTTACTTAAATTTACATATGATTTAAACAATTCACCAAAGTTTCAGGTATATAACCATTGTAACCTAATTCTCTATGCATGTAACAATTGTAACCTGATTCCCCATGTGTGTTACCATTGTAACCTAATTCTCCATGCGTGTAACCATTGTAACCAGATTCCCCATGCATGTAACCATTGTAACCTGATTCCCCATGTATGTAACCATTGTAACCTAATTCTCCAAGCGTGTAACCATTGTAACCTAATTCTCCATGCATGTAACCATTGTAACCTGATTCCCCATGTATGTAACCATTGTAACCTAATTCTCCATGCATGTAACCATTGTAACCTGATTCCCCCATGTATGTAACCATTGTAACCTGATTTTCCCATGCATGTAACCATTGTAACCTAATTCTCCATGCATGTAACCATTGTAACTTAATTCCCCATGTATGTTTCCATTGTAACCAGACTCCCCATGTATGTAACCATTGTAACCGAATTCTCCATGCGTGTAACCATTGTAACCTAATTCTCCATGCATGTAACCATTGTAACCAGATTCCCCATGCATGTAACCATTGTAACCTGATTCCCCATGTATGTAACCATTGTAACCAGACTCCCCATGTATGTAACCATTGTAACCTAATTCTCCATGCGTGTAACCATTGTAACCTAGTTCTCCATGCGTGTAACCATTGTAACCTAATTCTCCATGCGTATAACCATTGTTACCTGATTCTCCATGTATGTAACCCTTGTAACCTAATTCTCCATGCGTGTAACCATTGTAACCAGATTCCCCATGCATGTAACCATTGTAACCTAATTCTCCATGCGTGTAACCATTGTAACCAGAATCCCCATGTATGTAACCATTGTAACCTAATTCTCCATGCGTGTAACCATTGTAACCAGATTCCCCATGTATGTAACCATTGTTACCTGATTCCCCCATGCATGTAACCATTGTAACCTAATTCTCCATGCATGTAACCATTGTAACCTAATTTTCCATGCATGTAACCATTGTAACCAGATTTCCCATGCATGTAACCATTGTAACCTGATTCCCCATGTTGGTAACCATTGTAACCAGACTCCCCATGTATGTAACCATTGTAACCTAATTCTCCATGCGTGTAACCATTGTAACCTAATTCTCCATGCGTGTAACCATTGTAACCTAATTCTCCATGCGTGTAACCATTGTAACCAGATTCCCCATGCATGTAACCATTGTAACCAGATTCCCCATGCATGTAACCATTGTAACCTAATTCTCCATGCATGTAACCATTGTAACCTGATTTCCCCATGCATGTAACCATTGTAACCTAATTCTCCATGCGTGTAACCATTGTAACCTAATTCTCCATGTATGTAACCATCGTAACCTAATTCTCCATGCGTGTAACCATTGTAACCTAATTCTCCATGCGTGTAACCATTGTAACCTAATTCTCCATGCGTGTAACCATTGTAACCTAATTCTCCATGCGTGTAACCATTGTAACCAGATTCCCCATGCATGTAACCATTGTAACCAGATTCCCCATGCATGTAACCATTGTAACCTAATTCTCCATGCATGTAACCATTGTAACCTGATTCCCCCATGCATGTAACCATTGTAACCTAATTCTCCATGCGTGTAACCATTGTAACCTAATTCTCCATGTATGTAACCATCGTAACCTAGTTCTCCATACGTGTAACCATTGTAACCTGATTCTCCATGTATGTAACCATTGTAACCTAAGTCTCCATGTATGTAACCATTGTAACCTGATTCTCCCATGTATGTAACCATTGTAACCCGATTTTCCCATGCATGTAACCATTGTAACCTGATTCCCCATGTATGTAACCATTGTAACCTGATTCCCCCATGTATGTAACCATTGTAACCTGATTTTCCAATGCATGTAACCATTGTAACCTGATTCCCCATGTATGTAACCATTGTAACCTAATTCTCCATGCGTGTAACCATTGTAACCTGAATCCCCATGTATGTAACCACTGAACCTGATTC
Source organism: Mytilus trossulus (assembly GCF_036588685.1). Lineage (NCBI taxonomy): Eukaryota > Metazoa > Mollusca > Bivalvia > Mytilida > Mytilidae > Mytilus > Mytilus trossulus. The sequence goes on from NC_086378.1 coordinate 50,811,982, forward strand.
CCCCATGCATGTAACCATTGTAACCTAATTCTCCATGCGTGTAACCATTGTAACCTAATTCTCCATGCATGTAACCATTGTAACCAGATTCCCCCATGCATGTAACCATTGTAACCTGATTCCCCATGTATGTAACCATTGTAACCTAATTCTCCATGCGTGTAACCATTGTAACCAGATTCCCCATGCATGTAACCATTGTAACCTGATTCCCCATGTATGTAACCATTGTAACCTAATTCTCCATGCCTGTAATCATTGTAACCTAATTCTCCATGTATGTAACCATTGTAACCTAATTCTCCATGCGTGTAACCATTGTTACCTAATTCTCCATACGTGTAACCATTGTAACCTAATTCTCCATGCGTGTAACCATTGTAACCTAATTCTCCATGCGTGTAACCATTGTAACCAGATTCCCCATGCATGTAACCATTGTAACCTAATTCTCCATGCGTGTAACCATTGTAATCTGATTCCCCATGTATGTAACCATTGTAACCTGATTCCCCCATGCATGTAACCATTGTAACCCAACTTTCCCATGTATGTAACCATTATAACGTGATTCTCCATGCATGTAACCATTGTAACCAGTCTTTCCCATGCATGTAACCATTGTTACCTGATTCTCCATGCATGTTACCATTTTAACCCAACTTTCCCATGTGTGTAACCATTGTTACTGATTTCTCCATGCATGTTGCACTGTAACCCAATTCTACATGTATGTAACCAGTGTAACCTGATTTCCCATGCATGTAACCATTGTAACCAGACTTTCACAGGCTGGTTACAAATTTTTACTGGATTCCCCATGGACAGCCATTCATGTACAGTTTGCAACAGATAAAGCCACCATTGCATATCAGTTACTAAAGGTCCATGTGTGTAACCAATGTAACCAATGTAACCATTGCTTCAATGGGGGTAACAAAACAAGATACCTATATTCAGGTGCACATTTTGTGCCATATCTGCCGGTCACTCTACATGTTATATGTATGTCATGATTAACTAGTGTCTTTACTGAAGTTCTATAAAAACTTTCGTGTCTATTAACTTACCATCTCTTAAAAACTCTCGTAAAAGTCCAACTATACGGTCTCTTGAACCATTAAATTTCTTGTTTTCACGGTATAAATTTTCCACAACTTCTACAATGGCGTCGCACCAGAACCATGCAAAAGGCACCCCTAGTCCTACGTCATATTTGATGTCTACGTCTGAAAATGATACCGGATAAGCAGCATCGCAAGTTTTTATTTCTATGCTCGAAAACAGACTTCCTAAAACTGAGCCTGAGGAATTTCGATTTCGGTAATCAAAATGTTTCCGGAGAATGTCTTCCATTGCGTCCATTGTTATCTGATTATGTGCCCCTGATTTTTGGTACTAAAGGTCAACCTCTACCAAAACAACCAATCATCTTTTGTCATAGAAAAGTAGTCCTTAATAAATAAAATAGTCCCACTTTGACTTTGCATATCTTCTTCTTCTTCCGAATACGGGAGTAGACTCCTAGGTAGGAGTGTAAAACTTCCCGGACGGAGTCAAATTACAGGCCTTAAGATATGACAATCTGGCTATTTTTGCCTTTTTTGGCAATTCTTCATTCATACTTTCAAATTTAACTTGAAATTACAATGTTTGCACAATTTAGCATTTAGATCAGTGGAATAGATAAATTATGACATGCTAAAGGTCAAAAGAACAGTTTTCTATCATTTTTTGGGGTAATGTATCAAGTTTTATAGGTTTGCTTAATGCGGCGAATAATGACTTATGCACTTGGGATATACTTGTATTAAAATTTCAAATTTTAATTTAAATTAGATTTCAACCAGTTTTTAGCAATTTATTTAGCAATGGGAGAAGAGCGAAGAGCGGGCCCTTACTTTATGAAAATTTCTAGATCCGCTAGGAACTATCCATACGAACCCCGAAAAAAAAATCTGTGCCGTATGCTTCAATTTGTGTTATACTAAGCTAAGCATCTGTTTCATGTTCATTCTACATAATTCTACCTTTTAAAATTTGTAAAGTGCGTATGACGAACTTGTTGTAGGAGTTTAGGAAGTGCGTTACAGCTTTTACATTAATGCTAGCAAGACAAATCTTTGTTTGGCTTGCTTGCTTTGTTTGTATCAGTGATTGCTCAAGCATGGTAATTAAGATAGGCGGGGCTTCAGCTTGTATACATCATACTTAGATTTTATTGGACATTATATGTCTGAGGTTAAGGACACTTAATTTTAAAACATCACATGACAAATACACTTTTTTCTTGTATGAGGCTGAGAAACTGGCCTTCAACATTAATTGACTTAAAATTAATATTGTTTTTATAACATATCAATCTATTAGTTCAGTCAGTTATTTCCATGTCTGTCCTTCGATTATGAAACTCCAGAAAATATTCTAAAAAATGGGAAACAATTGTATTGAAAAGAGAAAATCGAGTGCACCTTTTTTTATGTTAGGGTGTGTTTGAGATGAATATTTTGTCTTGAAAATGTACAAAACAAGAGTATATGATACATCATCTCGCTTCAGACTCTATCATTTTATATAGCAAAGCTACAGGTTGACTTTATAACATAAAAAAAATCACAGTACTAAAAGATGAAATATAGGGGTCAAGTGAAATACCTATCCAATGGATCACAAAATCAGAGTAGGTGTGTTCGAATAGCTATTTTACTAAAAGTGCTTGACGACAGTCTTTAAGTTGGATCTCTGAAAAAAAATGTTTTCCGTTTCTACGATTGTGAAAATGAACAGATAAGTTCGACGAAGTAGAATCCTGTCTGTATTGTATATTTACAGGTAAGGAAACATGTGAGAATATGTGTCATGTGATGTTTTAAAATTTAGTGTCCTTAACCTCCAACATAACGTCCAATAAAATTTAAGTATGATGTATGCAAGCTGAAGCCCCGCCTATCTTAATTACCATGCTTGAGCAAACATTGATACAAACAAAGCAAGCAAGCCAAACAAAGATTTGTCTTGCTAGCATTATTGTAAAAGCTGTAACGATATATAAAAGAAAGTCGTTGACGGTAACTGTCTTGAATAAAATTTGTGATTTCGTCATATTAGATTAGTCCAAATAATGACAATAATGAGGGGGGTACAGTGGCGGATCCAGAACTTTTCCTAAGGGTGGGCCCGCTGACTGAACTAAGGGGGGCCCGCTCCAGTCATGCTTCAATGATTCCCTATATAATCAACCATTTTTTTCCCACGAAAGGGGGGGGGGGCCAGCCCCCCCCCCTGGATCCGCATATGGGATTGGACCTTTATCGGGACTCCGGGATCGGGTGTTTTTAAGCTCGGGATTTCGGAATTGACCCTTTCGGGATCCGGGAATCCTTTTTTTTCGGATTTCGGGATGTCGGGATTTGCTTTATTTAAATTCGGGACCTCGGGATTCCGTTTTTTCAAGTCCGGGATTTCGGGATCAAGACCCCTCCTATCCCCCCTCAATAATTATGCCGTCTGGCAAGGCTATTTTAATTTTTTTTTTCTGGGACGCCTTCCTACGTAAATTAAAATAGCCTTGCCAGACGTCATAATTATTTGAACTTATATTAGATTATACAGATCATATAATATATCCAGTGGCAGATCCAGGGGGGGTGTCCGACGGTTGGACCCCCCCCCTAAGTCAACTCAAAAATGTTCTTACACTCGCAGGACTTTCTACCGTAAACGGCCGTGGGAACCAATTTATCTAACAATTAGGAAGTGTAAAGTCCCGTCAATATATTGCAGTCTATTGTCTATAATTTCCGGATCCAGTAAACCTGGGCATAGTCTTGTCCAAGAATAACGTCAGTAAAATTGTACTATTTTTTTGAAAATCTAAATACTTACATAATGACTATTTCAACGAATCTGACGATAATTAATATCCAAGCACTAGAAATGTGTGTTAAATTCTCGAGGTTAACTTAAATTCAATTTTGGTAAAAACCGACTAGTGGAGCTGCTATTAAAAATGCCGTAATATGACCCGTATGGTGACAGAAATGTAATTAATTTTAAAAACATGACGACGAGATACTGCATTTTTATTTTGTTCATAGCATTAATGTGCATGGTCAATTCCCCAAATGTATGTCACAAATGTGAATGCACTATCAGGTAAGTAAATATTCATTATTTTAAATTTTCATTAACATGTCTTACTATAATTGCCCTGTGTACGCATGCAGTACGAAAACTAGTGACAAAATCTCGAAGAACAAAATATTACCTACACATCTACACTGAAAACACAAAATCAAAGTAAAGGATTAAAGGTTGATGAAGATTGTTTTAATATTAATCCACTGTTAATCCTAATCGGTCTTTAATAAAAGGGTTTTGAAATGAAGAAAATAACGCAAACTACTCAAGTTTTCTTATTTATCCATGAATAATTTACATAATTATACAGAAATATTTTGTAAACCAAAAACATGAAAACTCTTTGAAATTTCATTTCTTATTTTGTCGTTTTATTTATCTTAAAAAAAGTTTCTTTTTCCAAACCAAAATGATTATAATAAAGGCGCTCTATGTGAAAATGTATTCGTTAACGTTTTTTTTAGCTCACCTGACCTGAAAGGTCACATGAGCTTTTCTCATCACTTGGCGTCCGTCGTCCGGCGTCCGTCGTCTGTAAACTTTTACACAAATCTTCTCCTCTGAAACTACTGGACCGCAGAGTACTGGACCAAATTTAACCGAACTTGGCCAAAATCATCCTTGGGGTATCTAGTTTAAAAAAATGTGTCCGATGACCTGGCCATCAAACCAAGAAGGCCGCCATGGCTAAAAATAGAACACAGGGGTAAAATATTTTGGCTTATATCTTATCTTATATGGCTTATGTCTTCTCTGTACCTATGTATTTGGTGATGAGAATAAAGATATATATATATATATATTATATATATGCAGACCATAATGACTACTATAGTATCTTTAAAACCAAAGCATTTAGAGCAAATCTGACATGGGTTAAAAACTACTGGGCCAAATTTGAACTTACTTGGCCACAATCATAATTGTGGTATATAGTTTTAAAAATGTGTCCGATGACCCCACCTACCAAACAAAATGGCCGACATGGCTAAAATTAGAACATAGTGGTAAAATGCAGTTTTTGCTTTATATCTTTGAAACTAAGACATTTAGGACAAATCTTTCAAGATTTAAATGTCCATCAGAATAAGATCTATCCCCTCACAAATTTTCAGATGAATCCTACAAGCCGTTGTTGGGTTGCTGCCCTAAAATTGGTAATTTTAAGGGAATTTTGCAGTTTTTGGTTATTATCTTGAATACTATTATAGATAGAGATAAACTGTAAACAGCAATAATGTTCAGCAAAGTAAGATCTACAAATATATAAGTCGAATGACCAAAATTGTCAGAGAACCCCTTAAGGAGTTATTGTCCTTCAGTGGCGGATGCAGGTATTTTCGAAAGGGGGGTGCTAGCCCAGGGCAAAGGGGGGGTGCAGGGGGGTGCAAACATATGTCCCGATTCAAATGCATTGATCGGCCAAAATAAAGGGGGGGTGCGGACCCCCGGAACCCCCCCTCTGGATCCGCCACTGTTGTCCTTTATAGTCAATATTGAACAACTTTTCGTCATTTTTGTAACTTGTACAAAAATCTTCTTTTCTAAAACTATGGGCCAATTTAACAAAACTTGGCCACAATCATTACTAGGGTATCTATTTAAAAAAAAGTGTCTTATGACCCCGCCTACCAACCAAGATGGCCGACATCAGTAAATACAGTAACAGGTGAGCGACACAGGCTCTTGAGAGCCTCTAGTGTGCTTTTATGGTAGGGAATTTATATTCGGTTTTAAGCTTTATGAAAGCATAGATAGGGAGTTGTAGTGTGAACACATGTTTAATTTATGTCGTGCTACCACTTTCCTGTTGGCCGATAGTATCGCCATATAAGACCCTAAAAATGGGACGCCATACCTTAGGGGTTGACCATTTGGTTGTGACATTGGGTCACCGTAGCCATATTTGGACCTTAAATCGGGACGCCATACCCTATTTTTTTGGTAAACCTGTAACTTTGAGCGAGATCGTCGCTAGCTAATACGATGAAGAGTTATGAAGATTTAAAACAGTCTTTTTTAAATTTCAGCGAGGAATATTCAGACATTCGAGCAGTGCGCATGGTACAACCAGTGTACAACGAAGGTAGTTTCAAATGGTATAATGTTTATGGAGGATTAACTTTAAACCATTTTTTCTTCACGTTGGTGATTTCCTGTTGTGTTTCATTTTGTATGCAGAAAATGTAAGAGTTCAGATTTCACAAGAACTTCCAAATAAGTCTACTTTAAACGACCAGCTGGCTTAAAGCGACTTCTAGCAGTAGACGGCAGAACTAATGAGACATGTATAATGTCCTCTGGTGAAAACATTCATTTATTTCTAGAACCAGAAAGAACTGTAGAGTCTGTTGGGTTTAGTTTTGTTGACATACAATTCATGATGAAAAGAAAGAAGACATAAAAGCTGATAACCATTATAAATAGTGTTCTTCTTTTGTCAAACAACTAGTTCATGTTTTGTCAACTCTGTGACTTTTGTCGCAGAAAGCTTGGCATAGGGATAGTGATCCGGCTACGGCGGCGTTAGCTGACTTCTTAAAAGCTTTATATTATGATCTCTTATATATGGAGAAAGAATAAACAAAAAACTAACAATTCCAGGATTTTATTGTGAGCCTGTGCATGTATGGCGACACATGTCACCATCCTTATGTATTTTTTAGATAAATTGCTTCAAAGTTGACCGATATGCATAGAATTTGGCAGAAAAAGGAGGACATTACTTAATATAGAATAACGTTTTTTTTTATTTCCCCTGTCTGGTTTCGTAAATTTCCTATCAATTCTAACTGATTTAGTTTTATTTCCAACTAACAGGGTGGATCTGAGATTCAGCTTTCAAAATTTCATTGGGTGAACAGTGATTTTCAAGTACAATTTGAATTGATTGATTTGAGGTTGCAAAATGTCCGGTGGCAAATATTTCAGGCATGTTCAGGACCATACAATACAATTTGAAATTATTGTGTCAAAAAAAACCACACATTTATAGATCTAATGCAGCCATCAAAAAGGTTACAAAAAACATCCCATTAGTTGTAAAAGTGAAAGATAAAATAATACATGTTTTAATGTAGTATATTCTCTGTATATGATGTAAACGTTTGGGTAGTGTGAATAGTTGCAGAAAACCTTGCAAACTGTATGTATTAAATTTAAGTTCAATTAACATTCTGTCTTTCGTGAAAAATGATATAATAAAAAAATCTGAGAACATACATGCATCCTCTATAGGTAACACTTGGTGCATTATAAAAATTCCACCTTGAAATTGTACACTGTAGAAGGAAGAAGTCAGACTCTGTGCTCTGAATATGCGTACTTTTGGTATATATATTTATATTAAAGATCATAGTGGAATATAGTTGAGAAATCTCAATTGTAAATCATGTCCAACTCAACAACAAGACACACCCATCCCTGTACAACCAAGTGTAAATTAACATGAACCATAATGATATTAATATGTTTACGTGTTTTCAGTTTGTTTCTGCATTTGAAGAAATATATCAAACAAACATATCTCTTTCATTTCGTTTTGGCGATCGGGGCGCTTTTCTTGGTTTACCTTCGACAATTATTGAAATAATTATGCGATTATTCGTTTATTGTTGTAACAGGGTCTGAGAGATATAATGTTATTTCATCCCAACGGATGCGCATTAAGTGTTGAAAGCTGAAAATGTTCCTTTTTCCTTTGTACATACATTGTCACAAAAATTGTCAGTATTCACCTCAAAAGTAACAAAACCTTTAAACATACTTATTAAGAAGGATTAGTTACGATACTGCTGTCAATTCACTAAAGATTGCTTATTTGGGCTTCAATATTAATTCACTTGGACAGGGTTCTTCTCATATCTTTTATGATGGTATACTACTAAACCCCTTTTTTTTAAGATACTGTTTCGGATTTTTGTTTTTCCGATTAAGTTTGTTGCATTAGACTTAGTATATGAAAATTATGTCCCTTGTAACAAAACGTGAACCTCGTTGGCAGTTTAACTGTCCGTCTGGTATATTTCGTTCTTTTAACTTTGGACCTCAATCAAAATATGTCCATAGCTTAACTCACCTGGGTCTTTAGGTCCAGGAAACCTTATGCAATTGCCTATCATTTGTACCTAATGTGGATAAAAGCTTAGCCGTAGGGAGTTTTGTATGAATTAAAAAAGAGAATGGAAAAATCAGCCTACCCCACCTTTGGACATCAATTAAAAAAGTTCCTTGAATTTACCCACCCGGGTCTTAAAGTCCAGATAACCTTAAGCAATTGCCTATCTTTTGTACCAAAGGTGGACAAAACCTTTGTCGTCGGGAATTTTAAATGAATTAAAGAAGGGAGTTGCTATGGACACCCTACCCCAACTTTGGACCTCAATTGAAACACGTTCCATAACTTAACCCACCCGGGTCTTTTGGTTCATGCAACCTTATGTAATAACCTATCAGTTGTACCTTATGTGGACAAAACCTTTGCCACAGGGATTTTTTATATAAATTAAAGAGGGGAAGTGGTAGGGTCACCCTACCCCAAATTGGCACCTCGATTAAAAACGATAAAACACTTTACCCATCTTGGTCGTTGGGTCCAAACAACCTCTGTACTTATTGTTGACAAAAGCTTTGCCGTAGGGAACTTTTGATAAATTAAAGGAGGGAGGTGGTAGGGGCACACTACCTAAACTTTTAACCTCAATCAAAAACGTTTATAAACCTTACCCACCTTGGTCTTTGGGTCCAGACAACCTTAAACAAAATTCCTATCATTTGAACTAAGTGTGGACAAAACCTTTCCCGTAGGGATTTTTTTTATGAATTGCAGAATAGATGAGGTGGTGTTACCCTACCATAACTTTGGACCTAAATTAAAATAGGCAACTTTGTGCAATTGCCAATCATTTGTACCTAGTATGGACAAAAAGCATAGCCGTAGGGATTGTTGTACATGTGAAGCCATAGATGAAGGGGGGCAAGGGGTTTAACTGTTATGCTGTTATGGGGCAATTTAATTCTTTATTATCTGTTATTTTGAAAATATATTTGCTGTTAGCTGTTATTGTCTTATTTTTTGTTATAGCTGTTATTGGGCTTTTAGTTTTTTTGCTCACTTGACTCTACTTGGGTTTTTGAAATCATATAAAAAAGGATAAAATTTTGTTTAATATTGCATTCCGTTCTGTGGTTTTCTAAAAGAAGACATTTGTATGTATTTCTCATGGTGTCCAGGGGTGGATCCAGGATTTAAGGTTAGGTGGGGCGCAATTTTTTTGAGGTTTGATTATTGAAATATTCAAAAGAGGGTGCAATGTTGATATCTTGAACTATTGTGTTGTAAAATATGAGAGAAATTTAAGTTTCAAGCGGAAACCACATAAATCCACCCCTAACAACAATTTACAATCACCATAATTAACAAGAAATATGTTAGGTTCTATTCATTGAGACTATCCCCGTCTCCATATATTTCCCAGAAAAGGGGACTGAAGAAAATAAGGATAGAGACAGAACTCAATCCGACCGGGTACACAAGCTGACCCTCCATATAATTTTTTTTTATAGCGATGTTATGTCAATGGTTGCTGGGTAAACTGGTATTGCACTCATATTAGTCAATTGAATATCTTCAGGGGGATTTATTCGTCCTCTTGTTTCCTCCAGACCAAATATCAAGTGACTGACTGGCGGATGGAAGGACAGTTGTGAAAATGAATAATCAGTCCCTTGCTTTGATGAAAATGAAAAATCTTGCTTCAATAGTGCAGAAAAGTTGAAAAAGGCTTAATTCATCAGATGGATACAAATATAAATACATCTAACAAAAAAACAGAGTGGACGTGTAACATCTACCAGAGACCTGTATTATATAAGGTGTTCTACACTGTTATATGTAACATCCACCAAAGACCTGTATCTTATAAAGTGTACATAATTTTCAACTTCAAAAATTAAAAAACTAATTCTAAACAAGGATGGGCCCCCCTCAAGGATTTGTAAAAACAACCTATACAAGTCCTTGTTCTATTAAAGTGTATCAATCACAATCCCAATCAATTCTATATTTATATGTTAGTGAGGTCAAAGGGCCCCGTTGAATCCTGAGGTAGATGTGTTGAAATTCATTGTAGTTAACTAACAATATTTCAACGGGAACAGACCTCACCTTTCTTGGCTTCAGTGCATAGAGTATACATTAAACTATTTGACAATCATCGGTGTTTTTTTATGTATGATATTACAACATGTATAATTAAGATTTAGTGATCAGGAAGCTTGATAAATAGCAAGTACTCTTTACCTGAAATAAGACGAATTTGTTGTTTAAAATAAAATATGACAATTAACTTCTGATTTAAAAATACGCTGTTTGTGTAAAAGAATTTCAAGGCCGACAACCCAATTTGAAAAACTGTATTTGATGTACATGTCGTGTTTGATTGGTCATTCATTCGTCTTAGTGCAATTCGGACAAAATGAGCCCGGTTTGTGCAAGATTTCTCACATCGTTTCATTCTAGCTACGCCCCTGTACATATTATAGATTCATTATTAGGGGGAGTATAATAAGTATGACATAATTATTAATATTGGCAATCATACCACAACTCAAGTTATTGTTGATAAGAACGTATACATGTGTAGATTTACGTCTTTTATTGTAAACGACAGTGTCCCCGGGAGTCAAAGCCTAAATCAAACCAATTATACCAAATATAATTCAATATATAGACCATCTAACACCATAAAAACTAATTATATCAAGGATGTTTCAATAGTTCGAGCAATTAACAAGTTTTTATGTTTATTTGGCTATGATCAAAACAGCTGGCTCAGAAACGTATGATGTTTGCAGACAAATCTGGTCTCATACTTTGCTATTGGTTTCAGTTATTTTCTCTTCAAATCCTGGGCACAAAACATTATACAAAAAGGGAAAACAGCATTATACTATACTATAGTTTATTATGAAAATAGTTGAAATGGATTGAATGACATTCATGAGGTGTTACATGTACAACTAAAAGAAGAAAAAAATACTTTAGTAAAAAAGTTAATATAAATCAGACACTAGATTATTATAATAAAACAGTTCAGTATAACTGACAGACGATCACAGACCTAAACATTGTAACAGAACACATTTGTTTACAATGTATGAAACATCCAGGTATTCCAACCCCTGAAATATAAACCTTTATACAAATAATTTACGCCTTTGCTTCACCAATTGTAATCCCTATGTCTTGCATTCTGGGACTTTCATCGCAGGTGAAACACAAAAATCAAACCAGATTCCCTTGACAGTTAACTTGAAAATGCATTTTGTACCTGTAAATCAGGCAAATGTTGATCAGATGTTTCAGAAAATTCATACATATTTTTTGTAGCAAATAAAAAGGATTTGCAACTTATTTATTTTTATCAATACATGTATATATGACATAGTGTCTGTAAGAATAAATATAAAATTGTAATCTCAAATTTAATTAATGAGAAGACTGATAACCATGTTGTTAATGTTAACATATTAAAACATGTGTGTGCATATGCACATGTGTGAAAATGAATTATTTAAATATTTGCAATGAAGGTAATCAAAAGGTTGTTTGAATGCATGAATCATTACATGTATTTAGTAATGCTGAACACAGATCAAAATCATCATGTTTTTAATTGCCCCGAACATGGGTTACTTAAATTTGGTACCTCCTGATTACAACAAAAGTGCACACACTGAAATGTCTTGCCTGCTTTCCTAACCATCATTGATTTAATGTTGAAAGTCTTCAAAATAAAGGTTTTACTGCAAGTATCACATAAACATTATCAATGACTGACGACAATAAGGTCAAGGTCAGATAATCCCAGGCAGACATACAAGTTCACCTTACAATCATTCCATACGCCAATTATAGTTCACCTTTTACTTATAGTATCAAAGAAACAAAGCAAACCATGAAAATGAGGTCAATGTCAGAGGATATATGACAGACGGACATGTAAACACCTTACAATCATGTCATGCACCAAATATAGTTAAGCTATTGCTTACAATATCTAAGAAACAGACTTAACGAAGAAATCTTAACTTTGACCAATGAACCATGAAATTGAGGTCAAAGGTCAGATGAACCCTGCCAGTTAGCATGTCAACCTTACAATCATTCCATAAACCAAATATAGTTAAACTATTACTAATAGTATCTGAGAAGAGGACCAAACTACAAACTAAACATTGACCAATGAACCATGAACATGAGGTCAAGGACAAATGATAACTGACAGACAGACATGTACACCTTGACCTATTGCTTATAGTATTTGAAATACAGACCAAAACACAAAAACTTAACTTTGACCAATTAAACAGGACAATGAGGTCAATGTCAGATGAAACCTGGCAGACCGACATGTATCCCTTACAATCATTCCATACTTCACATATAGTTGACCTACTGTTTATTGTATCTGAGAAAAGGACCTTATCACGTAACTTTATCCTTGATCACTGAATCCCTGGAATTAGGTAAAGGTCAGGTGAACTATGTCTGACAGACATGTAGACATGGCAAGGAACCCATATACTAAATATAGTTTTCCTATTACTCATAATAAGTGAGAAGTTCACATGGCAAAAAAAACTGTAATTTTTTTTTTAACTGTTGTTAAACCATAAAAATGAGGTCAAGGACAATGGACATATGACAGACAAAAACTTTTGTCTTCTTCCTTATGAAATATAAAGCTTTATAAAAATAGTTTACGCCACCACTGCCCCTGTATAGTAATCCCCATGTCTTGCATGACAAAAAAGTAACTAGCAGTCCTAGGGCAAAGCAAAGGGAGGAAAATCTGAATCCCTAAAAAATATATCTGGTTCAAATCAATTTTGGGGTCCAAGCTTTGCAAGATGTATTATATTTTTATGGTTTGTCTTTTCCAGAGCCATAATCAAAATGGCCCCACCTGCATAGGTATCAGTTTCTCTTCATTGTTTTCAAAATAAAGGTCATGCTCATTTTGTGGTTGTATCACCTTTGACATTTGAGTTCAGAATACAGTTTACAGAATAGATTTTGATATTTATTTTTTACATTAATTGCAATCTGTTATGATCATGTTTGTTGTTTTCACTCTATCTATTATAGTTTTTAAGAAGAAAAAAATGCAAACAAATTGTTAAAATTGTCATTGTGGGTAATTGCTTCATTAAGGAGTCAATTGACAATTTCATCATCTTGATTTGTTCCTTAGGTCTTATCTTTCAGATCCTTGAAGATCATTACAGTTGATAAATACATTTACATTGATCTGTAATACCTTTGAATGTCTTAAATTTTTCCTAGACATTACACATGCATGTAGACAGACAATGAAGCTTGTACTCTGGTGTAAACATCATCTTATTGGAAGGAAGGCATGCACAGATATCAATTTAGCCATTGAAATGGTGACAATTTTCAATGAAGTTTTTTCCAGAGTAGACTACATGAATTGATTAAAATGAAATTGATTTTTATTATTTGAAGAAATATCAAGTTTTATCAAAAATTATTTCAAATGCTAAAAAGATGTTCTTGTCTAAAGACATACATTGTGGAATAGGCTGTCATTTTTAGCTTTTTTCCTACTATTCTGTGTTTCCAAAAAGACCTTTAAAGGCACAATAGCAAAATCCCAACCTGCTGACCAATTCAAATGACAATTTACTGAATTGTTTACAATTGTACACAAATTTACATGTTAATTACATAATGAATAATAAGGCCAGTTACCCATACAGAAAAAATTAGTGGAGCGGAACGAAACTTAAACTTGATCTGTAACTCATCATGGTTAACTCACATACCAAATAAACAGCCCAATATCTGAAGGCGTTTAGAAAAAAACTCTGTATAATGGTTTGTTTCGGAATGACGGAATTGCGGATTTACAGAATTTCAGAATATGGGACAAGGGTAAAACTATATGGCACCGACAACTTCGTTGTGGGGCCATTAAAACCATGTTTTATATTGATAATGTAACAAATAAAAAGTGTAAACATCAAATTGACCTACCACTTGTGGTTCACCATAAACTAGACCTAATCACAAACTAATACATTGTTGAAGCAGTCGCGGCCGCCGGAAACAGCATACCTATGTCTGGCTTTTTGACTCCGTCAAAGCGAGACAAAAATTAGTTCTGGAACAAATTTTCTAGTGCTGGAACATATTTTCTGTGAAATAATTTCTGGTGGAACATATTTCGGCGGAACAAATGTCACGCCGGAACAAATTTTTTGTTACACCTGATCTGTAACAACTGTCACTTTTTTTTCAAAGAATAAGATGAGGGCCCATTTTCCATAAATTTTAATATTTCCAAAGGACATCACTCTATTAATAAAAAGTTGATCGTCACCATTATAGAACTTGTCCCAAGACATTACTGGTATTAAAGTTTCTTCAATAGATAAAAACAATTCACCTAAGTTTCATTCAATTGGGTTATTTAATATAAAAAAGATGTGGTATGATTGCCAATGAGACACCTCTCCACAAGAGACCAAAATGACACAGAAATTAAGAACTATTTGTCATTGTATGGCCTTCAACACTGAGCAAAGCCAATACCCCATAGTCAGAGCTCTATAAAAGCCCATGAAATGCATTTTTTGAGGTATTGTCAGACATAATATGTCCTGTAAATGGTCATATAATTATTTTTTTTGGGGAGAGATAAAAAGTATATCTGAACAAAGAACCGATCAACTGGTATTAAATTTTCTTATTTTCTAATTTGTATTGGATGTTTATCAACCTTTTTCAGCTGGACCAAATCACTACTTTCCTTTAAAATTCTGGACCCAAATTTTTTTACAGTGTAATTTCACCCCCCTACTTGCAATTTGAGGCATTAAACATGTAGAAATAAATTTGGAAGGGGTATAAAAATTACTGACAAGTAACCCACTGTCAAAACTAGGGACTATATTCGTGAACAACGAAAATCAAGGGAAGACAATTGTGGTCTCGGACCCAATAGGATAGAAAGAGTTGACAAATCTTTAAAAAACTTGGTATGACCAAAGCTTAATAAATTATTACACTGCTTACAAACTTTCATGAAAGTAGGATGTATATTATAGACAATAAGTTAAGTTCTATACTCATCTTTGCATGTAAAATTTTGACGTTAAAATTGAAAAAATTTCAACTATCAACATTTGGGGCTTTAAAAATTAAAATGTTGCAAAAAAATACTTTTTAAATGCCTTAATATATAACTTATCATGTACTAAAAGCAATAGAGTACTCATTTGATTTATCAGACTTGGCATAATTATTCAAAAGTCAAATTTTATATGAGCCTGCGCCTAAAAATTGAGGTTTTTCAATGAAGGGGGGCCTTACATGAAGAGGTAATATTTTCCAGCAATTTTAAATTTGTGAAGCATTTTGGTTATGAATATTCCTTACATATGTATTGAAAGTACTTTAAATTGAAAGAAAAGTTACAAATAACATATCATATTAGTTTAAAAGGGTCTTAGGCCAAGTAAGACTGGAAAAAATTCAGGGTCAATTTAGGCCATGCCACATATTTACAGTAAAAAATGCATATTGAGGCTATAAGAAATAAAAATTTGTGTCTTTTTATCATTTCTATACTCATGTGACATGATGCAACAAATCTGAGCAAAAAAAGACTCTTGCAGTTAACTTTTCTTACAAACAGTATGGTCTTGTAGTCTTGTTTCGTGGCAAATGAATACACCAAGACAATATAAAGTTATGGATTCTTTATTTCGTTCTATATTGTAATCCAAAATAAATACCCTCACAGGTATTTGTGAAGGCTTGAATACAATTAAAGTACGATCACATCAGGTTGATGCCGACATGGTGGGTCATCAATATGGAATATACCTTATAAATAGGAAAACCAAACTCCAAATAGAATATAATATTACAATTTACTAGACAATGAAAATGGTGTCCATTACACAAAGTGACCATGTAGAAATGTAAAGTTCCCGCCAAAGAATTGACCACTAATCAATACCAATAAAACACTATTGAAACACCTGATAAAAGTCACACCTGAGCGAACCTGAAATATACACTCCGTATAGTTTAACCATGCAATAATATAATACTACAGTATTACTTATATATAAAATACATATATCCTAAAATAACACTTTACCACAGTCTGATACAAAGATTTTTGCCTTTTTAGGGAAAAACTTGCATGGAATTTATTCTCAACAGGCTTATATTTAAACCATTTGCTATCCTACAGAAGAAAAGAAAGATATTATGTGAAATGGAACAGGTACAATAGACATTGTAAAGTGCAATGAAAAGTGCTAGAAAAGTTATTGAAATTTTAAAATCTTTAACCACAAAGTGAATATTTGTGGACACAGCAACCACCGACAAAATGAAGGATCACAAAAGTCGCAGGCTCAACAAAAACAATGAACACGGATCAACATTGATACATAAGGTTTTAACAAGTGAAATAAAATAGAAGTAACAGATGGTTACCTGGCCAAAATTTAACAATGAACACAAATAGAAAACATTTACATCATTCGATTGTCAAGTCTAAAAATAAACACTGTACTTCAGAATCATAAAATTTACTAATTGTTAATATACTGCATCAACATAATAATACATACTGGTCATATATATATATACACCATGTGGTCCATAATTTGTATCATGATTACAAAATACTTTGTTCCATTGCATGATTTGTACCCAATTTGACACGGGTGTTTCTGTTTTTTTTTTATTTATCATTCCTAATGGGCTTTGCACATTATTTTTTCTAAGTGTTATATGTTTTAAATTCTATTTTAAACTTAATTATCTTTTTCAATTAGAGCATTCAATTTTTTGCATACACAGGTCCAAGGTCACTTTATTTCATTCTTCCAAATAATCAAAATTTGTATTCATTGAAATGTATATACTAAAGTAACTCAACAGTATAACCAAAATAGTGTATAATGTTGCAAAGCATGAGCCAATAAATGTTTTTTGTTTTTGATACTGACTTTATCACTGTGAAATATCAGGTGAGCCTGAAGGGCGAGCCTGATATTTTACAGTGATAAAGTCAGTATCAAATACAAAAAGTCCTTTATTCTGTTTATCGGTAATTACCAAAAAATAAAAATATTTACAATAAAAAAGCAAATAACAAACAAACTATATCGCTTCGAATTACAGCGAATCACACTTGACGTCACAGGCTGCATTACATCATTTTAAATTTTGTCACAGTGCAGTAAACATAGGTTTCTTTGAACAAAATATTGAAAATGAAATATTGCAAGGGTTTTATTAATTTTGTTTTGGACACTGTAACAATTCCGAATATAAGTGGTAAGAATGATAGTAATACGATATGAATCAGCAGATTTGTTATTGTTTTAGAATTTCAACTTCAACATGTTCAAGCTTAATTTTTTTTTATCAATCTTTGGCTTATGGACAATGATGGATAACATTTATCTTGTCTGACATTATACGCTCAGCGTTCATCCTGACAACAACCACATTGATTTCAAATCATTTTTGGAAAGTACTGTGTAATTTAGTCCAAATAATTATGACATCTTGAAAGGCTATTATATCGTTGCTGGGCTTCGAAAATGTTGTATATGACTTTTTTGGCTAAAAATACTTTTTGACACCAATGGTCTGGGCGGTAGAAAGTCTTTTGTATTACAAAATAGCAAACATTTAGACCAATCAAACGTTTGAAATACTATCTTAAATATTGTTTTGTAAACAATGAATTTGGTTTGCATAAATAATTATTTAGACATCTCTCTTATTCACCATTTAGTAAAATAAAAGTTTTTCAGGTTCATAATTTCATTAACTTCACTCTTATACCTGGATCAGCAAAAGTAATAAAATTGCAGACAAAATATTTCCAACATATATTTAACCATATTATTTTGAAGAAGTATGAAACTTAGCATTAAGTTTTGGACAATCATATAAACATCACTTAATGAAAGCAAAATATACACATTAACCCTATTTACTCCAATCCGGGGAAAACAGTCATTTATACAACTTCCTGTTTGGGTCAGGCCTCCGAAAATAAAGGTCATCAGCAGTAGTGAGCTGAGAGAGGAAAAACTTTAGAAAGCAAATATCAGTAAGAAACATTGATAAAGTATGATCCACTTTTTCGAAATTAAAATTGAAGTAAAAATTGTTTGTTTAAATTTTTACGGTAGTTTAAACAGGTCTCATTTAAAAGTATCATTCATGGTGCAATGTTTTAACAGGGGCCTAGATAGTTTCAACTGGATGAAAAAGTTGTGTAATCTTAGAACTTATCTGGAATTACACTTATTTTTTGGACTTCTCCCTAACTCGCCCTAGAAGTAATTGTAAGTTTTTCAATACACATGTTGTGCACCATAAATTCATAGTTACCCCAACATTTTAATAGCTTGATCATGTTGATGCTGACTTACTTTGAACTACCAAAAGTCAAAAAGATATAACATAGGTTTTCAAGACACTATTGTTAATAATATTGACAAGCTTAAGACAAAGCACATAATTCACACTTCGGTAAGGACAACCATGTTTATACAAGCAAAATTAACGCTCAATTTACTACAATATCTTTCATCTCACAATATTTTATCTATATATGAAAACATTGGTAAATCATCAATAATAAATCGACTTATTTGTTTTCTTCAAATATCTTGTGTAAACTCATTCACTACTAGGTTGTATCAATTTGTGAATATCTGTACGCAAGAACAGCTCAGACTGAAATCTGTTCAGACCTTCCACCATCATAACAAAGCTTACCATCACCTAGTAAAAATATAAATTGAATGTGTTATTGTAGTAGTTTTGAAAGGTATATTGAATATGAAATTAATTGTATTTGGCACAATGTAATCTAAATAAAGGCAACAGAAGTATATACCACTGTTTTAAAGTCATACTCAGAAATATATTTTCACTGTTTAAAAAAAGATTGATTTACCATCAAATTGTAAGTTTGTAACTATGTAAAGGTTTCAAAGTCAATGAAAATATGTTCAAACAAACCTCTGGTAAAAAGACATCAAGTAGCTTCTCATCATTTTCTTTTACAGCCCCTTTACTGCTGATCTTATTCCTCAGTTCAATATACTAATAACATAAAAATAACAGAATTAGTATCAAATTTCCATTCTCAATTTTATATCTATTTTCCCCCATCTCTTGAATAATATGGGGAAAAAAAATTAAAACTGTTATGCTTTGTAACAGTGCATGAAAATGTTTGAAGTTGGTTGACTTCTATATGTTAATCAAAACATTTTGATGCAATTTTTAATGCATATTATATGTAGTTTGTTACCTGCAGTTTTGAATTTTTACTTACTATATTTTCAGAAGGAATGAATTGAAGGCAGTTCAACGTTTTCACATCTTTTCTTTTCTTAGAATTGAACTGTCTGAAAACATTCCAACGAAAAGAAGGCAACTCTGTTCTTCTAATCTTGTTACATAATTTCTGAAGAAAAATATTTTTTTAATTAAAGACTGATTGATAGATTCTGATTGTTCTTTAAAATGTCAAATCTCATAAATGTTTTTATTCAAATTTGAAATACGTTTAAAGTACAGAACAAAGTCTTTAAAAGTTGCTTACTACTAAAACTTCTTTAAAGCTTTAAAGGGTCTAATACTGAAATATCATGACAGATGATATTAACATGTCTTTTGGTAGTCATTGTTTAGCTATTAGCATTTATATAATTTTCAATATAACAACAGCTTAGAGAGAAACAAGATTTTTAGGGATGTGTTCTTCTGAACAAAATATTAATGAATTTAAAAAAAATATATAATGAAACTAAACTTTGTGCAAAAAGTATGTACTTACAATAAGCAGCTTTTGAGTTTCAAATTGTATAACCATGACTTATACTTACCTTTATATCTACCATATCCAGAGTTTCAATGAACCTCACTTCATCCTTGTATATATTGAGGCTAGAAAATAAATATCATCAATTATATGCAGGATTTTCAAATTCAACATTCCCTTGATATACACACATTAAATAACTCAGATACATGACTTACTAAAGGAACAATAATATTTTTTTACTGATTGCACCAAAATACTTTCCTATGGTAATATTGCAAAAAAAATGATTTTCTTAGGTTTTTAATTTTTCGTTTTAATCATTTATCAAGTGAAATAAGATTTCTAGAGATTATTGTGTTAAGTAAAACTATAGGCTGTATCGCTATTTGAGAATCTGCGACACTTGCACTTATTATTCTACAATCACTTTTCTTTGTGGAATCGGACATATTTTATTCTAATGTGAAATTTAAATTGAACATATGTGATGTTCAGTAATAAAGAACAATTAGCGATAGGTGTATTTAATGAGGAATTAAAACCATTTTTCTGTTTAAAAGGCTAAGTTAATAATTGACCCTTTATAGACCAGACTTCTGACCCTGATCCTAATACTTATCTAATAAATATAAAAAAAAATAATGAAATGTGTGAATAGTTATATCAATCACAATACTTTACGTACTCTTTTGGATGATATGGTCGTCGGATATGACATCCACATACAAATGCTTCCTCATGAGATATAATACAACTTGAATGATATGTCTGGAAACATTTTAAGCACTTTTTATATAGTGAATTTCCCTGACAAAATACTCCTGCACCACATTTATCTTTATGGTCGGATATCTTTCTGTCATTCAGGAAAATTCCTTCCATGAAAGGGAGAAAGGATAAACATAGATCTCCTACTTTTTGAAGAGCCAAAATGCTTATTGATCTTTTGCCATTTTGCCCTTCATAATAAACAGATGCTCCTTCTTTGAGTATTTGTATATTCAGATTAAGTGCATTTGGTATACGCATCAGGTGATATAAAGCTGGAAAATATTCAAATAAATTGTTAATATTTACAAATTATTGATTGTACAAATATATTACAATAAATAGCATAGTGGAAATTGTAAAAAATCTGATACATACTAGTATATTAATAATTTATTTTTGGATGTAACACGTCTTCTGATTGGCCGACGTTATTGACTTATCAGCCAATAGACATAATTTAGTCATGTGACCGTGACGTCATCAACGTTTTTTTCATGATTTTCTACGGTTTCAAATGGAATTTAGAATTAAATTATAAGAAATGACTGTGGTATTTTTTCTGTCTATTTGAAATAACATAAAACATGTGGTGCACACTGTTAAATAACCTGCTACGCGCGTTATTCAGTGTGCACCAAATATTTTATGTTATTTCTTCATAGACAGAAAAAATATTACAGTCATTCCTTAAATAAAGTGAAATAATCTAAGACATAGGAAGTTAACTGTACAGGAGTATATACCTATACTATTATGTAAAGCATACTGTTAATTCAGAAAGATTTCAGATTATTTATTATCAAAATGGGACGGAATAGCCGTGGCACTTGCTTAATGATTTTTTTAAATTATCATGTCTATACAGTTTTTCTTGAAATCATGATAATTATCGTCAATTTCCAAATATGCAAATCAGCTGATTATATTATTTTGAGTAATAAAAATAATCATCATTGTAAAAAAAAATATCATTATCATTAATTAAATAAAGCGCTTTACCCAATTCATCTTCCATGTCACAACAAGGGGAGTCAAATTCTTTTTTCATCTCCTCCAGGATTAGATCCTTTTGGTGGTCATCTGAATCACAGCCCTAATATTTAAAGAATGATATACAACTTTAAGTAAACCAGGTATTAAAGAAAAAATACCACAATACAAACCACATCATTAGCTGAAAGATTTCTGTATGCAAAAATGTTGAAATGTTTTGTGTAATATGACAGCCATAATCATTTATGTTGGCAGAAATCTTTGAAAGAAAAGCAATTGTTTTCAGAAATGACAAAATCGCAATATTAAAGGGAAATCACACTATTTATACTACTAATAATAATTCATTGAAATTTTGCATGTAGACAGATCATACTTATTACGATATTTTAGGCGGAAAAATTTTTGGGGTCACCGATGTTGTTTTCGAGATATGACGTCATCAAAACTTAAAGAATCGTGTTATACCAAAATATAGAAATAGAGCTCTAAATTGCTTCAAAATGGCAAAATTATTGAAAAACGATTTTAAACTGGAATATCAAATACAGTCAAATGTTATTTGTACCTTAAACACATTTAATTGTCTCTGTTTCCTTATTTTTAGAGGCCTTTGGACGTTTCCCGCCATTTTTAATTGCTATTTATAATAGATTTTTCTTGAAATAAAAAAAAATCTACTAATGTTTTTCCCTTCAAACTTATGCATAAGTTGCAGCTTCAGAGAAGATTTTAAAAGCATAAATAAAAAAGAGGGGTCACCGATGTTTTAAATCCGTTAAAACGGAAATAATCTTATCATCGAACTTTGGCGGGAACTATACACTTTTCTGTCAACGTTATCTATAGAACGATGTTGCTGGCATAACAGCATTTCTTGCAACACTTGGGCTGAATTAAAATATAATAACTATATCATGATTGATTTTTTTATATATATATATTTTGATTATTCATTGATATTTTTATCAATCTATCGAATCGTTAAATATAGATACAGTAACATTTTATTGTAAAGTAATTGTCAAAGTTGAAGTCATCTTTAGTATTTCTTAATTGCATATTTTTTGTATGGGGAAAACGAATTTTGTCTCCAATGATGCCGTATTATGCAAATAAGTTTCGGCTTCCAGGTAAAGAATCTTCTATCTCGGAATACCGAGTATATCTGTGCTAAAAGGTAACACGTTCCTTTTAGACTGCAGACATAAAAATTCACGAGCTTGTCCATTCGCACTGTGTAGATAAAACCTGAAATGTCGTGTTTAAGATGCCATAAACTCAAAACGTTAATAAAAACTATTTTCGTAAGGAATTAAAAAATGGTTAACATGTCCGTAATTACACAACGGTTCATAAGTCAGTTATTCGAACTGTGGAAACCAATTTTTTTGTCTGAGTTCTATCATCCCGCACCCATTTTTCATGTTCATTGTACATAATATGTTCAGTGTTCATCGCCTGGGTATGAAAGCTTTATGTATTACTTATATATGATATTTCCGTTCGATCAATCGCGCAACCTTGGTACGTTATGAGATATACAATGCATCTGATAATTCAGTGCTAATGCTGATTGACAATAAAAGACAAATCGTTATATTGATATCGGGAACATATAATGTTCCCAGTTGATATGTAATAAATCAATCTTTTAACTTATAATAAACTGAACTAGTTTTTTTTTCTTGTTCTGCTACATCTTTCGGTGTTTCTGTGGAAAAGTTGATATATTTTATCTAACTGTAGTTTTTTATCAGATGACAAGTGAAGTGTTGATAACATTTGAAGACATTTTAATGAGTTCGAGTCCTAGTTAGATTTTGAGTTGAAGTTCGAGTATCATTTTGAGTTCGAATATTAACTCGAGTAAGAGTTCTAGATAAAGCTCGAGTTCCGCTTAGAACTTCCAAATTATAGTATTACTGTGAGATAGTATGAGAATTTTGGTAAGTGTTAAAATTTTGAGATCTGATTTTATTGATGGTGAGATGTTAATAAATTAGTACTGTATTATTGTATATCCGATGAAATTAAGAGAAAGATTGCAGTTTCTATTTTCTGTTGGTGCACCTCTTTTTCTTTGAATGTATATTCTTTTATCACATTTATGTTTCAATATGGTATATATACTTTTGTTTCCCAATACGGATTAATAACAGGTAATTTGAAAATAACTGATTAATTGTATGTGCCATTTTCAACACCCTGATATATCATGTTAGCCATTATTTTTAAAGAACCAAGGTATCAAGAGAAAATCAGCTGCCTTAGAATTAAAACAAAATCGTAAAAGTTCCGCGGAACCCAGTGTCTCCCCTTTTTTTGCTGTCAATCCCTCAACAAAAATGAGGGGGAAAAAATCAATAAGAATATTCCG
Source organism: Mytilus trossulus (assembly GCF_036588685.1). Lineage (NCBI taxonomy): Eukaryota > Metazoa > Mollusca > Bivalvia > Mytilida > Mytilidae > Mytilus > Mytilus trossulus. Next base: position 50,836,174 of record NC_086378.1, read on the forward strand.
CTCAATACTATCTTTTCATTGTAAGGAGCTTCTGTCAAAGATTGGTAAAAATTAAGGATAGTTTATGAATCTAATAAATGTTTTTAAAACTTTAACTGCAGACTGTATGTAATATTATAGCGAACCCTATGATAGTTTTCCATAGATTCACCTGCAAGTTACCTATCGATTTAAACTTTTGGCAGTTCTATTGTCCCATCTAACAAATACAACAGGTATTGTTCTCTGTATAGTTTATTCACCAGGACCTTTAAATTTCTTCCAAGAGAAATCTATCACTCATTGATTAATTTACCTGAACAAAAAATTGAACTGTCAATGATGAAAAAAATACTTACACCAATACTAAGAAAGGACTCACAAGACTGCATGTTGTGTTGTATTTATTCAATACCAAAAACTTGTTTTTAATGTGTTCAATATTAGTACTGATTCAAAAATTAAAAGTTGATTTCTGATCAAATATTCAATTTTTTTTTGTGTTTGATAAATAAAAATTTGAATATTATTATTTTTAAATTAAGGTCTTCATAAACATAGTCTATAAATTAACAACAACAAAAACATGCAAATTCATTGGAAAATACTAAAAAATGTGTCTGAAATAAACTTTTTATTATTAAATCAGATTTTATATTGAACAGATTGAAAATATATTAATGATATATTGAATAAATACAATATCGCATTCAGTTTATGTGAGTTTATAGAAGTATTTCAATAAAAAAAAAGAAAACTTTCTACTCAGGTAGATTAATCAATGAGTGATAGATTTCTCTTAAAAGAAATTTAAAGGTCCTGGTGAATAAACTACACAGAGAACAATACCTGTTGTATTTGTTAGATGGGACAATAGAACTTACAAAAGTTTAAATGGACAGGTAACTTGCAGGTGAATCTATGGAAAACTATCATAGGGTTCGCAATAACTAGAAGAAAAACTAAGGTCATTTATAAGTAAAATACAGATAAACAGGTACAAAATTTTAACAAAATTTCCTTCTAGATACTAGTTTTTAATCATAAACAAGCTTCGGTCCAAGTTTGATACAAATCCAGCATAGTATAAGAAAGTTATTAAAATTTAAAAAAAAATACAATCACAGAGTGAATGTATTGTATCCTGGCAGAAAACCTAAGTCTATTTATAAGTAAAATACGGAAAAATGGATATTCTTTTTTCAAAATATACTTCTGGATACTGTCTTATGATCACAAACAAGCTTCTGTCCAAGTTTGGTAGAAATCCAGAATAGTTTAAGAAAGTTATTCAAATTTCAAAAACTTTAACCACAGAGTGAATATTTGTGGACGCCGACAGAATGTAGGATCGCTATGTCAATGCCAGGACGATAGCCCGGATTGTGACAGGATATTCACCAAAACTTTCTTGTTATTTGATAGATTATTGTAATATTTGAATACCTTAGAGATACAAGACTATCTTTTATGAAAATCTAACAAAAATAGTTAAAAAATTATTTTTGAGCAAAAAAAATTGACCGGACGGATTTTACCGTACGTACGCTTTACATCGACAAAAAGTGTTAATATCTCTTTTGATTTACATTATTTTTTCATACCAATAATAAATCTGCAAGATTAATAATTATCTTATATGAAAATGTTAACTTTATAGTAAAACAAATTGTTTTTTCTACACTAAAAAATTTGACCGGACAGATTTCATATTCGCCAATTTACGTTTTGATTATATTGAACTGATCGACAAAAAAATTTAATATCTCTTTTGTTTTACAATTTGTTTTCATACAACTAAGAAATCTGTGAGATCAATAAATATTTTATTTGAAATTATATAAACTTTACAGTAAACTTAAAGGTTTTTTTTTTATACAAAAATGAGTTGAGCGGACGGTAATTCATATCAAGACCACAATCGCCTATTTTTGTTGCCATACATTGTGATTGTTAAAAAAAAAGAAGATGTGGTATGATTGCCATTGAGACAACTGTCCACAAGAGACCAAAATGACACAGACATTAACAACTATATGTCACCGCACGGCCTTCCATTTCAAGTAGCATTTCCATTGTTGTACTTAAATCAACACGTGGTTTGCTTTCTTTTGCTTTAGTGAAACAACCCTTCGAGCGGGCCGCCATTTTTGAAATTAGCAATCACTGCGACGGAATCGAAAACGGCGACGTCATAATACAGCCACGACACTATCGCGGCGCCCAGAGAGATGCGTATAAACAATAGTGTGATTTTCCTTCAAGTGCACACAAGAATTTCTGAATTAATAGTGATGGTAACTTTAAAGCACCATCTTGTTACTAAGAAAACACGGACATATTAATAAAAATTAGCTAATATTACAAGAATATCCTGTGAACTCATGAAACGATTAAACAAGTTGAGTTATCATGAGGTAGAACTGATTTATGCAAATCTAGTGCTTCTGTAGAAATATAAATATAGCCCACTAGTAAAAACTAACCTTTCCTATTTCTATAATTTCATTACAGATGGTAAGAAGCCTTGCAAATTGCATATGTGATTCATCACCATAAAACAAAATGGACACAGATCTAAATAAGGTCCATGTGCCACTTCCTTCCATGTCTGCAGGAAAAATGTGATCCCTTTTAAACTTCAAGGGAATGTAGTCTATATATCTGAAATGATATGAATCACTATGCATATAAAGCAGCTTTATTTAAGAAAAATACTGTAAAGATTCAACAGATCAAAACTCTTTTCTAATTATCTGTCAATATGTATCTTTTTTAATGATTTTATAGGAATGTTCTGGATTAATTAAATTACTGTTTGTATGCAATTGTTTTTAATTAATTTCCTAATTAAAATTATTTTAAGAATAGAGAAAGAACAAGTGAAACTGCGAGCTACTGTGCACTGATGATACCCCCGCCGCAAGTGGATAATATTAATAGTGTACAAATATGCAAGTGTTCGGTAAACAGGAAGTTGTCGAGTGATGAATCTGAAAACGCATCACACGGTATAGCTGACTTATATAAATCCTGAAACCAAATTTCAGAAATCCTTGTATTGTAGTTCCTGAGAAAAATGTGACGAAAATTTTCCACTTGGCTGTCATGTGTAAAATCATACAAGTGTTCGGTAAACAGGAAGTTGTCTAGTGATGAATCTGAAAACGCATCACACGGTATAGCTGACTTAGATAAACCCTGAAACCAAATTTCAGAAATCCTTGTATTGTAGTTCCTGAGAAAAATGTGATGAAAATTTTCAACTTGGCTATCATGTGTAAAATCATACAAGTGTTCGGTAAACAGGAAGTTGTCAAGTGATGAAACTGAAAACGCATCACACGGTATGGCTGACATATACCAAATTACAGAAAGGGTGGATGCGTAGTTCCTGAGAAAAATGTGACGAAAGTTTCATGGGACGGACTGACTGACGGACGGACAGACAGAGGTAAAACAGTATACCCCCCCTTTTTTAAAGCGGGGGTATAATGAAATGTTTTACATAAAAGAAAAGTCAATTATAATATCTTTCTAAAATTGAGACATATATTTATTTATTGTGATGTTTTATTAACATGATCAAACAGTACATTTTAATTCCTTTATTTTTATTTTTGAATTGCAAAACTTAAAACATTTAGCAAACTGACTCCCTCCTAAGGTGTTTGTTATACTCTTTCTTTTTTTAAAGAATAACTATAATAGTAATTATTTACCCATCTCCAAAATGACCTAGAGATCTAGATTTTGAGCAGGTGATAATGTTGTCAGCAACATCTGGTACACATGTCCTCACTTTGGCAAATATTTCAACAATAGATTCCCAGCTTATGTGCCAATCAATGCATGATAAGTTGTGAATGAAGGTAGTGCATGCATCTTCATGGAAACCCTACAAAGGTGTAATGAAATTACTAGACTATTAAACACTTCAATATTTTGTTATTAATATGAAATTATATGAAAAATTACCACTAAAATTATTAATGGTTTTCTAATAATTTAATAATTGATAGCATATTTGCTAAGATGACACCAACATTGAAAACATGTTTACAAAGAATGTTATGTTTTGCCACTGAATTTCCCACTGCATAAATATTTTAAATGTCATTTGTGAATCTAATTAGCAACTCATAATAATTCATATGATTATTGATAAAATATAAAACACTAAAGGAACAAAAACATGCCATTGTAAAACTGTTATCATATTTACTTACATTACTTTGAAGAATATCTAAACATACTTCAATTGGTGATTTCTGGTCTTGTTTACTAATTTTATCCATTGTGACTTCTAATAAATAAATAATTAAAAATGTGATCTTACAGTCAACTTGAGGAAGTTCCAGATATCTGATGTTTCAACTTTAAATTAATTTCAGATTGAACATTAAAAAGTAAGAATTAATGCCTGTTCAAAAAAATGAAATTTTGTGTTGATTAGAAAATGGAAGAGTTTTATTTTTCTTCTGTTTTATCTTCATAGGATGTTTTTTTTTTTTATTAAAAACTGTTAAAATGTTGCTGAAATCCTTCTTGTTTTATAGCTGCTGTTATCTTTAAAAGGTTCACAAATAATTAGGAACAAACTATTTTCAAAGTGTTACTATATGACTAATTGATATTGCACCTGCTGTCAGATTCTGTTCCGATTTTCGTTTTCCACTTTTCAAGGCATTTTGGCAGCTATTTTCCTAAATGAAATATTAAAGAAAGAATAATATATATCATTTGTCTAAATAACAGCCCAACAATGCAAGATTTGTAAATTTGTTCTTCCCTGGACAAGGATTAAAACTTATTCTACTGAGATATCATGGCACAAAATTGCCTTGCAATATGCACAGCAAACTAGATCACTCAGGTTCCAGGGCTCAATAAAATCAATCTTTCAGTGGCCAGGTTGTATCTTTCCCGCTCTATTTTATATAAGACATGAAGATTGAACATTACAGATCAGCTGATTTATCTACGGTGTAGAGAATCTTACAAATTAATATATGATGCAGTCACAGAAATAATTCACAATTTTGTCCACAATTTTAAACAAAACAATTAATTTTACAATGGCAATAGGTTTTTAAAAGTATGAAGAAGTAAAAAAACAACATTAAAATATGTTTAATGGCCAACTTGAAGGTTTTGTAGCACTATACGAGCCATCTTGCAAGTAAAACCCTTATTGGCATTGTGAAAAGTTGGCAGGTTTAATTATAATTATAACTACGTCTGAACCAGTGACAACTCTACAACAGATTTGCAAAAAAGGATGGACGGTTTAGTGTTTATAGGTCAGTGGCAGATATTATATATATACGTGTACAATTAAATGTAAAGGTGATTTGAAAATGAATATGAATTGTACTTTGTTATAGATCAATATTAAGAAAAGAACTTTTTAACATGCAAATTTAAAATTTAACTATTTGCAAGTAGACATATCACTATGAATAAACCTCATTAATTCAAATCAATTGCCCCTTTTTTAGCTCTCTCTTCTAAATGGCTAGTTTGCTTAGTGAAGGAGCAACCAATACTAATTTCTTTTTTTACACCATGCCTGGGTTTGAACCTACAACTTTCAGCTCTCTTGGTTATCCATGACGTTGGAACACTGTAAATAGTATGTATACCTTTGTCCAGGTATTGACAAGGCATTGTCTGCATTCAAATCTATCTGCTTGTAAATGGTGTTGGTCTCCCATGCAAAATGGTGTCTTATGGAAACTTCTTTTGCACAGCCTACATTTTTCCTACAATTAAAGAAAAATTTGCTTGTCACAACAGGTATGCTTCAAATTTCCAATTAGTAGCAAAATACCATTTGTAATGATTTTATCATTTGTGAAACATATCTTGGTTTCAATTTAATCTTGATTGAAATCTGAAAATTAATATGCATATTCCAGACAAGAACATGTAAATAACATATTAATTTGAACCCTTCTATGTACTCTACCTAAATTGAACCCTTCTATGTACTCTACCTAAGTGCATGCTAATTAGCTTTTTAACTCATTATTCAGACTCGCAATCCAACCATTCTTTGCTCTTACTGCTTAATGCTGCTTACTTGTCTTTAAAGCAACAAAAAAATACCAATTTTGAAGTCTTTGGTTCGACCTTGTCAGGGAACAAATCCTCAAACTCCGAGAGTTCAGGAGAACATGCGACCCGGGAGAATGTATAAAAGTGTATTTTGCAAATAAAATTATTATATAATGTATTACATGAGATTTGGTGGTGGAATCTGTTTCTTTAATAATTTTTAATACAATATGCAACACTTGTTATTCCTTCTTTTAAAATGATCTGCAAAAAGATGTGTTCTTTCTATGTGACGTCATCAGGCATGGTAGACTTCTTCATGCTGTCACAATAGGAAATTCAGAGGAAAGCAAGAAAATTTGACATCATAATTAAAAACAAAATGTATCGTCCAATGAAGATCTTAGTTCAAACCAAATACACCTCAAGTGATTAAATATAAAAAATAATCAACATGTCAGGAAAAGGATAAATCGTGTAAGAATAAGAGAAAAATATGTAATGGTTACCATTTCTTGATCATCCTGAATCATGAATCCACAGACAGGACAGCAATCACATAGATAAACTGAAAAAAGACCATTTTTTTTTTAATACACATCATTGTTTTAACATGGATGTAGCATATAGCTGTCTGGTATTTCATTATTGAGCACAGATTTACAATTTCAACATACACCTCCCATTCATTTGGGTCTGAATTGAGAGTCTCTTGGTATAAGTCCACATCAGTAGGGATCAGATAATTAGTGTCCTCCTCAAATATTGACAAAACTCTGCATGTATAACATTATAGTCATTATGAGTATAGTAAGGTGTTTTGATAATAGTTTTTGTATACCCATTTTGCAAATGTAATACAAAATTGTGATTGATAATTCATGTGAATATTTATTGAAATTATAATTGAACACAATCTTATTAAAACTTCCAAGAAAGGTTGATCTTAGATTCTGAAATTGACCAAGAATTTTTTTTTTTAATTGTTGGTTATAAGAAAGTATAGTGGCCTCATGTGCAAGTATGCATGAAGAGGATTAAGTAAGTAAGTAATAAGAAAGTATATTATGTAGAATTTATAAAGGTAAGATGTAAAGAGTAATACCTTCAAACCATAAAAGTTTATTGGCTATTCTTTTCCTACCCAACTTGATTTCATATTGACCAATATCAGTTAGTTGTTCATTTCTTAAATGTCGTTCTGCAAACTAGATAAAAAAAGCAGTAATGTAATGAAGTAAACTTAAAAACTAATGTGTGTATTTATTAATTCGAATCCTTTTAATCAATTAACAGATATGGGTCATGCATGTTTTTAATCCCATATATCATATTTATAATCAGTGTTTGTTTTTATCAATTAAATAGACATGTTACTCTAATGAATGAGGTACATCTGATAGAAATCAACCTAAGTGTATGTATACATATACCAGTAAGATTTTATTTCAAAACATTCAAATATGAAATAAAAGATGAATTATTGTCTGTTTTGTTTGGTTCTTTTGACAACTCAATTTTCAAACAATTACTTTCCTGACATATTTTCAACCAAAAATAGGTTGACAGATGTATTGATTTCATTTGCACAAGGTTGAATTCTATCAAACCATTCACATTCATTTTTTTTTTTTAATATGATGAAAAATGAGATACTTATTCAAAGATGTACAGCTATATACCGTTAAGACATAAACACCACAACTACTTCCATCATGTTGTTTAGAATGTTGTTTGGGAATCGTATTCCAAGCCATGTTTTTATCTATCTCTAATCCAATCATGATTCTTCTCTCTATAAACATTCTGTAAAACAAGAATGGTACATGTCTATAATTGGATACATTAGTATTTTTTTTCTAAAAACAATGAGTAAATATTTATGTAAATTTACAAAACCCATTTATCTCAAAACTACAGTATATATTTTCCAAACATTTCTGATTTGCAATAAAAGTTATACTAGATAAAGAATTGTATAGTCTGTTGTTTAGAAATTTTGTGTGAAATTGAAATATTTTCACAATTAGAGTGTTCTACCATCATTTAAAAGCAGTTTAAACTTCTGTTTGATAATTGAAAACAGGTTTCCATGAAAATACTGCAAACAACCCCACACATGTTGTGAAATTAATGATTTCATTAGACATTTTCTAAAAGTTACAAACTTGAAATTTTGTGGCAAGAAGGGTGTGTGGTGCGGACTTTGTACCAGTGCTAACTATACATGCCAGATTAAAGTTAATTAAATTTTATCGATTAACAAATATTAAACTTTCAAAGCATTACCTCCAGTTCAGCAGAATATTATTCTTTTGACCTGCGCTTTCCCCCAAGGGATTATAAAAGTATAGGCTCCCAGTCATAGGTTCAATTATCTAAAATAAATTGTTTAAGAAATCATAAATTCAATTAACATATCTGAAGGACAGGAAGCACCATAATAATAGTTTTATATAACCCTCATTTTAATTGGTCAATGCTCAGCTCAGTGTTTTTTTTTTGGTTTTTTTTCTTAAACTGTCAGCAATAGGTCAACTAAATTTGGTGTTTGGAATGATGGTAAGGTGTATATGTATGTCTAGGAGGTATTATTTCATGATTTAAAAGTCAATGCTAAATTTTTCTGGTTAAATTTGTTTCTTAGAAACCAATTATGTGCATGGATGATAGTAAGGTGTTTTGTTTGGTTTATCAGACCTTGGTCTAATTTTCTTAAATCATGTCAAGTTTAAGTGACACTTGTAGTAAATCCTTATATTTAGGACCATCAACATAAAATCAATGATCAGTTATATATAAGCAGATATTTTTCAAGATATTTAAGCGAGTGCACCCTATTCTAAAAATCATTAAAATTAAAATTAAACAATAAATTCTGGAATACCATAAGATCCCAGTGAGCTCCATCTTGATAGTAAGCACCAAGGAGAATGTCATAATCCATCAGATGTACCTAAAGAAACAAATATTGCCATGTATTGTTATATTGTTCACCAGGTACAAAATTACCAAATAAAATAAATACAAAGATTGAATAGGAACAAATAAAATCTCTTCCTAAAGGGCCTTAATATAACTGAAATATATTTTCAACACTGATATTTATGATTGGATGTGGAAAAAAGATATTATTGATAAACATTTAGATTGAAGACATATCACCATTCTATTGAATTACAAATATCTGAAGTTGGTTTCACACCAAAATTAATTCCTTTTTTTCTTGGTTTATAAAAACAGTTCTTAAGTATAATATATGGTATTTTTCCAAATTTTTATTGCTACGTCTTGGAAAAATCAGATATTAAAGGGGTACTTTAAGCTGGGTAAAACATATATGTTAAAAATATATCAAACAAGAAGCAAACAAGAATGTATCCCAAGTACACAGATGCCCCACTCACACTATCATTTTCTATGTTCAGTGGACTGTGATATTGGGGTAAAAACTCTAATTTGGCATTAAAATTAGAAAGATCATATCATGGGGAACATGTGTACTAAGTTTCAAGTTGATAGGACTTCAACTTCATCAAAAACTACCTTGACCAAAAACTTTAACCTGAAAATTGCACTTTCATTTTCTAAGTTCAGTGGACAATGACATAGGGGTCAAAATTCTAATTTGGCATTAAAATTAGAAAGATCATATCATAGGGGACATGTATACTAAGTTTAAAGTGGATTAGACTTCAACTTCATAAAAAACAACCTCGAATTATTTCCATGGGTAAAACAGTATGTCCCATCTAATAGATTGTATTTTTAATGAATACATACATTTTGTAAAGTTGTGTTAATGGAACACTCTCCGCTCAGTATTTTGGTCATTGCAGCTGTTGGAATTCGAAATACTTTTCTATGCTGGTCATTTTCCCAGTTGGCAAGGCATCCTAGGTAAGCATCCATGACCTAAAAATGTAGGTTGTTATTCAATTAAAAATAGAAATATTAGACTTCTCTTGTGTTATACACATCTAATTATATCAGTTTGATTTCTTTCACTTAAGCCTGTCATTAGACCTGTCGTTACATTCTCTTACTTTTATTCTTGATGGACAACTGTCTCACTGACATTCATATCACATCATTGTATTATTATATATATAAAGTTTGATCAATTTTTCATAAAAATCTTTATGCAACTATAGGTGTGAAAGTGCATTATAATTTTAAAAGACATACTCGTCTGATGGATGGAATTCAGCATTCCCAATCCCCTGCAATTCATTAAAATTTAATATGCATGCAACTATCATACTCATTTAATATTTCTCTCCTCACAACTTTTGTACATTTTAATATTTGCCAATAAAAAAACTTTCTCTTGTGCGCTTAAATCTATTTGGAACTATACTTAACCTGATCTGTAAGCCAGTGTTTATCTCTAAGGGATCTAATATCACCATCTGTTATATTGATGTTGAAAACTTTAGCAACTATATAACCAGTTTCTTCCTCCTGATCCCATATCCCCTTAACTCGTTCTAGAACTGAAATTCCAAACAAACCTTCTTATTATGTACTTAAAACTTAACCATAATATTAAAAAGTATCTCAAACTCCAAGGGCGCACTGAAAAATTGTTGGTGAGTAATAGCAAAGTTTACATATCAATACATTACAATGATAATAAGGAATAGCTGTTTAGGTTCCAATGGCAAATCAAATGTATAATATTAAGAGAGCAATTTTATTCAATAAAAAAAACTACTTTGTACTAGTTACTAGTTATTCTTCATGTGCTTGTTTAGAAAGTATTAGTCCACAGGCAGATATATTACCCACATTATTCTGACTTCAAGCTGATCTGCTGAGTCTATGCTAATACTCCTTAATAATCATACATGCTTTGTGGAATTTCTAGCACTTATGTGTAACCTGTCTAGGTTTCAAACTCATGACCTCATGATTTGATGCATCACTTCTTTTTGTATTGAAGGGTTTATAACAGAACAATACCCTCTTTATCACTCACCACTAATCATTCCTAATAAATGCATTCAAATTTCGTGTCAAGATAAATTTTCTAACTTACTCTTATTTCATGAGGATTAAATTTTTGAATTATCAAATGGATAACTGTTGGTCGCTATGACATATGAAAATAAATTGCTGAATATACCACACCCAAGTTATCTACAATGAAAAAAGACAAATTTACCTTGTATTTCATCAATCTCCACACCAGTTAATTCATTTGCATACACTGAAGATGAAAATAAAAATTGTATGAGAATGTATGTACTAGATTAACCTGTTGAAGTAAGATGTTACACTGCAGATAATACAGAATATAAAACAAATATCAAATATGTTAAAACAGAGGAAATATACAAACATTTGGCATCAGTGATAACACATTATTTGGAATTTTGATGGGACAAGATTTGGTTGAAAATCATACCTGATTTATCTATTTTTTTTTCTTTGAATGTCCTTTACTGATTAACTAAGTTTTATACAAGAAGTCCATTACATTCAAGTAGTAGAAAAATGACTACTGCATTTGATCTTATTGCAGTTTTTTTCACTTAATATTTTATTTTTTAAATATTTTCAATGCTGTTTACTTTCTATCTATTTGGTTTACATGTATGCTTGTGAAACCATTTAAATGTACAATGTATGGCTATTGAACTATAAAACTTTCCTTTATATGTGGAAATATATTAGAAGTTGTATTCAGCTAAATAGTGCAACACATCTTTAAATTAAACCAATTATATTAATAGACTGTTTTTGACAATACACTACATAAGCTTCAGTAAGATTTACCTGGTAATGATTCTTCTATAGCTGATATTTCACAGGAATCATTATCAGTCATAAAATAAGGAGGGTTCCAGTCTTCATTCCACTGCATGATTTTTTGTAGTGCTTCTTTGATAGATTCTGCAAGTTCATCTGCTGTTATGAATGTTGCAACATTTATATAACCTACATTGGTGTTTACACAAATGAAAAACAGTGGCAAATCATACTTTGATCTATTGTATGTTGCATCAAGAAAACAAATTTCTTTGCCATATAAATTCAACAGTCTTTTTTGCCATCTGCTCTGGTGAACAAATACAAACTTTTCATCAGATGTTCTATCCTCTGGTCCACTGTAATAGTAAATAAAAATTGCATTAGTCTGTACACAAATCCTTAAGTCACACAGCCTGTCCTAGACCATACTATCAGATGTATTGAGATGTTGGCCCTCCCCCCCCAAAAAAAAATAAACAACTTCTTTAAGTGCTGAAAGAGAGGCAAAGGATAGCAAAGTAACACTCAAACAAATAAGTCAAATAATTAAAGGACAATGTCATTGCTTAAAAAAAAAGACAGACACACAAACAAACAATAGTACTCAAAACAAAACAAAAGGAAACAAAAAATTCTGTACTTGGTCATGAACAACCAGAACGGCCCAAAAAAATATATGGGAATAAAGGAGAGGAGAGCACTTGTTGTCTAACATATGTAAAAGAAATCACAAAAACAAAAGTAAACATCTTTCATTTATATAATTTAGTGTTAGTCAAATGAATGTCATTTATGCAGGACCAGTAGAGTTGGAGCCGGACCAGTAAATTTTTCAGTCCACTAGTCTGGTAGGCCAGTTAAATAAAAGCTGAAATTCAACCCCTGATTACAAGCAAACAAAGATCAAGTTAAGAAATGGAACTAGAAATAGTTTAAAATGAACAAAGTTAATTAAAAAATATATTGAACTCCAAGGGAAATTCCAAACAGAAAGTCCTTTAAACAATTGCAAAATCAAACTCTTAATAACACCAAATGAATGAAAGCAACTCTGATATAGTCATATTCCTGAATTTGTACATGCATTTCCTCATGTAGAAAAATGGTTGATTAAATCGGGTTTTATAGCTAGCTAAACCAATCAATTGTATGACAGTCACATTAAATTCCATTATGTTGACAACAATGTGAGCAAAATAAACAAACATAATGAACTTATTGCTCAGACATCAAAAAATTTATCTAAAATCAAATCTATACTTTTATAATGTATTCCTAAGTACTCACTGTAAGCATGTTCTTAAAAAAAAATTATCATCTGGAAATGTCTTTGTCCATCCTTGAACTAAATGTTCAAGATTAGTCTGATCATCTTTGGAAAATCTGCAAGTAATTAAAACATATACAAATAAATAGATGTATCCTTCAGGGCACACACTACTTTAGAATCATAGGAATATGACATTTTAATGCAATAAATGGATTAAAAAAAATTCATCACCTTCTTTTGAGGTAACAAACTTATTTAAACAGAAAAGATATTATTATAACTTTATAATATTTGAATTACTGCCATCAGAAATTTATCATAAGATTTGATAGTACTGATAATTGAAGATTTCCCACCAAAATTGTCTTCCTTCAATTAGAACTTTCTGTTGACAATAGTGCTGTTTCCATAAATCATTAAATATTATTTCAAATCCAAAAGCCATCCTCTAATAAGTGTTGATTAAAAATAATATTCAATTACTTTTCATCGAACATTGGTTATCATATTATATGATATTTATTTAAGGGATTTTGCATTTCGTTTTTTCTTTGAAGAACAACATGTGTTTACAAGTTTATGTAATGAAATAATGAACTAATTGAAGAAGCTTTCAAAAAGAGTGTTTAGTGAAAGTGTATATACATGTGTCAAATCGTAACTTCGCATCAAAAGCATAGATGTCCGACTGGGTTTTGGTTATAAAAATGACCTGGTACTGGTTTATGAAAAATCTGCCGTTCTATTTTACCGTTTTAATAAGACAATCAGGTTTTCTGTTTTGGAACAGTTTTTATACGCCCATTTTTTTTGTTTATATCGTGGTGGAAAGGATAGACATGGAATTCATTGCAAAATACTATTTGTCGCCAGCTGGGCAATCATGATGATAAATATATTTGCCCAGCCGAAACACCTGGTTGCATTGGGCGACCGTTAGGTTTAGTCCCTGATAAGAGCACTGCTCTTGTTTCTAATCCCAAATATTGAATTTTTTGTATATTTCATATTTATGTCTTTATCCTTGTACCTAAATAATTAACGATTTCTTTAATTAAATATGTATAGGCCCCAAAAAAATATATGTCTGTTTAAGGTAACATACTTTTAAAAAATAGGGTAGGTAGGTAGGTATTTCCATTTTGTTTTATTTTTCATTTTATTTTTATTCATCATGGGCGTAGTTTTCCCTTATTTTTAATGATTGGATTAATTATCTTTGTTATTGGTCAGGAATAATGGCGGCAAAGTGTTTATTACATCACACGAGTCACGAATTTCCTAAAAACAGCTATCATATTAACGATTGTGAATATTTGGATGTATTAGGCAATTGATTTATATTATTGCTACCTTTAGCTTCACTTTTGACAAGAGTTCAGTTCATTTTTCACTTTACGTTGCAAATAAAATGACTTAGGGTCAGCGCTCAAAAGGAGGGTTGGTCATGTAACTGTAAACAGACATATATTTTTTGGGGCCTTACAACATTTTGCAGAAATTTAGAATGATTTGCTAACATGCTAAGTTTAACATTAATAATTAATTTTATGCTCGATTCAAAATCTTGATCAACCTAAAAGAAAAATGTACCTGAATTTGTTTTTTGTTGTATCCATATGGTTCCTGATGTCTTTGTCCGTTGGATAAAACCGACGGCTAGGTATGGTCTGGTCCTCAATTTCTAGTTCTTTTTTAACAAAGACTTTTAAATGTCGCTTCATCTCTGACACTTTTGTCACCCCATCTCCAACCAGTTGTCTAATTTTTGCCTTAACTTCTGGTCCAACTGGTTGACAAAGTCCAGCAACCTGTAAAAAGTATAAATGTTTTTGAATTCAAAATAATCACCACTAAATATTAAAAAAGAATTATGATAAAAAAAACATGCTTGCACCATCCTTTTCACTGAACCATGAAATTTATTGAAAGGTTCCCTTAATAAAGTAAATATGTACTTAGTATCATGTTGATATAGTGTGAACTTAAAAGTTTCAACATATACAAGTTTAACCAAAAGTAGAAAATAAGTACCTAGAGGAATAATAATGTCTAGTAGAGCTAACAAAATATAAAACTTTTAAACTGTTCAACTTTGATACCTCTCCTATTGTATGGTTTTTATGGTCATCTGCAGTTGGATAATACATGTGGATTTCTTCTTCTTTCACAACATCTACAGATGACTCATCCAAAGCTTTGCGAAGAGTTTTTGCAGTCTGCTTCCTTCTCCATTTACTTGAACTATTTTCTAACTGATAAATAAAGACAGCAATTGAGCATTTCCCCTTTGATTGAAAAAAATAGAATAAAACCTTTTACTTTTACCAATTTCCAAATTAACTTTAAAACCCTTCAGTTTTCTATAAATAATTAAGGATGGTTGCTCCTCTTATTCCTTTATTTATCTACTATCAATTTATAACAGTCTAGTAAAAACCTTGTTATTTTGAAACAAGAGTAGCAAACATCTTTAATTAGCAGTATCCTACAAACGATTACAATTGATGAATGGGACCATGTGGACCGTCAATCCAATAAGACATACTTTTTCAATCTATAAAACAAGAAAAATCCAAATTATGAATATCTCTTCATCTTGACATGGCGTCTATCACGTTTGGACTGGTCCATTTCATTAATAAGGTAATTCATAAATCTTACAGAGTAATGACAAACAAGTAATGACAAACATGAGGCTGTCACAACGACAGCAAACCGGATTTATTAACATTTATTTGTGTCCTGGCAATATCACAAGAACCATATCTGATGAATGGTGAAAGTAAAAATTGTCAATATCAAATTTAACCTCCATTTTGCCATCAGTATCAACCAGGGCTTCCAAAAAAAATTTGAGCCAGCCGGACATTTCATATCTGATCCCGATTTTAATCCCTAAAGACTTAGTCACAAAAGGCAATTATGGTAATCAGATGGCCATTCCAATGATTGACATTACATTAAAAAAAAAACGATTTTAAACTTTACTTTGATATGATTTGAATTTGATGTTCGGATGTAAATGTTAAATTGGCAGTGCATCATTCAAAGTGTGCACATCAGCGTGCTCATATCTGCCTTAAACTTTTTATTTGTGCAAAATGATATTGTCAAAATCTATAGTTTCGTTTTCACATTGTTCTAACCGGATGTTGACTTGACAATGGTAAAACATGGACCATAAACGGATACGTAAAATCCGTGTACGTTTACAAAGCACGACTGAGAGAAGAAGCTCTTTCCACGTTATTTCTTCAACAAAATACTTGAATTGAACGTTAGATACAGGTATCAATGATAATTTTAGCATTTTTGAAGAAATGTAGGATGCATTATCAAATTTCCCAACTGTGCACATGCGCACACGTGTTATCTGGCTATAGTTCATACGACGTAGTTCTGACGATTTTTTATTTAAAACCTTTTTAAATTTTTCATCAAATCATGTTGATAAACTAATTTCTAATAATTTTAATCTTTTGGACTAAATCAATTAGAAACAAACCGCTGAAATGTAAAAAAATAATTCTGAATAAACCGATCAATTTACACGATGTCCGGTACTGAACATAGTTCACCTGTCACTTGAACAGGTAGATTTCAGCTGTCCAACTACTAATTAGCCTTGATTAAAATTAGAAAGTATTGAAGTAGGTGTTGTTTTGATAGTAATTAATCATCATGTCACATTTATGACCGGAAATGTGTTGATGTTAAAGGCAAAAGGTTGGGTCAAAAAGATTTATGTAAAAATGACCGAAAAAGCCTTGAAAACTAAAAAGTATATGACTGTTTCATGCTTTGACCAGCCTGACTTTTACCGGACATTTTACAAATGACCGGAATATATGACCGTTTTGGAAGCCCTGGTATCAACACATTAAAATTTGAAAAGCTTAGGTTGAATGGTTCATGAGTAAATGTAACAACATGAATGGAAACGCCATTTTTTTATCTTTCAAGAACCATAACTCCTGAACGGTAAAAGTCAAAATCGACATTATTGAACTTGACCAGCATTTTGTCATAAGTAACAACATATTAAAATTTGAAAAGCTTTGGTTGAACAGTTCATGAGTAAATGCATGGACACGACTGGAAACGCCATTTTTCAATCTTTCAAGAACCATAACTCCTGAACGGTAAAAGACAAAATCGTCTTTTTTGAACTTGACCTTTATTTTGTTGTCAGTAACTACATATTAAAATTTTAAAAACTTTAGTTGAACAGTTCATGAGAAAATGTACGTACAACATTTGGTTGCCACCCGCCGTACATCCCCAAATCAATATCCGACATTTTTGTCACAAAAATACGGTTCAAAAGGAAAACTAACTTATTGTTATGTGTTTTTGACAAAGGTTTCGTTCGGCTAAATTATTTGTGCAAACAAATTAACAAAATATGTCATTTTAGTTTGACTCTTACGATTACAGGTATTAAATCATTTTTTTACACTGTCATTATAATTGATTTATTACAGTGTGGGGTCTGTCAGTATCAACAGCTATTACAATAGCAGGGCCTGACACATCATGGAAGTATCAAAATAAGTCAAGAGACATTAGAACGTGTAAACTGTGCTACTTTTAATTAAATCAGAACTGCGAGATAAGATAACCTTACTATAACATGTATACCTGTGTAGTGATTTTAATTTCATGAAAAATTTACGAATGAACAAGAGTACCTGATCTCTTTCTACAAGAAACACAAACAACACACATGAACCATATTTAATAAGAAAAAGTTCAGTCAAATTTTCAAAACTAATTCAATAACTGAAATTATTCCATATTTTGTTTGAACAATAGCACGAACAGCTTTAAAGGAATTGAAGGTTTAAAATGCACTTTTAATTTGCCTTCTATGTTATTTGATAGTCAAACGGTTGTCCCCTTAAATAGTATCCCTCAGGGACTTTCTATACTAACAGGACTGGTCACTTATAACGATGTCTATACAAGTTATCAAACTGAACTCAGCCGTAGCTGGTCGTGTCACATGACTTTATAGCAAATCATTTCACATTTACCAAGTGTTCTTCATAACTATATATTCAGGTTTTATACATTTTGTCATTGCAAAATTTTGTTTTTTAAAAGATTTCTCTGGTTGTTTTTTAAATATTGATCTTTGAACTTTGAGGTAGGTATTTGTTCTTTGAATTTTAAGTAGCCTCCATCTTGTTTGACATGGAAACCATTTTACACCATTGGGATGTTCTTTAATATGACACGCCTAAGTTTAATAATTCATCATTCTTTCAAAATCTTATATTTTTTGTCATCATAAATGGCTATTAATCAGATTTTATATTAACAACTTATTATAATTATATAATTACAATGAACTGTGAAATACGCAAATAACTACTTAGCATCGTATATCAGATATAAGAAACTAAGTCTATTGTTGGGTGGTAGCTTTAAACAGGCAGCTTAGTAATCAGTTAAAATCAATAGAGACGAGTCCTGTATAAAGAATAGAAAGTCACTGTATCCCAGTATAAAAATGTAAATAAAAAAAACCAAACCCTGTATCCTGGAAATTTAATAATGCGTCTCTGGGTTATCCTAGCAGGACATATCATCTTTTTAGTGTTTTGAATCAGAGTCCTGCCTTTCATAACATAGCTAGGGTCAGTTTTCGACTTTTCTTCCTAAAACAAAAATGACATTAACATACCACTATTGCATGTATTGATGTTCCCATAAAATACAATATGAATATTTTAGCAAGTACTATTGGTTTAATAAAGGGAATTTTGAAAAACTATATGAACTGTGATATTTCACTTTGAGTTAATACTCAATACTTACCTACTGTAATATGCATATTAAAGGTGAATACATGAGAGCTTAGACCAAAGACAAATCTGGTCAAAGCAACTTTGACCAAATGTAAGACCACCACAACCATTTCATGCAATCTTCACCCAAAAACATAATCAACACTTTCTGAAGTGACTAACTGGGGCAATAGTGATTTATCAAACAAGTTCATAAAGACTGGTTTAAAAAGATCAAGCTTGTGGTCTCTTTATTTAAAATGACTTTAACTAGTTTCGGGTACCAGCTAGAAATTGTTAGTAATGGCAAAAAACTCTTTTATAATTTTGAAATTGCAACCTATTATGCTTATTAATTGAAAATACATATACATGTATCTAATGGCAACATATGTCATTTGTATGTGGAAATCGCAAATACACATGCAATATTGTCAAGGATTTGTATAGTAAGATTACAATACAAATCCTTGTTTAGGTTAAATACTTTTTCTGCTTTATATTGGATCTTCTTTTTGATGTTTCGGTCAGGACCATGCTGACATTCTCTAACATCATATCCCAGAATAATGTAAGGACAGCCATTGGTATCTATTTTACATCTGTCATCAGCTTTTCCATCTTCCCACCAAATCTTATGTGCTTTGTAGTCTGTTGAAACAAGATCAATGGTTTCAGTGTTGAAATAATACATTCTCATAAATTTTTAACTATTAATTCTCTCTATGTAAGACTATTTTGTCTTTTGGTCATAGGATTTTCAAACTGAGTTATCACGTAAACAAAACAGTAAAAAAAATAACAATAGAGTAAGTGATAAAATATTAAACGCAAATAAACTAATAAATAACGCAAGTTAATAAACTGAAATTAGAAGTTTCATCACTTTGTATAACATCTATAGTAAACAATTGCTTAATGCAATGTACATGCATTAGATATAAAGTATATGAGTGGTGTAACATTGCCGAAACCTGGTTGTTTGCTTATAAATGGTAAGTTGCATTGTTGCGAGTATAAATATATTTTTTTTTTCAACAGATACATCCAAATGTTCATAGTGAATATGGCAGCTGTTTTAAGGAAACTTGTGATTTATTTAAATTTCATAGATATCTATTTACTTAAACTAAAGTTATAGTGCGAAAACCAAGAAAATGCTTATTTGAGCCCTTTTTGGCCCCTGATTCCTAAAATGTTGGGACCAAAACTCCAAAAATCAATCCCAACCTTCCTTTAATGGTCATAAACCTTGTGTTAAAATTTCATAGACTTCTATTCACTTTTACTAAAGTTAGAGTGCGAAAACTAAAAGTATTCGGACGACGACGACGCAAGACGACGACAACGTGATTGCAATATACGACGAAAAATTAAAATTTTTGAGCTCATATAAAAACAATCTGCATTTTTTCGAGAATTCATGGCAATTTGACCTCTGCCATAAAAAAAAAAACAACCTGTACATGAATTGTCCTTATCAATTTTCCAATGTTAAATGATCTGGTCTTAGTCCTGGAATGTTATCTTGTTTTCAGACTTCCCCGTCTCTACTGGTGATGACTATTTTTCACCTGTCCAGTTACTAAGAAGTGTTACAAATGATATTAAATGCAACACATAAGTAGTAACCAGAGAGATTCAGCGCTTGAAGACAAAAAACTGAAATGAATAGCATACAATATTTATCTTTAAAGTACAAACAAATAACTGGAAAAATAGGCCACTCTCCATCTCTGACTGTCTAGAAGATTTCATAGGCAAATAAGAAAATTGCCCCAGACAGAACCAACAAAAGGATTACCCAGGCAGGAGAAACTTCCTTTAAGTGCTGGTTTAAGATTTTGTAGAAGGACATGCTATTCCAGTGGCAATCTATTGGCGGTACTACGATTTCCTCATGATTACCAGAACTAATTTTTAATATCCAAAGGACAATTGATTTGTCCTGAACACATTGTGTTATACTACTTAAAATAATATCAAAGTATATAATTTAAGGATATTAGTCGAGTTTACTCAATAAAAGTACAAATTAACTTCAGGAAATAGATAAGCATGTCATATTGATGCAAATTACTTGTTGGAAACAATATGGCAAACATAATTATTCAAAAGCATTGGTGGATCCAGGGAGGGGGGGGTGTCTGGGGGTTGAAACCCCCCTTTTTTTGGACGATCAATGCATTTGAATGGGAGCATATAGTTGGAAACCCCCCTTTTTAAAATGGCTGGATCAGTCCCTGAAAAGGTATACCAGGGGAAGTGAGCGACAAAGTCGCTCTAGGTCTCCCCACTTCGCTCTAGAGAAGCTCCAGGGAGAAGTTTATGTCGCCCTCGATTTTCAGTAAAATTCCCCAATGTCGCCTCATGATTTTTGAGAAATTCTCGATTCAAACGTAAACAACCGATAGGTATTGAAATACAAAGCATGTTTTCACCAAATTCAGAACTGATTTCTCCGCGATAGTATCATACTTCAACATAACAAGAGTGCACACACTGAAATATCTCGCCTTCTATACTAATCAATGATATTATGTTGATAGTCCTAAGTATAAAGCTAAGCTTTAATACAACTGTCACATAAACTTAACATTAACCAAGATAACTAAACAAAGACCAATGAACCTTGAAAATGAGGTCAAGGTCAAATGAACCATGTCAGGCAGACATGTACAGCTAACAATGCTTCTATACAACATATATAGTTGACCTATTACTTATAGTTTAAGAAAAATAGACCAAAACACAAAAACTTAACACTGTGCAATGAACCGTAAAAATGAGGTCACGGTCAAATAAAACCTGCGCGACTGACATAAAGATCATAAAATATTTCCATACACCAAATATAGTTGACCTATGGCATATAGTATTAGATAAAAAGACCAAAACTCAAAAACTTAACTTTGACCACTGAACCATGAAAATGAGGTCAAGGTCACATAACATCTGCCCGCTAGACAGGTACACCTTACAATCATTCCATACAACAAATATAGTAGACCTATTGCTGCATATAGTATGAGAAAAACAGACCAAAACACAAAAATTTAACTATAACCACTGAACCATGAAAATGAGGTCAAGGTCAAATGACAACTGCCAGTTGGACATGTACACCTTACAGTCCTTCCATACACCGAATATACTAGCCCTACTGCTTATAGCATCTGAGATATGGACTTGACCACCAAAACTTAACCTTGTTCACATGGCCACTGATCCATGAAATGAGGTTGAGGTCAAGTAAAAAACTGTCTGACAGACATGAGGACCTTGCAAGGTACGCACATATCAAATATAGTTATCCTATTACTTATAATAAGAGAGAATTCAACATTATAAAAAATCTGAACTTTTTTTTCAAGTGGTCACTGAACCATGAAAATGAGGTCAAGGACATTGGACATGTGACTGACGGAAACTTCGTAATATGAGGCATCTATATACAAAGTATGAAGCATCCAGGTCTTACACCTTCTAAAATATAAAGCTTTTAAGAAGTTAGCTAAAGCTGCCTCCGCCGCCGGATTACTATACCTGTGTCGAGCTTTGTGCAACAAAAGTTGCAGGCTCGACAAAAATTGCTTTCCTGGGTGTACTATAAGCAAGAAAAAAGAAAAATCTCGATTTTGTTATGATTGTTTATTGTCCGCCATCTTTGTTATTAAAAATTGTAGATGGCGCCATTTCATCTTTTCAACTCTCATCATTTACCTTATCCATATTGATATGCACTATTGATTTTGATTTTCTTATATTTACTGACAATATGTGATGCCCCATAAAAAATGTCAGAATTCTTTTCAAAAACGGAATATTATCAACCATTTTTTTCAACTGGTATCCGTTTGTATTTTTGCTACGTACGTTGTTTAGTACACTGCCATGAACCAACACAACGATTATAAAGTACAAAACGCAGTCGGTTTTTCGTTCGGGATTTTGTTTTACAGACTGATACATGTGCTTTGTTTCAGCTAAAGGTCCTTTAAACAGTATTTCATTGAATATCTGCTCATTAATTTGATTAGGATTGGCAATATTTACTTCCAAAGTCATATATTTTTGAAAAATATAAAGTAAGAATTTTTGACGGGGATTGCACCGTATTTGTTTTTGATTTACAAGTACCTATTCAAATCCGGTTATGAAAAATACGACTTTATGATGTTACTTTTGTGATTTAGTCATATTTAAACACTCAACATCGTGAAGTGTTTTAGAATCAATTACATACATTTCTAACGGCAATTAGATTTTGGAAGTCGGCATTTCCATGAAAATAATGCAAACGAGTGCGATTACATGTACACGATTTGAAATTAACAGTTTTACTTTATGTTTTCAACACATGTCAAACAGTTTTCTCTCTGATTTCTTATTAATTATTATTTTAAGAACAAATACATTTTTGAATCATGACCTTAGCTATGAAAGACAGTGAAAACGTATATTAACTTTTCTTAATTGATTATTATAATTGTTTTAAAAGGTTCTTGGACTTGGTTTAATTGGAAATCTTTGAAATGCAGATCCATGTCAAATCTTCAATTCATCAAGACCTACCAGAATAAACATAGCTCTTATGCCATCAACTTATATGGTCCTTATGTCATGATATTTTTTGACAATTTGCATAGTTACACATGTAAATAAAAAAGTATTTCAGACTACAAGCATGGCAAGACAAGGACTTACAAAATGTACTTCCTTAGCAATTGTCATGCAAAAATGATTCGAAAAGTAACAAAAAGGATAGATTCTTTGAAAATTTCGTTCATAAAAAGTATAAACGCGATCTGTTGATTTTCCCTGGTCTCCCTGTTGGGCCTTCACTTCTCCCTGAAGTCTCCCTGTTTGGTTGCCAGGGAGAAGTGACTTCTCCCTATAATTTTGAAGTGTGGTGACCCCTGGTATACAGCTTAAAAAATTTGTATACCAATTGATTTCTTAAAGATAACTTTTATTCATATTGAGTTTTAATGACTAAAACATCGCAGACCTTATATGACAGCTTTAAATGGCACTTATGATAGAAACATCCTTTTGGGACAAAGAACGATAAGTCTCTCTACACGCCCCATCTGAATAGTTTCGTCACTCTCGTTTAATCTAGTACGATTTTGTTTTTAATTTTAAATTTTTAAGGTTTAAGCAGTATAACACCATGTGATATCATGTTTTATGGACAAATCAATAGACCACTTTCGAGTTCATCCATCACCGGAAAAAACTCGTCAATTATACGCGCCTTTATGAAGTCATTTACCAGATAGAGGGGGTCGCCTGTATCCCTGCACTGTTTACGTTCATCAAGCGTCTTAGTGATTGTCATTGTGCAGGATAAACTAGAACTAAGGGTTGTCTGTAGGTACTTAAGGAGTTAAGGTTCATCATAACCAATGGACAAATATGGCCGTATTTTCACCTCAAAAACTACTTTGTGTACAGACTTACCTGTGCTATTTTGAAAGTTTTAATGCCTAGCATCCACTAGATATATGAAAGTTAAATGCATCTTGTGTTTAAGAAAGATATAATCTTTCTTGGTTTTTGATGGGCATTTTTTTTCCTTTCTGCAGTTGGTGTAAAAATAAACAAACACCTGAATTACTTTGATACTGTCCACTCACTGACTCAGATAAACTCTTTAACTTACCTAAAGTTATGAAGATAACTCTTGTCCATGTCAATTTATGACAATCAAAACAATGCAAACCGTTTTTTTACCTGAGGGAGCATCTCATAGTTATACCACAACTTAGTTGATTTTCACACCTTACGCATGAAGGAAAAAAAAATGCTCATCAAAATCCAAAAGAGATTTTATCTTTCTTAAACACAAAATTCATTTAACTTTTTTGTATCTAGTGGATGCCAGGCTTTAAAACTTTTCCAACTTCACAGGTAAGTCTAGATCTGTACTCAGAGTATTTTTGGCATGTAAATACAGCCATATTTGCTCGGGGAAATCGTGGTACAAGAGTTCCCCCTCCCCCCTATTTAATTTACGATGCATTTGAATGGTTGGACCCCACACACCCTTTTAACTTACAGGTAAGGGGTCTCACTAATTAGCGACAAGAAGCGACAAGAAGCGTCAAGAAGAATAAATCTAGCGACAAGAAGCGACAAGAAGACTATTTAGCGACAAGAAAACATTTGTTTTTATTAGATATAAAGAAATTTGTATTTAATGTTTTTATTAGATATAAAAGAAATTTGTATTTAATGTTTTTTTTATAATATACGAGTAGATATGTCTAATTAAAATGTTTCATTGTATAGATAGACGAAGAAATTAAACATTTGTGAGGAAGAAAGAGATTGTGAAGTTTATATTAGTGTATTGGTAGATGAAAAAATTAAACATTTGTGAAGAAGAAAGAGATTGAGCTTCTTTTTTTTATTTTTAAATATGAAGAATATTTATAAGATAATGTATGTATCTGTTTTCATCAAAGTCAAAGTATGAATAAACGGATGAAGATATATGGAGTGGGCATAATAAAATATAATATTTTGATTCATTTGCTTAATGATATGCTCTAACTGTAATCTTGTTATGTCAATGCAATGCTTTATTTGTAGAACTCTCAACCACGCTTTGCCATCTTTAAAATATTATGTAAATAAATGTTTCATTTTTTTTCTATCAATATTAACTTTCTTGTCGCTAAAATTGTTTTCTTTTGCATATTCTTTTAATATTTATTGGAATAAGTAATATTAATTAAAAAAAATATGTTTTCTTGTCGCTAAATAGTTTCTTGTTGCTTCTTGTCGCTAATTAGTGAGACCGCAGGTAAGTATACTCGCAAATGCGAGTACCGGTATGACGTCACACTCGCAAAAGCGAGTACGGTAAAAAAAATATCAGGAACTCCTGTTAGCCTCGTTAGCGAGTTCGTGCAGACCTGTTTAACAAATGGTTGGATCCATTCTTGCATGTACACATTTTTTCAATATTTCCAGCACAGGCACTTGTTTTCTATCCATGGGAAGATCTACTATCCCTACATATTACGAGAAGGTACAAGTACGTCTGTTTGCTGACAACTGCCTCCTGTATAATTCCATCGAGACACCACAGGACCAACTCCAAATACAGAAAGATCTAGACTCATTAGACAACTGGGCAAAGGACTGGGGTATGCGTTTTAATGCCAGTAAATGCTATGTCATGTCAATTCACCGTAGCAGGACCCCATTCACATACAGCTATACCCTTAGTAATCACATTTTAGAGCAAGTCAGTGAAAATCCATACCTACATTGTAGGTGTAATCATTAGCGATAATTTGAAATGGTCATCTCACATTAATAAATTCTGCAACAAAGCTAATTCTACACTGGGATTCATCAGAAGGAATCTTAAACACTGCAACAAACATTTTAAGGAAACCGCCTACATCTCGCTTGTTTGCTCAATATTAGATTACTCAGGCACTGTATTGGACTCATATCTACAAAAAGACATAAACCGCATAGAGAACATACAAAGCTAGATTCGTTTTTTAAAGACTATAGACGTACGAGTAGTGTCACCTCCATGATGAAGGACCTTGGATGGAAACCTCTTGTGGAAAGAAGACGCGAACAACGACTGGTACTACTGTACAAAATAGTGAACGACCTGGTAGCCATCCCCACTGAACATCACATAGAATTTAATACTAGACCATCCAGAACTTCAAACGTCAAACAAATAAAACTCTTATCAGCAAATACCGACATATATAAACATTCATTTTTTCCACAAACTATCATCGACTGGAACTTACTACCAAATACTGCCGTGAACTGTAAAACTGTGGAAAGTTTTAAGGCACTTATATCGCGCGACTAGTTACATCAGTGGCGCACACACACTTCCTGGATAAGTTTTACTCAGTATTTTGAGTTCATTTCCAGTATTATACAGATACAGATAGAAGGTGGCTAACATTGTAATAGCTACCTCACTTCAAAACTCTATTTCTACATAGTTACTCGTCGTATATGTGTCCTACCTTGCGCTGTTCACTTCATTATATAATTATCTTTCGCGCTGTACAAGTTACAAAAATCCCATTGTGACCCTCGTCACAGTAATCATGAATTATATTTACATAAACTATGATTTTCTTGACCTAGTAAACCCTCACTATATCAACTTCTGGTTTTATCAGCAGCAAATTTAAGGTAGTTTCTGACAGATCAATATTCCATCTATTGATTGCAGTAAAACATGCTATGTTTTTTTTTTAATAAACAAGTTTGTTTCCAGTTTTTGGAGAAAAAAATAATTTGTTTTTGACCCTGAGAAAAAAAAAATTGTTTGTTTGGCCCTCAGCTGCCACTATCTGTAATGCTTAAATTGAAAGAAAACAATTGTTGTCGACTTGTCGATAAAAAAATAGATTGTTTTTCGCCAAAGGCCAAAGGCGAAAAAAAAAGTTTGCCCAGGAAAAAAAAACATAGTTATTTGGAATTATATGAATAGGCTGAAATACAAGAAAAATGTATTATGGTGTTTGGAATAAGCGTGGCATCTTATAAAATTTTGCTTAAGTTGAATTGTTCAGATTATTCTTTTTTTAATACATATATGAATAAGTCAGGATTTAATGAGAAATATATGATTAGATTTAGTTTTCTAAATGCTTTAAGCATATGGATAGGTGGGTTTTTAATTTGCCGTTTGCAAATTTGTACCTCAAAGTAATTGCAGTGAACCTACCACCCCCACCCCCTGCATTGGGATTAAAATTTTTCCAATTGGCCATTTTCTATGGACATTCAGAAATGCAATGGGTCATTCTATAACATTATATTTAAAAAATTCTGATTTCAATGGGACATTTTAATTTGAATTTGATAAAAGGTGCATGCCAGTAGTAGATCAAAAACTTTTAATAAAGAAGGGCAGGGCAAGAACTGCAATAAGAGGGGGCCTGTTCCAGTCATCCCTCAGAGATTCCCTATACAATCAACCAAATTTGAAACTGAAATTTCTTTTCAATAATTATATGATTACCAAAAATTATGTCATAGACTCTTACAGCTTGAAATTGATTTCTTAAATTTCATGCACATGAAGTATTTGCATTTAATCATGCAGTCTGCACCAAAAACTTTTTCAACTACTAGTCCGAAGACCAATATCCTGACATTTTTCTTATTTGGCCAAACAAACTTACTAGTCCGAATGAAATTTTACTAGTCTGGGGCATTGGACTAGTGGCTAACCGTGCAGACTGATCATGTTAACCCTAGAGAAAAAAATCAGTGGAATTACACTGGAATACCACTGATATTCCATTGTAATTTCCACTGGAATTCCAGTAATTATCAATGGAATAATTTGGCTGGAATTCCACTGGAACTACATTGGCTTTCCACTGGAATTACAGTGAAAATTCCAGTGTTATTTCACTGGATTCCAGCCAAATTATTCCACTGATAATCACTGGAATTTCAGTGGAAATTACAGTGTTATTTCACTTGTATTCCAGTGGAATTCCAGCCAAATTATTCCAGTGGAATGCGAATGTAATTCCAGTGGTATTTTGCTGCAACTCCAGTGGAATAACTACAGTTCCAGTGGAATTGCTACTCTGACATATACGCCCTATTGCTGGCCTTATCACTACTTCTGAGAAACACAAAATATAGTGATTCATCATATGATTGATCTGATCATATTCAAATAAATAACATTTTAAACATCCTATCCATTAACAGAAAAATGTCCTGCATGGTTTGTATAAGTAGAATAAAAACAGTGTCTATATGGTCAGCTTAAACCGTACCCACAAACTGATTAACTAATATAAAAATTATGTGTGATATATAAACTTCTCTTCCTTTCTGTAATTCAAAACTTGCTGTCTCTGTACTTCCAACTATAATTGCTGAATAAAGGTATTAAAATGGAGTCTGCATAAAATCTGTTTCATATCATTGCTGGCAGCTCATATTTAATCCCCTAAAAGTACAAAAATATCCACAAAGAATCAATTGTTCAAGAGGTAATGATTGTATGAAGCAATAAATTCAATAGAAACAGCATTATGCATCTTAAATTGCATTGGAAGTTTAAGTTAAACTCAAATTTAGTACCCCCCCCCCCTTTTAACCCTTGAAGATAAAACTGGCGACTTAAATTATTATTAACGTTTCACCAAGTTAATTTACGATGAATATTATTCACACAATTAAATTTCTACATATCAGATTATCATATATACCCATGTACCATTTACATGTCAGATTACGATATGTCTGTTATGAATGTGACAACAATATATCAATTTATCATTCTTCATTAATTTATTGTCTGCCTAAACTTTCTGATGTTTTGCTCAGATTAAAATCCTAAATGTTTTATATTGCCTCAACAAATTGTATTTCATAATCATTATATGTTAAATCAAATACTTATCTGAAAACATCTGCGTTTGGATTCTCCATTTTTGTTATCCAGCGTAATCATATGACGTCATATTTGCAAGTGCGTTTAAGTCAAGGTGTCAATCTCGTCCCATATAATATCGGCCCGAAGTTGATTCGTCCCTGTAATGGTATTTCAGTGAACTTCTCAAAACCGGTCGTCCGTTGGACTACGGAAACAGCCGATTTGCGGGGTTTGCCGGTTTGTAGAAATTTAAAATCACAAGAGTTACTTCCCCTTAATATGGGTGTTTGAGAATGTTTTGAAAATGTATTTCACTTTCATTAAAATATACGTTTTCCTTTTTAAATTTTAGTTTTGTATATAATATCTATCTTAAAATACAGCTACAACTTCTATTTCATCTTATTTTATTTTTTTATTTTGCAGGAATCAAAAAATAAATACACCATACATTTATGATATTTCACGAATAATTAGATAAAATGTTCTACTCTGATCGGTCGAAACGGTACCTATGATACTTATTTAAACGTGTGCTGTAAGTTATAAATGTTACACCTTATCATAACGCAATAAAAAAGGAGAGTTATGAAACGA
Source organism: Mytilus trossulus (assembly GCF_036588685.1). Lineage (NCBI taxonomy): Eukaryota > Metazoa > Mollusca > Bivalvia > Mytilida > Mytilidae > Mytilus > Mytilus trossulus. The sequence goes on from NC_086378.1 coordinate 50,866,040, forward strand.
AATTGACAGGTGAACAGATATTACAGCCTCGGACTATTAGGTGACCTAATTGAATTTTATTGACCGAACAATTTGTAGGTTACAGTTATACAAATGAAACAGTAATTTTAAATCATTTCAGATGACAAGGCCCATTTTTCGAGAATGGGTTATAATGATATAATTATTTAAATACAACAATACCGGCTGGTATCCGATTTCAAGGAATAACCATTTAATATAATGCAAATCTGCTGGGTCTTCTTAATTTGGCCGGTATGGTGGGATAGGCTGTATTCAGATAAATTTCAATATATAAGAAATAAATAAGGGTGATGCATTAAAACATTTTTGAACAGAATGGCAATTTAATTTTTTTCTTTGCACGTTGCTGCAGAAGTTGTCATTAAAGCAACAATTAAATTGCCTTTCAATTAAGACATCATAATTATTTTGACTAGGTACAAATGAATTGTACTGAGAATAGTCATTAGAATATAATATAAATACTTTTTCTACCCCAAAAAATGGCCATCAGTATATATCTAAATGATAAATCATGCAACCCAACAATGTATTCCAGTGGAATTACAGTGGTAAAATTTTCAAATGTCATTATTCCAGTGGAATTACAGTGGTAAAATTTTCAAATGTCATTCCAGTGGAATCACCAATCAAATTCCACTGGAATTTTTAGTTTTAAATGATTTACCAGTGGAATTCAAATGAGTCACTGTAAACCAGTGGAATTCCAGTGGAATCAACTGGTATTCCACTGGAATTCCATTGATATTTTCTATGGGGAATCACTACAACTTTATTTCTGATTAATCAATTATCAATTCCTAATTCATAGCACAATTATTCAATAATATTATTATTGGATCATCATTTTGTAACAGTACTATTAAAATGAAACTTGGTAAAAAAAAATTAGGCTTGGTGGTATATAGCTTGTAAACGGTTGTGATCGGGCCAGTGATCCCCACCCTTAAACCATATATTTTTTTGCCTGGGACAATCTTCTTCTTTTGTTACAGAAAACCATCAACGTACTGATGTTTACTTTCCGGCGCATGCCTGGTAAATGTTTTTAATAAATTTATGTTGATAATTTTTGTCAAAATATAAATTAACAAAATATTTCTTATTCAAAGTTGTTTTTGGTCATATACATTGTATTTTCGTATTTTCAATTTTTACAATAAAACAAATCAAATAAAATATAGGGCGAGTCCCCTGGTAAAGCAGAAATGGTAGGAGTGCTAGAGTTTCTTAAATATACAAGTGACTTGAAGTGTCCTAGTAGCCTTGTTTACAGATTCACGACCAATTAAAGACAGTAATGATATGGGATTGAAACAGTTATCAGAAAGCTATAATTGCTTTAAAGCTTGGGAAAATCAACATATATGTAATCAGGATTTACATAAAAGATATAAAGCATTGCTAACCATGGAAACTAGAGAAGATATATTGACTATATGTTCCTTGGATTTAGTTCTCTTGTAGCAATGTGCATCAATGAAATTAAAATTGAAGTGGTACCGAATAGAATTAACAGTGATAAGATTGAAAATATATAGGGATAGTAGATCTTCCCATGGATAGAAAACAAGTGCCTGTGATTTCCAGACAATTAAATGATAATGTAAACCTCCCCCTTTTATCTGCGACGAAACATTGTACCAACCAATTGTGTCAGTCGAAGAAAACCCCTTATTTCTTCGGTAAATTGTGAAGTTTGTGTTTGTTCTAACTTCATGAGCGTATATATCATGTTCCGCTTCGTCTGCAGTTGAAACGACTTTGTATGATTCGTCAGTCATGCTGGATCTCCCGCCATTTCTATATGTATGATTCGTGTTCGAAGAGTTCCGAATACAGACCTCCTCTTGCCTGATCTGAACTAGCATCGGAGTAATAATATATATCAAAACGTGATGAAAACCACTATAAGCACCACCGTTTGATTGGATTATAATTTTCTGGTAACCTGTTTTATGGTTGAGACAAGGTCTCAGTAATTTTTTTTCCGATTTATTTCTAGCTTTTTCTTTGTTATGGATCGAAAACTCGTAGTTGTATCTGCGCACGGTCAATTAAGGATGTACTTAGGTGAGGTTAGGTAAAAATTAATAAATTAAGAAGTAAAAATTGATACCATAATCTGGTAGAGCATCAGTTAAGGATAAAACTAAGCTAAAAATATTGATAGGTCATGGACCTCCTTTTCGAGATATTTGAGATTTAAAATATGGCGGGAAAAGGCTGACTCTGACTTTTACCTTATATTTGCATTGGTATTATTAGGTCTCAAAACAAAAGAAAGAAAATTAAAAATCTTCTAAAATTTTGGTAAATGGCCTCTCATGAGCTATTAAGTCTTATATAGAAAAATAAATGGGTGTTATGGGGCAAAATATTTTACATTGTATTGTATGGAAAAACACCAAGGAGTCCGAACATATGACACAAATTCCAAAACCTCACCTAAGTACATCCTTAAATCAAAACATCCGGTTTGTTTAGCCCACATTGAACTCACATTTTTATAGGCATGTATGGTTGTCTAATTAACTGTTTAGGTTCAAATAATTATTACAAAGTCCCTGACGGGATATCTTGTCCAATTTAAAAGTCTACCGGAATGTTTTGTCATTGAAAATGTTGTTGAATTTAAAGCACCACCTTAAATGAAGTAAACTTCTTCTTCTTCTTCTTTTGTAGCTCCCTCCTATTGTACGAGAACCACCGTCCTTGTGTAACGGCGTAGACTTCTAAAATCCCAACATCATACGAACACTCACATATTACGAAATAGTTATATATGAGACAATATCTGAAAAAGTCTAGTTTTTGGCAATAAGAAAAAACAAAATAAAATTCTTTAAACCTGGTATTTTAATAGCACAAATCGAAGAACACACATTGGGGATCTAGGAACTGTTGTCTGTAATTCAAACAATTGTTTAATAAGGAAACAATGGCAATTTTAAAAATGGTACAAAAAAAATCCAGTTCTTTCCTGTTACCAAAGTGTATCAATTTTAAAAAGTTTCTAATGGGAATAAGGAATAAGTTTAAGACACTATTTGTGGTTTTGTAGTATATCCTGCAATAGTTTATCAAATGCCAATTATTGATTTTAGCATTTGCAATACAAAAGGTTTAGAAATATACTTAAATATAGTCAGATATGTCGGTAACATGAAATAATCTTGAGTAACAGGACAACGGTAACAGGACAGAGTTAGTAACAGCAAGGATTTTTCTGCTTTATTTTAAAGATTAAGAAAAATACATCATTTTAGATTGGTCACAACTGGAAGATAACAGCAAACAATGTCATTTATCCTTTGAAACTGTATTTGCAAGATGAAAAAACTGCCTAGGTAATGAAAAATTCTAAATTAAATTCCTTTCTGTTACTATCTACAATACTAGAATTGCACAATGTTCTCTGCTGTTATCAAAAACAAAAATCCTATTTTTTCATTCAATATACTGTATATTATTTTGAAATTTATTTGATATGGTGATGATAACTTATATTAAATGAAATGGTTGGCATATAGTAGATTAACTTTTCGATTCTTCAGTGAAATTGTCTTGAACATCCTTCCTGTTACTGATGATGGTTATGCTGTTACTTTTCATCAGGTAACATGACAGAACGTAACAGAAAGGAATTACGCGATAGTTTTTGTCCTTTTTATCACATTAAATGTAAGTGTATTTCCTATGACATATAACTTTTAAAAAGATGATATAAAAACACACTTAAAGTTGTGGTGCACACTTAAAAATATTTTCAGAAAGTGTAAGAAAAGACTGTAACAGGATAGAACACCAATAAGTATTTTTCTATAAATTCCTATCTTGGATGGGCTTGAATTTTCAAACCTGGCCGCCTTACCAATTATTTCTTTGTACTAATGCATTCAGGAAATGATGCTCTTCACAATACATAATGGGAAAATAACTCTTGGTCTTGTAAACGTTTCCACAGGTTAAAAAAACCCAGTGGTAACAGGAAGGAAATCACCCCTGGGGACAAATTTTTTTTCTCTTAAAATTTGCAAATTTTTTTTACATGCTATAGTTATAATATAAAAAGACAAATTAGGGGCAAGTTTATTATATAATATATCATATATATGAGAATCGGACGCCTGTTTAATTAATTTGGATATCATTTGAATGATTTAGTTTTCAAAAAAACACAGGGGACAACATGATTTTAGGGGGGGTTGAACATTTAAATTACAATATTTTATTGGAAGAAATATACGAATGAGTGTTTAATTGGCAGGCCATGGTGCATTATATAATTTAGTTTATACGGAAACTTAAAAGTTTCAAAAAAGATGGTAGGATAAAAAAATAATTGCTGGTGAAGTACGGGACATGAAAATTAGACTTTTTCAGATATTGTCTCATATATATACACACATATGTAAATCCTATCACCAAGGTTGGCAAAAAAGCGGTCTTTTGACCATGCCAGTGGTAGGCCTAAATACCGGTATTTACCGGGAAATACTGGCAAATACTGGGAAATACCGGCAAATACTGGTCGATTGAAATTTTTAGTGGTCATTACTATAAAAACCACTATCTACTTGGTCAATTATAATTGCAATTAATAATTAATTTATATAGAAAGTGTTCAAATCATTTTTAATGCTTTCATTTCTAATTCTATTGTAAATTCAAACAGGGATCTACATTGATTAATGTGTATATAATATTATAGTTAAAGATAAAAACTTTTTGTCCCTGCTTCAAATTTTCATTTCCAGCATGACATGCATGAAGAAGGTTTTTTTTTTTATCTCACAGTTAAATAGCTATAGACAGGAAATAATTTATTGTTTAGGGGAGTCTTCATATATCAATTTTATTACTTTCAACCCATGTACTGTCAACTTTTAGAATGTAGGACAGAAAGTCACAGGACAAAAAGTCACGGACAAAAAGTCACAGGACAAAAAGTCACAATTCAGTTATGAGAATATATTTCTTTGAAAAAGAAAAAAACTTATTTTTAATGATTTTTTTGTGTGTTTTTCTTGAACTATTATATATGAAACATCTTTGTTATTAACATTTATTCAATAAATATCAATAAGGATAAAATAATTGTTATAAAAACAAAATGTCAAAGGAGCTAGGTACTTAAATGGCTTCATTAATGGCTTCATTATGCCAAGAAATATGACCTTTGCATGATTAAAATTTAATAATTTTTCGTTTTATCAAGGCGTATGAACAATTTCCTACACTTAAAAATAATTATATGTAATAAAAAGAAAAATATCAAGATCTTTCTCTCATATATTCAAACAATTGTCAACATATTATTTGTGACTTTTTGTCCTGTGACTTTTTGTCCTATCAAAATTGTGACTTTATGTCCTGTGACTTTTTGTCCTGTGACTTTCTGTCTGTTTACCAACTTTTATTAGTTGTTTTATTAGCTGTTGTTTTATTAGCTGTTGTTTTATTAATTAAATTTTCACACCTAGCAATGCCAGGTGATAGGTAAAAAGACCCATGTAACTTCATTTACCTGTAGTTTTATTTACCTTTAATTTTAATTACCTGTAAAATCATACATTTTGAATAAAAATATATTGATTTAAACATGTTGAAATAAAATATAAATTTGTATATATATCAAATGTATATATATGTATATATATGTATCCCGGTATGCAATTTCATAATTCATATTAAAAAACTAAATTTTAAATCAGTAAGAATAAGTGTTATAAATGAATAAAACATATCAAATTCATTAATTTTATAAGCTGACACATTATATTTGAAAGATTATAGCCAATATAACTAGAAAATGCCATTCTGCCCTAATTTGCTTTAAATCCAGTGCAAACAAAAATACCCCTCTATAGAGGGATAATTTTTACCCTCTAAAGAAGGATTATCCCTCTATACAGATATAATCACCATATAGAGGGTTTGTTCCCAACCTGTTAAAGGAATATCTGTCACTACTGTTACATCTTTAAAGTCATTCACAATAGCTCCTGCCCATAAATATATATAATCTGCGGTAATTACGAATTGTCGGCCAATAGAGTCGCTCGCTTTTGGTATAAGCCTCTTGAGGTTGTTTCTATCCGAGTTTTCTCTGTATTTTTGAGAAAGTGGAAAAACGAACAGTCAATGACCAATCTAGCTAAATACTCGTTGTTATAGAACAGTTCATGGAATAATGTCTCATCGTTCTCTCCTCTCAAGCATGTTTTCGGACAAAGGTTTTTAACTCCTGCAAAAATGGTGATTTAGTAGTTTTCAGCACTGTGCATTTAATCATATCCTCCTTCTCAATATGACATAACTGACAAATTGGTGACACTTCTGACTTTGAATGTTTTGCTTTTGAACTTTACAGTACGATTGTTCCCACTGCTATTTTGGCTTTTAAGTGTGCCATAATTATTGCGAACAGTTCATTACCACAGCTTGTCCAGATGTTGTGTGGTTTTCCTAGTACTGTATCACTTAAGTTCAGATATTTTAAAGTAGATTTATTCTCCGATTCTTGTTGTAGAGATAAAATGAAATGACTGCTAATAGTTTGATTGACCAGTTTGTTCCAAGTTTCTTTTATTGGTGGGTTGTCAATGAGATCATGAGGAGAAGGTAAGTTATATTGATCCGCAATTTCGGCTACTTTTGGAAACCAGCTTCCAGAGCTGTGACCAGAGGAGGAAGCTTTTGTCTTAAGGTCTTACATCCAGGTCTTGGGTCCAAACTTGTGTTGTCCATTCCAGAGGCCAATTGTGGTATATCATTAAAAAAATTCATATCAGCACCACCAAATAAAACTTAACATTACAGATGATAGCTTAAATTCCACCACAATGTCCAATAAACAGGAAGATGGGTCTACAAAACTCTTTTGGGGTCTATGTTGATGAGGGTGATAAAGGGTGTGTGCTTGCACGAAAAAAACGTGAAATAAGACATAATTTCACGTTGAACGTGAAATAATTTCTGTAATGAACGTTGAACATGAAATAATTTCTGTAATGAACATTTCACGAAAAATAAATACTTTTATTTGAACCTTTTGTGTCTTCTTGTATATATTAACTCTTTGTTTTACTTGATATTCCCGATTTAGTATACACATTTATGATATAATTGGTTAACGGCTTTTAAAAAAGTATTTCTTGACGATCCCTGCCAAGTGTTTAAATTTTATTTGAAAAATACCGAGCATGCAAAATAAGACTTTGAAAATTACCGAGCATGCAAAATAAGACTTTGAAAATTACGATGCACGTAAAATTAAATAAACAGAACACGTTGAACGAGGCACCCGTCTTGCACGACTGAACGTCAAATAAAAAAGTAAAAACATGTTGAACGTAAAATAAAAAACAGCGATCCCGTTGCACGAAAATTACCCCTTACCACCCTTGTTGATTTGTAGGGCTCATTAACCTGCAAACACTTTTATCCAATCCTAAGTATAAAGGTCTACTATGGTACATGTATATTTCGTTAAAAAAAAAGTAACAAGCACCACCAAAAATAATGTAACTTCGCTCCCGTTAGTCCAACCAATGGATATAGTGGACTAAAACACTCTTTGGGGTTGTATGTTCAACTAAGTTGGTTTGTGAAGCTCATTAAATTACAGACACCTCTGGTCCAATCTTTAAGTCCTGGGGGAACATTTCACAACAGCAGATAGGTACCTTCCAGCTGGTCCAACAGACAAGTATATGGGTATATAACACTCTTTGTGAGTCCTAGTTGGTTTGTAAGGCTCATTGGTCCACATGCCCCTTGAGTCCAATCTACAAGTCCATGTGGTCCTCCTTTTAGAGTATTTTTAATTAAAGAAAAATATAAGCACCACCGAAAAAACCCAACTTAGCACCATGGGAGGTAGCTTCCCTCCAATTGGTCCAACTAACATGTATAGGGGTTTAAAGCACTCTATTGGGGTCTAAGATGGTTTGTTAAGCTCATTAGTCCACAGGCACATATGGTCCAATCTACATAAGTCCTGGGGTATTTTGGTGTATATATCAATTAAGAAAAATATAAGCACCACCAAAAAAGGACTTAGCACCACGGGAGGTGGTTTTCCTCCAATTGGTCCAACTGACGTGTAACAGTGTATAGGGGTCTAAAGCAATTTATTGGGGTCTAAGTTGGTTTGTTATGCTCATTAGTCCACAGGCACATATGGTCAGACTCAAATCTACACAAGTCATGGGGTCTTATGGTGTATGCATCATTTAAGAAAAAATATAAGCACCACAGATTTTGTTTCTAACACCACAGGAGGTAGCTTCCCTCCAATTGGTCCAACTGATGTGTATATTGGGGTCTAAGATGGTTTGTTAAGCTCATTAGTCCACAGGCACATATGGTCCAATCTACACAAGTCCTGGGGTCTATTGGTGTATACATCATTTAAAGAAAAATATAAGCACCACAGAAAAAAAACTTAGCACCACGGGAGGTAGCTTCCCTCCAATTGGTCCAACTGATGTGTATAGGGGTCTAAAGCACTCTATTGGGGTCTAAGATGGTTTGTTAAGCTCATTAGTCCACAGGCACATATGGTCCAATCCAAGGGTCCGGAAACGGTCATATATGCCAGTCTTGACCTAAACTGAAAGTAGTTTGTCCTAAATGAGTAATTGGGATTTAGGACAAATTTTATTTTTTTACAGAAATAATTTCGGTCATTCAATGTCATTTCGTTGAGATCAAGTTTCTAACATTGTCTAAAATCGCCATTTTGAACTTATTGTTTGTTGTTATCCTTTTCCTGTAATAAAACTGCCACTCCAGTAAAGTGTTATTATCCTGAGGGCCCTCCTAATAACTATAGTATTGCCTCCGGGAAATATTGGCTAATGATCGCTAATCTCTTTACCTGTGTTTTTAATTAAATTTTTTATTGATCACGAGCTCAGAACTAATATTTTAAAGAAATTAAAAGTTCATGACAACTGTCTGCATTATTTAATTACTTTTCTCAGCTTAGACAATTGTCAATTCTGATTTAAGATTAAATTAAAATTAAATTAATTTACGTAGAACAAAATATTGTTTCACTACAAACACACGTGCTTTGTTTACTATCTACACAAGTCCTGGGGTCTTTTGTTGTATATTTTATTTAAGAAAAATATAAGCACCACCAAAAAATAAACTTAGCACCACAGGAGGTGGTTTTCCACCCATTGGTCCAACAAACAGGTAAAAGGATCTATAATGCTCTTTGGTGTTCTAAGTTGGTTTGTAAGGCTCATTGGTCCAAAAGCAACTGTGGTCCAATATGCATTAGTCCAGGGTTTCAGGACATATTTCACTAAAGAAAAATATAGGCACCACCAAAAAGAGACTTAGCACCACAGGAGTTAGCTTCCTTTCCTTTTGGTCCAACAGATGGGTATAGGGGTCTTAATACTCTTTGGGGTTCTAAGTTGGTTTGTAAGGCTCATTGGTCCACAGGCAACTTTGATCCACTCTACAAGTCAAGGCGTCTATTATATAATATTTTATTTGATAAAAATATAAGCACCACCAAAAACAAATTTTGCAACTTGGGAGGTAGCTTTCCTTCCAATGGTCCAAAGGATGGGTAGGGGGTCTAAAATAGTCTTTAGGGTTCCCATTGATTTATAAGGCCTGTTGGTCAAAAAGCAACTTTGGTCCAATCTACACTTGTCCAGGGTTCTCAGGGCATATTTCACTAAAGAAAAATATAAGCACCACTAAAAAGAAACTTAGCACCACAGAAGGTAGCTTCCCTTCCTTTGGTCCAACAGATGGATATAGGGGTCTTAATACTCTTTGGGGTTCTAAGTTGGATTGTAAGGCTCATTGGTCCACAGGCAACTGTGATCCACTCTACAAGTCAAGGGGTCTTTTATATTATATTTTATTTGATAAAAATATAAGCACCACCAAAACAAACTTTGCAACTCTTGAGGTAGCTTCCCTCCCAATGGTCCAAAGGATTGGTAGTGGGTCTAAAATAGTCTTTGGGGTCCTTAGTTGGTTTGTGAGGCCTGTTGGTCTAAAATCAATTGTGTTCCAATCTACATTAGTCTAGGGGTCTCTGGGTATATTTTACTGAAGAAAAATATAAGCACCACCAAAAAGAAATGTAGCACCACAGGAGGTTACTTCCCTCAATTTGGTCCAACAGATGGGTATAGGGGTCTAAATACTCTTAGGGGTACTAAGTTGGTTTGTAAGGCTCATTGGTCAACAGGCAACTGTGGTCTAATCTTTAAGTTAAGGGTTCTCATAGGGTATATTTCATTAAAGAAAAATATAAGCACCAAGAAAAACAAACTAAGAACCATGGGAGGTAGCTTTCCTCTCGTTGTCCCAACATACAGATTTAGGGGTCTAACACATTCTTTGGGTCTAAGATGATTTGAAAAGCTCATGTGGTTCAATCTTCTAGTCCAGAGGTCTGTTGTAGTATATTTGATAATTTCATTTAAGAAATATAAGCACCATCAGGCACGAACTAAGCACCATGGGAGGTAGCTTTCCTCTCAGTGGTCCATCAGATAGGTTAAGGGGTCTAACCCACTCTTTTGGGTCTAAGATGATTTGAAAAGCACATGTGGGGCAATCTTCTAGTCCAGAGGCCTGTTGTGGTATATTTCATTAAAGAAATATAATAAGCACCACCAAAAATGAACTTAGCACCACAGATGATTGCTTCCACCCCCTTGATCCAATAAACAGGTATAGGGATGTAAAAACACTTTGAGAGGTCTATGTTGATTTATATGGCCCACTGTCTGTGTTCAATCTACAAGTCCAGGAGTTTTATGATATATTTCATTAAAGAAAAACTTGATTTTGTTTTACAGGGTCATTTGGTCTACATGTATGCATAAAATGTTACTGACAGGTCTGTATCCTTAAAGCTGTGTAAATGCAAACAAATGTTGTGAGGAGATTTTAAAGCCAGAAAAATTGTATTTCTTATGATAATTCTCCATTGCTCTCCCTGTCTTCAAGGCAAAAGCCCTCTAAAGGAGCACATGAAATAGTATGAAATAAGCACCTTAAAACATGAAGTAACTTTGTAAAAAAAACAAAAACAAATATGATATTCAGCAATAACAGGCTGCTGACTTAGAACAGTCACATATAGAAAAAAATAAATAACATGACATTTTCATTATGGTGTGATATTTAAAATGAATATGCTAAATTATTGATTCTTAATTGTACATCATTTTAATGAAATTGTGTGTCCAACTATATATCTAAATCTTGTTTTTCTTTCTACAGATTATCCAAATTGATGTCAAAAGTGTTCAGATATCAGATGTACTACAGCTAAAGAATGAAATTAATTGTGGTCATTTCACAGATTTTGCCTACAGTCAGCTCTTTATGGTAGGATAATATGCAAGTCTTAAGTATTAACAGTGCATACAATTGTAAAATAAATCAATGTATACACACCTTTTATCAATTAATAATTTGTTCATTCATTTTCCCATATTTTGATAAATTACATTGCACATAATTTAAATAAATTATCACATATTAAAGTAAACAATGAGTATATCCAATTGGACAAATATAAGTTTCAAGTAGACAATTATTCTATAATATTACAAAAGTGGCTGATGACCTGTAGTTGTTAATTTCTGTATCATTTGGTCTCTTGTAAAGAGTTGTCTCATAGGCAAATACATGTACAATCTGTTTGGGAGCTGATTTTACTGATTCAGACAATTTGTTTCATTCTATCTTGATTGATTATGTAGCACTAAACAATTGTCAAAGCAAACATGTTTTTTTGCGCCTGTCCCAAGTCAGGAGCCTTTGGCCTTTGTTAGTCTTGTATTATTTTAATTTTAGTTTCTTGTGTACAATTTGGAAATTAGTATGGGGTTCATTATCACTGAACTAGTATATATTTGTTTAGGGGCCAGCTGAAGGACGCCTCCGGGTGCGGGAATTTCTCGCTACATTGAAGACCTGTTGGTGACCTTCTGTTGTGTTTTTTTCTATGGTCGAGTTGTTGTCTCTTTGGCACATTCCCCATTTCCATTCTCAATTTTATGTATTTGAATTTCAAGTTATTATTTTAAAAAATTGAGGCTTTATTATTTCAGTGAATTAAAGAATGAAGAGAAATCAACTTATTTATACCCAAGCTGACCAACTGTCAAGAAAAAGAAGACAAGGCATGCAACTCCATCTGAAGGAAATTAAAAGAAAAGATTTAATCATTACAACAATAGATGTGAAAATGTTAATTTTTCAATCTAAAACATACAGAACAAATAATACCCTAAAAAAATACTGTTCAAGATTGTTTCTTAAAATATCAGTCTTACTTTTTTTTATATACTTGAAGATGTATTGTAAAAGTAAATTTGTTAGATTAAAGTTTTTCAAGGCTTACAGTTGGAAACATGTGTCAAAATTTGTTTCTTCTTTGTTTACGGCTTTATGATTGGAGTTCAACCTTTTATCTCAAGAACAAAATAAAGGAAATCTACTGTGCACAGATTTAAAAGTCTTCCTCTTTTTTTTATGAATTGTAAAGATAATTTTTAAAGACGGACAATTTAACACTGTATTAGAGAAATTTAGTTTGCAGAAATTCAAGATACATTTTGTAAAACCAAACAATATGACTTTTTTACTTAAATTAGTTCTTATTTCAAAATCAAATGACTAAGGGAGATAACTCTACTTCTAAATTATTTATCTGAATTAGTAAATTAAAGTGGCTCATTTTAGTATTATCACTGACTGATAGATTTGTTCCTTAAAAGAGATTTATGTTCCTAACAATTGATGATAACTTATAATTATCTGCTGATGCAAATTTTTCCTTACTTTTAGAGTATTACTTTTAAATTAAATATATGTTGTTTTCAGGAGTTGTGTCCCTTAAAAAAAATTTATTTATCAGAATATGTTTGGTATATATGTAATCAAGGTGGTATTTTATACTGATTACATTATCTTTATTTATATTCAAGGTTGTCAAACAATCCTGTAGTTGTATTTTTGAATTTAGAGATAATCTGTATCAATATGTATTAAAATTAATTGTTTCTATTATGTTATGCCGTTCCGTTATTTATAAAGTTCGTTTGATTATATTCTTAATCTATTTATGTGTTCCAGTCTAAGAGGATTATTCATCTCTAACATTAAAACATCGTACCTTCGCTACCTTTCCCTCTCTCATACGTATCCGTTACAGGAAAATTGCAAGGTCATTACAATCACGAGGAACATTTCGTTGAGACGTCATCTTGGACACAATTCGTGGCTAACAACAGAGTGAGTTAATTCTACAACATTGTATTTGAACCCTTCAAATTGCTCTCTACATATTTGAATCTTTTCTCCGTGAAATACTTGAAATTTAACAGTTCTTGAAGTACAATATTTTCTCGCATTCAACGGACTGTGCTTTCTATTATTTTTGACATTTCGTTTTAATAACATTAATTGAACACATTGTAAAATTGTATTTTATTTGTATTTTCAGCTTTTTACCATTTGTTAGATTGGTTTGAGAATAAATTATCAGCACCTGATAGTCTTGTTGCTTGAGCCCAATCGACGGTTAAACTTAATGGTCAAGCCATTAGTTTCTTTTGCACACCCCCTCAATTACATAGTAATGGCTTTTTTTTTTTTTTTATATCAACCTTAATGGTGAAAGTATTCAGAATTGATGCATTCTGAAATTCTGCAGTTTAGATCTGTGGTAATAGATAAGTTATTTGAATTTGAAACATCATTTAAGTTGACATGTTACATTTTCAAACATTTACAAATGAACACATTTTTTTTTTTATTTGAAAAGATAATAAATTGAAAAACTTATTACATTTTATATTAATGTATCTCCTACCTAATGATACTTCTAAGAATTCTGTATGCAAATAAAAATGTTCATAGGTATTAAATTTATAGAAAGTCAAACTTGAAAAGAAACTGGGGTTGCTGTGCATAATTAATGTTTAATTTGAAATTGTAACAAATTGTAAACTTTTATTTGATTGTACATTGTGCTGAATGTTGAACAAATTTCATCTGTATAGATAGAACTTATGTTTTGAATATTCATTGATTAATAAACTTAATAAGAGTATAATGCAATACCTGTCTTTGTATTTTTTATGAATCAATTCAGAGCTACCACAATTTAAAGCACATAAAAAAATATTTGTCTTCTGTTTTAAGTTTCTCCATGTCCATTAAATAATTAAACCTGTTAAACTAAGCATAAAATTGAGAATGGAAATGGGGAATGTGTCAAAGAGACAACAACCCGACCAAATAAAAAACAACAGCAGAGGGTCACCAACAGGTCTTCAATGTAGCGAGAAATTCCCACACCCGGAGGCGTCCTTCAGCTGGCCCCCAAACAAATATATACTAGTCCAGTGATAATGAACGCCATACTAATTTCCAAATTGTACACAAGAAACTAAAATTAAAATAATACAAGACTAACAAAGGCCAGAGGCTCCTGACTTGGGACAGGCGCAAAAATGCGGCGGGGTTCAACATGTTTGTGAGATCTCAACCCTCCCCCTATACCTCTAACCAATGTAGAAAAGTAAACGCATAACAATACGCACATTAAAATTCAGTTCGAGAGAAATCCGAGTCTGATGTCAGAAGATGTAACCAAAGAAAATAAACAAAATGACAATAATACATAAATAACAACAGACTACTAGCAGTTAACTGACATGCCAGCTCCAGACTTCAATTAAACTGACTGAAAGATTATGATTTCATCATATGAACATCAGGCACAATCCTTCCCGTTAGAGGTTTAGTATCATATCATCATAACATATATAAGAAGAACATAACCCGTGTCATGCCAACAACTGTTTTTAGAATAAATGTGTTTAGTTCCGATGCAAAGACCTTATCAGTGACTCAATATTAACGCCAAAACATGCAATCTTTAATGACTTGACAACAGTATCGTAATTATATCTCTTAATAAGTCTATTCAAAGGTTTTGTAAGTTTCTGAGGTGAATACTGACACCTTTGTGCTTTATAAAGAATATTTCCATAAAAAATTGGATGTGAAATACTTGAACGTATAAGAAGTCTGCATGTTGAGCTATATTTAAGAATGATGTCTTTATACCGATGATAAAATTTAGTAAATGTTTTGACTAGTTTGTGATATCGAAAACCCTGGTGTAATAATTTTTCAGTAATACATAAATGAACATTTTCTTGATTACTGAATGATTAAATCAATAGAAAAAAATCATATGTCCCAGAATGCAAGACATAGGGATACTGAACTCAACTTTTTTTCATTTCAGAAGGTAGAAGAGTTTGATAAATTATATTTAGATGTCTGGCTTGTGTCTGGTGTCATTGATCTCAGTGTTTTTATAACCTGATTTTGTCAATTATCATGAGTAAAAGGACAACTATGTTTGGTATTAAGTCTGCACAAGAGTTGTACATTTCTGTAAGAAGGAGTTCATCTTCTTTTTAGCTCACCTGGCAGAAAGGCCAAGTGAGCTTTTTTCATCACTTGGCGTTCGTCGTCGTCGTCCGTAGTCGTCCGTCGTCATCCTGCGTTAACTTTTACAAAAATCTTCTCCTCTGAAACTACTGGGCCAAATTTAACCAAACTTGGCCATAATCATCATTGGGGTATCTAGTTTAAAAACTGTGTCCGGTGACCTGCCCAACCAACCAAGATGGCCACCATGGCTAAAAATAGAACAAATGCAGTTTTTGGCTTATAACTCAAAAAACCAAAGCATTTAGAGCAAATCTGATTGGGGTAATATTGTTCATCAGGTCAAGATCTATCTGCCCTGAAATTTTCAGATGAATCGGACATTTCGTTGTTGGGTTGCTGCCCCTGAAATGGTAATTTTAAGGAAATTTTTCTGTTTTTGGTTATTATCTTGAATATTATTATAGATAGAGATAAACTGTAAACACCAATAATGTTTAGCAAAGTAAGATCTACAAATAAGTCAACATGACCAAAATGGTCAGTTGACCAGTTTAGGAGTTATTGCCCTTTATAGTCAATTTTTAACCATTTTTCGTAAATCTTAGTAATCTTTTAGAAAAATCTTCTTCTGAAACTACTGGGCTAAATTTAACCAAACTTAGCCATAATCATCATTGGGGTATCTAGTTAAAAAAAATGTGTCTGGTAACTCGGCCAACAAACCAAGATGGCCGCCATGGCTAAAAATAGAACATGGGGGTAAAATGCAGTTTTTGGCTTGTAACTCAAAAACCAAAGCATTAAAAGCAAATCTGACAGGAAGTAAAATTGTTGATCAGGTCACGATCTATCTGCCCTGGAATTTTCAGATGAATCGGATAATTGGTTGTTAGGTTGCTGCCCCTGAATTGGTAATTTTAAGGAAATTTTGCTGTTTTTTTGTTATTATCTTGAATATTATTATAGATAGAGATAAACTGTAAACAGCAATAATGTACAGCAAAGTAAGAACTAAAAATAAGTCAGTATGACCAAAATAGTCAATTGACCCCCTAAGGAGTTATTGCCCTTCATAGTCAATTTTTAACAATTTTCTTAAAATTTGAAGATTTTCAATAACATTTTCCACAGTAAGGTATGCACATACCAAATATAGTTAGCCTATAACTTATAATAATAGAGAATTTAACATTAAAAAATTTTTTAACTTTTTATTCAAGTAGTCACTGAACCATGAAATAAAGTCAAGGACATTGGACATGCGACTGACAGAAACTTCGAAAAATGAGGCATATGTATATTCAAAGTATGAAGCATCCAGGTCTTCCACCTTCTAAAATATAAAGCTTTTAAGAAGTAAGCTAATGCCACAGCCGTCGTAGCCACCGGATCACAACCCCTGAGTCGAGCTAGGCTGGAAAAAAAAAGCAAAATTTCCTTAAAATTACTAATACAGGGCAGCAAACCAACAACTGCTTTTCTGATTCTTCTGAAAATGTCACTTGGTCACTACAACAACAACAACAACAACAACATCATATAACAAGGGTTTTTAGTTTTATCCAGGTTCTCCGCAGGGCAGAGTTTTTTAAGACCACAGTGGTCAACCCCTGAACATAGCTTGATACTGACTGAATTTGGATTGTGATAAAATTTTTGACATAATATAGATTTTTGTCACAAAATAAATGTGGGTGTTGCTCAATTTGGTCTATGTGCATATCAAACAAAGGACATAGATGGATTCATGACAAAATTTTGTTTTGGTAATGGTGATGTGTTTGTAGATCTTTTTTGACTGAACTTTCTTCCTGCTTACAATTATCTCTATCATTAATCAACTTGGCCTAGTAGTTTTAGTGGAAAATATTTTGAAAAATTTACAGAATTTATGAAAATTGTTAAAAATAGACTATAAAGGGCAATAACTCCTTAAGGGGTCAATTGACCATTTAAGTCATGCTGACTTATTTTAAGGTCTTACTTTGCAAAAACATTATTGCTGTTTACACTGTATCTTTATCTATAAAAATATTCAAGATAATAACATGCAAAATTTTCATAAAATTTGGAATTAAGGGGCAGCAACCCAACAATTGTTTGCCTGAATGGTCTGAAAATTTCAGAGCAAATATATAATGACCTAAAAACATTTTTTTTTCTGACAAATTTGCTCTTAATGCTTTGGTTTCAGATATGAGCCAACCAGATGCTCCACAAGGCCCAGCTTTATATGACCGCAGAGGTTGAACCCTGAACCGTTGGGGCAAGTATGGACACAACATTCAAGCTGGATTCAGCTCTAAATTTGGATTGTGATTAAATAGTTGACACAGCATAGGTTTCTGACACAGAATGATTGTGGTCTAATGAACTTAAAATACTTTTTTTTTCTTTGAGCAATTCACTATGCTGTTGAATATTAATCCTCTCAAAAAAATGTTTGAAGAAATTTTCTTTTTATTTATGAAATCTAAAATGAAAAAAATTTAACCCCCCCCCCCCCATTTTTTTTTCACATCCCCCTTTCCCTTTATCCAAAACTGATCACAATTCAAATTTCTAATGGAGTTTGCAACAATAACTACTCATTTAAATACATCATAAAATATTAAAATGTACCAAAAGGTGCTTGTTATCACTGAATGGTTTTAATTTATCAGTTGGTAGTAAAAGTAAATATACATTGTATATTGTATAAAACAATGATTTAAGTTGATTCAACTACTATTCTGGACAAAGAAAGATAACTCCAATCAATTGAAAATTTCTTGCTATTGCACAATATTGTGCAATTAGATATTTCTTGCCATTGCGCAATACTGT
Source organism: Mytilus trossulus (assembly GCF_036588685.1). NCBI lineage: Eukaryota > Metazoa > Mollusca > Bivalvia > Mytilida > Mytilidae > Mytilus > Mytilus trossulus. The sequence continues at coordinate 50,884,367 of NC_086378.1, forward strand.
GCAATTGAAAATATTTGCTATTGCACAATACTTTGCAATTGAAGATTTCTTGCTATTGCACAATATTGTCACTGTGCAATTGAAAATTTCTTGCTATTGCACAATACTGTGTCATCTAATTACATCACAGATTGGTTATTATACTAGATATTAATGCTATTTATTTATGAGATTTTGAGTTTCGTTTTTTCATAAAAGAACACATTGTGTTGACATGTATTTGTCAAAATCAGACTTGTAATAACTCTCTTCTGGGATGTATCTTTGAAGCAATTCAGATTCAAAAGCGTAAAAACAATGAATTTATCGTAGAAGCTTTAAAAAGAGATCTATAAGAAAATATGTTTAGAGAATGGGTAATACATGTGTCAATCATGACTTCCCATCAAAAATGTAGTTGTCCTACTGGGTTTTGGTTATTAAAAGGATAGACATTGGATGAAAAATATTAATTGTTGCCAGCTGGGCGATCAGGGGGTTTTATACTGAGTGTAATGAACAGTTATTATGATATGCTGGAATAAATTGACTATCTGATTTGATCTGGAACGATATAACTAGTTGTTTTGTTCCGGCCAGAATTTTTCAACTAGCTACATTGTTCCGGGAATTTTCAACTAGCTACTTTTTTCTGGAACTTTTCAACTGCACTCGGAACAAAACAACTAGTTGAAAAGTTCCAACGGAATGAAATAACTAGTTAGAAAGTTCCGCCGGAACAAAGTAACTGGCGGAACATAGTGGCTGTTACATTTGCTAAATATAGGTCATTTTTTTTAATGACGTCATTGTTTGGTATGTAACGTCACGAACGTCAAGTTTTCATATTGTATGTGACGTCACGAACATCAAGTTTGCATATTTTTTGGCACACTAAATGCAACTATAAAAAATACAAAACACTCAAATAAATACAATAATAAACAAAATATTTTTAAAACAGCAGCAGGCAAATGGTAAGGTAACCCAGGTGCTTTGTATAAGCAGTTATTTTAAGGCTTTGAACCAAGACAAAAGCAGAACTGAAGGTAACCCAGTGCTAATCTATCGAGATCAGAAAACAGTTCATATAATATAATACTCTTCTGTTGAAATATATGATAAAGCGTATAATACATGGCAAAATCCGTATCACATGCCGTATCACCCTCGACCAATATCATCCCTCGGGCCTAAAGGCCCTTGGGCTGATATTGATGTCACGGGATGATACGACATATGATACGGATTTTGCCATATATTATTCTCTATATATCAACAATTCACCAAAGTTTCATGAAAATTCAGCTGAAAGCTTTTTTGAGTTATTGATAGTGTTGACAACAGAAGGATGAATCAACATACAACAGTGGGGCGATAAGAAACAATGAAGGAATCAGAAAGGACAAGATGATTGAAATATAACTCAACTTTTAGAGTCCAATGATCAACTTTAGAGTTAAACTTCACAGAGAGAAGTCAGTAAATAAGATGCAAAATTCAATTGTGTCTGATCCATTTGTCATTTGAAACAATAAAATATGTTTAAACCCACCTCAAAAAGATTTGTGAATTAATCAAGCATGCAATGAATTTTAGATAACACCCAAATATATATTTTCCGCTGAGCTCCTATGAAAACTGATAACTTATTATTTATGTAAGTTTCCTACCTGTTTGATATTATATGCTTGGTCAACTTGATTTCTGAAAAGAAAAAAAAAAGAAACATTAACACAGAGATATGTCTGGTCTACATGTATTTGTAGATCATGTTTCAATAATTCATATGTTGCAATTAAAATAGCAATACCTTAACATTTAAAGTATGCAAATATTCAAAGTCTTTTCATAGCAAATTTCATAATAATAGAATAATAGACAAACCTTGCATTTACCCCTACTTTCTATGAGGTGGGATAGGACCTTTATTGGGTCTCAGGGAGCATGTGTTTTTAAGCTTAAGATTTCGAGATTGACCCTTTAAGGATCCAGGAATTCGTTTTTCAAAATTTTGGGATGTTGAATTGGGATTGTATTTTTTTTAAAATATCAAAAATTAGCTCAAAATCTTAACTGTGATTTTCAACAATTTATCAGGGTCCAAAGTCAGAAATTTCTGCAAAAAATTAAACTCAAACTTGATCTGTAACTCATCATGGTTAACTCACATACCAAAAATCAGCCAAATATCTAAAAGTGTTTAGAAAAAAAGACTGTGTAATGGTTTGTTGCGGAATGAGCGAATGACAGAATGACTGAGACAAGGGTAAAACTATATTGCCCTGACAACTTTGTTCTGGGCCATAAAAAAAACTATGAAAATAATACATTGAACTTTATATCTAATTTTGAAAAATATGTATTTTCTATAAGGTTACATATTAAAAAATCTTAGAGGACAGATTAGCAACAAAATACATTTTTTTTTACTTTTGTTAGCACCTCATACGGAACATACAAATCATTACTGGATTCAATTCTTTTATTGGATCTAAATGGAAGACTTAAATTTGTAAGTATTTCCCAGCATATGCTTAACTATAAAGCCCCCTTACTGAAGCCTACTTAGATAACAGATACTGAGATAGGCAACAAAGCAACAACACAGCTCTTAAGAAACAATTAATCATATAAAATAAGAAGATGTGGCCATGGTATGAGTGCCAATTAGCCAACCTTCCATCCGAGTGGCATTGTATATGAAGTCACCAATTTAGGTCAAATAATAGCCTTATTTCTACATCAAGCCTTGGCTTCCTTTGGATCCATTTGAAGCTTTTCTCTGGAAGACAATTTTATAATAGTATGTTTTTCCAATAGGTTACTATGTTACACTAAGGGCCACTATAGGCAACTTTCTAGGATAAAAAAGTAAGAATGCTAATTCAAGTTTACATCTCATAAGAAACATTCATGTCATATATTATTCCTATCACTATGAGTGATTCATGTAAGAATTTTTTATGTAATTCCTAAAACTAGGTACCCTGATGGTAGCTTTCTGGGATGACAAATCAGTGACAAGGTTACAAAACTTGGTAGGTAACCTGGTAAGCACCTCATCAGGAACATAAATACAATATTTGGTTTCAATGAATTCAAAGGTTCTTATAAAGAAAGAAGATGTTGGTTACATAACTATTGGTAAATAACACAGTTGCAACTATATGTACTATCCTTAATGGTTGCGCCCAAAACATCGATAAGGACAAGTTACAGATATATCCAGCCATTTTCAAAAAAGTAGAGGGGAGGTCCCAACCAAGGAGAAAAGGGTGGATGGGGGTCCAACTTTATGTCCCCATTCAAATGCATTGGTCGTCAGAAAAAAAGGGTTTCAACCTCCGGAACTCGCCCCTGTATCTGCCACTGTTTATGTCACATTTTGAAAAAGCCTCATATAAACTATTTTAATCGAATTTAAACAGTTACAGGAAACCAGGTAAAACACAATATTGGATTTACTCATTCCTATGCTTTTGCAAGCAAAGAGTCATGGTAAATTAGACAACATCAAACAGGTCAACCAGGTCGTTAATGCTGTGGTATGGCAAGGAACTGTTCAGGGTAAGGTGTTATTTAGTAAATGACATCAATTGTTTATAATCTGGTGTTTGGCGATCAGATAAGTTATGTAAAATATAGTATCCTTTTCGTCATAGAAAAACCAACAGAGAATGAATTTTCAGTTGTCTTGGCATAGGACCAAAATCTTTAAAAATTACCAATATAAATAAGATTAACTTCCAAATTTCAACATTCCTTAGTAGAATGATATAAATTCATGTCTATGTTAACGGGAGTCACATGTGGAGCTATATCTGCTTACCCTTCCGGAGCAACTGAGATCAACCCCAGTGTTAATGGTGAGGTGTGTGTTGCTCAGACTTTAGTTTTACATGTTGTGTTTTGTAAACTATTGTTAATGTCTGATTGTCTTTTTTTCTTCTTTTTTTGGTGATGGCGTTGTCAGTTAATTATAGACTTCAGTGGCGGATCCAGAAATTTTCATAAGTGGGGGCCCACTGACTGACCTAAGAGGGGGCCCGCTCCAGTCACGCTTCAGTGATTCCCTATATAAGCAACCAAATTTTTTCCCAAAAAGGGGGGGCCCGGGCCCCCTGGGCCCCCCCCTAAATCCGCCTATGGAGTCTGTGAGTATGAATGTCCCTTTGGAATCTTAATTTCGCCTATGTTTTAATGTTTTCAACTATAGAAAAACAGCATACTGAGACTGTTTTCAATTGTAATATTATAAAATAAAATGTATGGCTACTAGGGATTAAATTTTCAGAGAAGAATTAAGCGGCTTGATATTTAAAGCAGTGTGTACATTTGATTTTAAAAATACTAATACAAGACAACGTTAACCATGTAGGCTACTAATTTTCCGCCACTTGTTTCACATCAATTCGTATTATTGATAGTAAATCGCTACAATACCTTAATATTTAACATCGTACATCAATATTGTAATCAGTGAAAAAAGGCTCAGTATAGTGAGTGATTTCATCAATGTTTACATTAAAATAAAGGGTATACAAATTTATATGTCCAGTTCCCGGGTTTCCTTATCGGTTGTCCATATTTCTTTGTCCCATTAGGTTTCTTTTTTGTTTTCTTTTCATTTTACAAGAAACAAGAGGCTGTCACATTTATTTGTGTCCTGGCAATATCACAAGAACCATAACTGATGAACGGTGAAAGTGAAAATCGTCAATATCAAATTTGACCTGCATTTTGTCATCAGTATCAACATATTAAAATTTGAAAGAGCTTAGGTTGAATGGTTCATGAGTAAATGCAACAACATGAATGGAAACGCCATTTTTTTATCTTTCAAGAACCATAACTCCTGAACAGTAAAAGTCAAAATCAACATTATTTAACTTGACCTCCATTTTGTCATCAGTAACAACATATGAAAATTTGAAAAGCTTTGGTTGAACAGTTCATGAGTAATTTAAGCACTGACATGACTGGAAACGACATTTTTCAATCTTTCAAGAACCATAACTCCTGAACAGTAAAAGTCAAAATCGTCATTCTTGAACTTGACCTCCATTTTGTCATCAGTAATAACATATTAAAATTTGGGAAGCTTGGATTGAACAGTTCATGCAAAACTGCACGGACAAGACTGGAAACCCCATTTTTCAATCTTTCAAGAACCATAACTACTGAATGCCCGGTAAAAGTCAAAATCGTCATTCTTGAACTTGACCTCCATTTTTTCATCAGTAACAACATAGGAAAATTTGGGAAGCTTTGGTTGGACAGTTCATGCATAAATGCACAGACACGACTGGACACGCCATTTTTCAATCTTTCAAGAACCATAACTCCTGAACGGTAAAAGTCAAAATCATTCTTGAACTTGACCTTCATTTTGTTGTCAGTAACAACATGTTAAAATTTTAAAAGCTTTTGATGAATGGTTCATGAGTAAATGCACAGACAACATTTGTTTGCCGCCAGCCCGACCGCCCTACTGCTGACTGCCAGCCGTACATCCCCAAATCAATAACCGAAATTTTTGTCACAAAAATCTGGTTAAAAATACAACGAAAGTTACAAATACACACCAATCATAATGCAAAGCAATTGAAGAAGAATCGCAGAAAAAACAATGAAAAGCATTTCCCCAACCTATCTTAGGATCGAGTTGAAGGACCATCTTTTTAGGCCGTATGTAGATTTGGTTTTGTGTTGCTGGGTTACTATCTTATTGACATTTATCCAACATGTGTTTAAAATAAGAAAAGTCTAACAGACTATAATGAATAGCATGAACGACGTTCACATGACCTTATCTAATATTTAAAAACAAAAACATAGTCTCATCATCTCCTGCTAATTATTTCAATATGTTATGCTTTTAAATCTTTTATTTTCAATTTATTCCTCTTTTTTTCTTTCTTGTAAACATGTGTTATACTACATAAAACATGCCTATTCACGTATATGTAGATAAAATAACCCTAAATAAAAGATGTTAATTCTTTCTGTTTCCGTTTTCCGTTTCCGTTTCGTTTTCCGTTTCCGCCGTTTAGCAACACCCCCTTTTTTCACCCTCCTTGGCAGCCGTCTGGGATCATAATGAATCAGCTACAAAGTAACAAAACTTTTACAACACTGCATGAAGAATATTCATGCAATGTTTTATTTCGCTCCATTTAGTGGCTCTCTAGAAGAAGTTCATAATATATAAAGTTAATGGACAACAGACAAGGGTCTGCATGTGATGAAAAAAGCTCACTTGACTTGGGTTAAAAAAAAATGTATTTTGACCCTAGGCTTGTGTTCTATTTTAGCCATGTTGCTGGCCATTTTAGTAGGAAGGCTAGGTCGTACGTCACATTTATTATGAACACATGTACAATTTCAACTAGAAACACCAATGATGCAGGATTCTGGTCAAGTCTGTTTATAAGGGTTTATATATATAGACTTAACAAATACAGACCAAATAAATCTGTATGCAACATACAGTTTCATTAGTTTCGGTACTTATACATCTTCAGATTTTCAATTTGGCTTTGAGTGTTCCTGATGATAAAACTAAATCCAGACAAGCGCGCTTTAAACGCATAGAATTATTAAAGTATTGTTTTCAATTATTTTATACTAGCTGAAGTATCCAGGTTGTCCAGAAAAACAAAACTTTATGCAAAAAGCTCATAATGTTGCCAACTGCACTCACTTCGGCATATGTCCTGCACTCTGCAAGAGGAGACACAAATTTCCTGAATTTGATTCATTACACAAATATTCAGCTGTACAATGTACAGGTATGTAGAACAAATCAAAGTATATATACTTACGTAATGTAATTAATCAGCCCTTAATAGAGTCAAATAATGATTTTGGTTATTACATAAGCCTCATCTCATCTTTTCTGATAAAAATGAACAAAAAACAAATATGTAACACATTAACAAACAATAACTGAATTACAGGCTCCTGACTGGGACAGACACATACAATTATGTAACAGAAATGGCCTATTATTTTCTCAATTGGAAAACTGAAATCATTTCTGTTTTCATATTTGTAGTTTTGTTTTAGACCAACTTTCAGCAGATGTAAGTCATTAGATAAGAGGCAGTCTACTTGAGTGTGCCTGTTGCATTATAGTACTATTATCCTCTATCTCTAGTGTGATAGGATAGATGGGTTCAACCTATTCAACAAATTCTGAATTATTTAGGGAGAGAATGATGGTACTTGCAAAAAATACTTTGTTATAAATTACAAGTATATGTAACAAAATCCACGGCATTATTAAACAGAACAGTCTTTTGCAATAAAAATAACACTTGAAATCTGTATAAAATGTTACATTTGAAAAAGAAATGAATTACATGTAGGTTAGGATTTCACTCAATGCATCCTCAGCATGAATCCACTCCTTCACTCAATGTTCTAGTACATGTTCATGCCCTTAAATTTGTATGGTTTGATTTTAACAAATCCTGTGCTAAAGTTTGTTTAATTAGTTCATTATTTTGTCTCCAGTTGGTTTTTTTTCTCCTGATAAACAACAACAACAACAACAATTATTATTTGTCAATCAAGACGCCCCGAGGAGCAGTACAATTACAGTTTAAATTAAAGTGTACAAATAATTGTGTTGATTTTTTTCATTGAGATGTGAACATATACATTGTATACATGTATATTTATATGTAATATTTTTTTACAAATTAATTCGGTGTTATATTGTTTAGCAAATTTTAAGACAAAAAAAACACGTTTTCACTGTGAAATAAGATATTCCCTCAAAATGGCTCTCAACAAAATAAATGTTTAACCAAATAAACAAATAAAAGCTATGTCAATTCTGCTGCTCATTGGGTTCATTACATGTAGTTAAATATATTTTGTCATGTTGCAATATTTTTTTGGGAAAATATATAAGTTCTACATGTATATGAAATACCTAGAGGCTATCATGCCTATGAGGCTATGAGGAAGCCTATAATGAGACAATGAGGAAGCCTATAAGGAGGCTATGAGGAAGCCTAGTAGTGTTGATGTTGAATTGGTGTTGGAATGAATTTGTATGAAATTTGACAGTTTATCCCTAGAAATTCTTGGGGGATGAGTGAAATTTTTGAAACAACCAGTGATAAAATTTCATAAATGAAATCAATAAACATAATGCTGAGATTGCTTCCCCTGTCATGGCAATATTGAAGGTGAAAGGAGGGGTCGGTGGGAGGCAAGTTTTTAGCTAAAACACTATTAGCACTATTAGCCAAGATTATTCTATAACTACTTAATCTGCATTTAGATAAATGAATACTCAAGGCAGCATACACAGGTTTTTAATACACAACTTGTTAATGGGATACTCCTTAGTGGGAGGAGTTAAAACTGCACCCAGATTAATGTATCAAGAAACAAAGGACAAAGGAAGCCAAATGCCACAAGTGGTCACTAATTAACAAGACATGTATATTTGTATTGGAACTGATGAAATTAGACCTCCTGCTAAGAACATGTGATAAACTTCATATCTAACTGATTGACATATGATAATAAATCTGTTTCATCTCAACAGCAAAGAAAATACACATCCTGGGAAAATCCTAAAATAATGACTACTGAGTAATTAAAATCAAATTATGTATAAACATAACTTATATAACATATAAGCACCTATTTATACAAAATTCTCAGAAATGATCCTGAATATGTTTAATTGACATTTGTTCCATGTTTGCATTGTGTTCTGATTCTTTGTAAATATTTTTTAGGGTAAATTTATTTCTGTTTGATGTGATGCTGTTCTAATCTTATTTTAATTGTCTTTGTTTATACTGTATCTTTTCTGTGGTAATCTGTTATGTAATAGGGAAATGTGTGTTAACACCTGAGCAAAACATCCAACCTCATATCTTCTTGCAAATTCTTTGACCTGACAATTAAACCATCCTGATCTAACTTTCGGCCCTATATTTTAATTTTGCTAATAAATGTGTCAGTGAACAAAATCCTCAAAGTCACACATAATGAGTTCATATTAATTTCATAGTAATTTAAATAATTTAATTACCCCTGATTTCTTTCAGAACACACCGTTTGAACTCATGATATGTAAAATTAAGGATTTAGTGCTCACATTATTATCAACCTAATTTTTCCTGCTATCACCTATCTTGTAAATAAACTCCTGGGAAATACTGTGTAGCAATGCCATTGGTATCCATGTTTGAATTAAACATAAATCATAATTTAATTACAACTTTTATTTTATATATATACATCACAATTATAATTTGGCCCTTGGGGAAACTACTCAGCTAAAAAAATTAATTTTTTGCTCCATGCCTAAACCAAGAGCCTAGCTATGTGCATACTGAAAAGTAGCAAAGTATAGACCCCTGGCTTGACATCACACCAACCCAATTGGAACGATGGTTCAAAATAAATGCAATGAGGCTATCAGGAAGCCTATGAGGCTATCATTCCTAGAGGCTATCATGCCTATGAGGCTATGAGGAAGCCTATAATGAGACAATGAGGAAGCCTATAAGGAGGCTATGAGGAAGCCTAGTAGTGTTGATGTTGAATTGGTGTTGGAATGAATTTGTATGAAATTTGACAGTTTATCCCCAGAAATTCTTGGGGGATGAGTGAAATTTTTGAAACAACCAGTGATAAAATTTCATAAATGGCCATAACACAGATGGTAACAGCTGAGTGTCCCCAAGGATTTGTGAGGTTAGGGAGGGGGTACCTTCAATAAAGCCATGAAATAAAACAAATAAAAAAAATAATAAATGTTACCAGATAATAATAATACAATATCAAAATCAATTGTCAAATAAAAACAATATCATCCAGAATCTCTGTAAAAAACATGCGTATGGAATATTTGAAAATGAGCATGCCCTTAAATTCTACCTCACCTACTTTGAGCTGTTTTAATAGATGCTGGCGTTATATATACTAAAAGATGATTTAATACATAATAAGGTTGACATATATATATAATCACTTGCTTGATTATATCATAAGTATCTGAAACTAATCAGATGTCAGTATTTTATATGTGGTTAAACGTAACAGTTGTGAATGCATCTGCAGCTATTTGTCAAACCAATTGAACTCTATATTTATCATATTCTAATGTATTCCCACTGATGTTAGTTGTAGATGCAATAAATCCAATCATTTTGACATATGCACCTAGTTAACATTCAAAGGTTTGTACACATGAAACATGATAGCAATTATTAAAAGAAATTCTCTTGGCCTTGTCAGCTTAATTCTTTAACAGGAAGTTGCAACTTTTTATACTAATGTACCAGAAGATGCTAAAAATTAAACTATTTAAACTTTTGTGAACAAAGACCAAAATTGACCAGCAATTAAATTCCCTGTATAATTATCACAAGACCACCAACAGTCAGGGGTACAACTTGTACAAGTTATTTTATTTACTTGAAGATGTAAAAAAATATGCATATATATAAGTAAATAAATAATGTTTGAATAATCTCCCCTTTATTTTCTCAAAAATTTACTTGTATTTATCATGTTTACAGTAAATTTTTCTTACAAGCCCACAAAAGTCATCAAGTTTTGAGATGTAAATTCATGCCTATAATGATTTTTCCCAGGTTTGCTCAACTTTTTTATTAGAGTCTCATTAATTCAACAAAGAAATTGATTGTGCAAAGATCTTAAGTATTTGTGCAAGAGGCCTTCAAAAATTGCTCCTTGGGGGCTTGTAAATGAGCAGTGTTCTGAAGACAACAGACAACTGGGATTTTCGTTGTCCATGGAATTACACTTAAATGATTAGTAATTATAAAGACATCTACAAAGGGCAGATAATTTAAAATTCTATTAGAGCAATAATCATAAATTCAATAAAAGAAGATCGGATGACTTTGTTACTTCTACAAGTAAAAAAAATCTGATTGTCTAAGGGACATAACTCAGCCAATATTTGTTTTACATAATACAAGTAAATAAAATTCACTTGTATAAGTATCCTACAAATTTACTTATATAAGTAAATAATATTACTTTTTCAAGTAATTAAAAATAACTTCTACAAGTAGTACCCCTGACTGACCAATGACCAATAAAATAAGACCTAATCATAAGTAGATTACAAAGAATCACCTACGTCAATAAATTATCTGCAAGAGATATTTAGAATTAGTACATACTGTATAATACAATCAATGCATCCAGTGTAAATGGAAGGCAGAAAATTCACTCTTCCACAAAATATCTAAATATCTAATTGATAAACAAAATATATGAAAAGGGTGGGGTACTTGATGTCTCAGTTGCATGCTCAAGCTCAACCCTACCAAAATAATTTAGGGGTACAACCCCCTCTCCCCTTTCCCCCCACCACCTTCAATCTTCAATCAATTAATGACTGCTTGTAGACTGAAAATAAAATAAATTCAAAATGATCTGTCAAATTACTTAAAAATAAATGTTCTTTTTTAGTAGACTATAGGTTTTTAAACCATATTTTATTTAAAAAAAAAACAAACATGACATATTTAATTCATCTCCCTAAAATCGGATATGTGCCTAATATCAAAATGATAACATTTGCTGATTCAGCATCATTCATTTAAACCACAAATATGTGAATCAGTTAATCTTTCAAATTTTCTGACCTAAATAGCATCCAGAATTTACATTTAAACATACCAGTTTTTATCTTAATTGACATAGGAAGTTAAAAATCTTGTTTTTTCATTTAGGTACTTGATGTATATTTAACCTTTCATAAAATTTCAATCAATGAAGGAAATACATATATATGCATGCATGCATCCATATTGATGCAATCAAAAGTGGCTCAACAAAAATGAGGAAAAAATTATTTAAAAATTTTCCTTCAGATACTTTCTTTTGATTGTAAGAAGCTTTTATCCAAGTTTGGTCAAAATCAAGGAATGAGAAAGGTTTATGAATCTAATAAATGCTTTAAAAACTTTAACTGCAGACTGTATGTAATGTTAACTGGAAGAAAAAATATCTGAGTCCATTTATAAGTAATATATACATGTATGTTTAAACAGGAAATATTTTTTTACAAATAAGTTTAAGAAAGTTATTAAAATTTGAAAAATTCTAACCAGAGTGATCAATGCATTATAAGTGGCAGAAAAATTTAGTCCATTTATGTGTAAAATATGAATAACAGGGACATGTAGTTGGAACCCCCCCCCCCCCCCCCCCCTTTTTAAATGGCTGGATCCACCCCTGTACCTTTATCTTTTTTTACTTTGTGCAATGCTGAATAAAATAAATTGATTGGCGTTTCTCGTATTAGTTTGCCTGACCTATGATATAAAGTATATAATAAACTGTTATCACGGAAATATGCCTCACTTTTTTGTAATTAGGGTAATGCAAATGTTGAAATTAAAATATAAACACTTGTAAGTTTTGAAAATATTCAAAGTCAATGAAACATGACTGAAAGTACATGGCTAAACAATCTCCATCGTAATAATATGTGCTTATGCTAATACAAATGTATACCAAATACAATTGACTTATCATAATTATAGTTCCCTTTAAACAGACGTCCTAAACAAACTAATACATGTAAACTAAGCAAAATTTCAAAGTCAAATGATCAAATCTGAGGGGGCGTGGTCAAATAGTCGTCATGGTTATGAGATATGCCAATGCTTATCCATAAACCAACCTAATCAAAACTATAAACTAAGATAAATACTAAGCAAAAGTTTCAAAGTCCATAGACAGTGACCAGTGATGTTATTGGCTCAAATTACAGGAGAATAAAGGCTTTTTCCCCTGGAGTAGAATCCCAATTTTTAAAAAAATGGCTTAAAATTATTCCCAAAAAGACAACTTTTTTCTCAAACAGTGCAGTCTCAGTAGTAATTGTGCATGAATACAAACTGAAAAACTCATTTAAAAATTTTTCATGCCTAAAATGACTTGTATGCAGATTTGAGGGTCTATTTATGTATTATCACCATGATCACTATTAACTAGAGGCTCTCAAGAGCCCGTATCGCTCACCTGACTCTACTTGGGTTTTTGAAATCATATAAAAAAAAGATAAAATTTGGCTACAAAGTTACAAAACTTGGTCAGCATCTCATAAGAAACATTATTGCTATGTTTGATTTCTTTCCATTCAGTGGTTCTATGTTAAACTAAACCCCTGCTGGCGGCCATCTTGGATGATTGATCGGCTACAAAGTAACAACACTTGGTCATCATCTCATAAGAAACATTATTGCTATGTTTGATTTCATTCCATTCAGTGGTTCTCTAAAAGAAATTTAAATGTATTTCCCATAGGGTCCTATGTTAAACTAAGTCCCCCCACTTGTGGCCATCTTGGATGTTTGATGGATGACAAAGTAACAACACTTGGTCAGCAACGCATTGGGAACATTCATGCTATGTTTTGTTTCATTCCATTCAATGGTTCACTAAAAGAAGTCATTTGTATGTACTTCCCATAGGGTCCTTTGTTAAACTAAGTCCCCTGCTGGCAGCCATCTTGGATGATAGATCGGCTACAAAGTAACAACACTTGGTCAGCAACTCATAAGGAATATTCATGCCAAGTTTGGTTTCATTCGATTCAGTGGTTCTCTAAAAGAAGTCATTTGTATGCATTTCCCAAAGGGTCCTATGTTAAACTAAGTCCCCCGCTAACGGCAATCTTGGATGATGGATCAGCTACAAAGTAACAACACTTGGTCAGCGCCTCATAAGGAATATTCATGCCATGTTTGGTTTCATTCCATTCATTGGTTCTCTTATAGAAGTCATTTGTATGCATTTCCTGTTAGGGTCCTATGTTAAACTAAGTCCCCCACTGCAGCCATCTTGGATAATGGATCAGCTACAAAGTAACAAGACTTGGTCAGCACCTCATAAGGAATATTCATCCCATGTTTAGTTTCATTCCATTCATTGGTTCTAAAATAGAAGTCATTTGTATGCATTTCCCACAGGGTCCTATGTTAAACCAAGTCCCCCACTGGCGGCCATCTTGAATGATGGATTGGCTACAAAGTAACAATACTTGGTCAGCACTTCATAAGGAACATTCATGCCATGTTTGGTTTCATTCCATTTAGTGGTTCTCTAAAAGAAGTCATTTGTATGCATTTCCCATAGGGTCCTATGTTAAACTAAGTCCACCTCTGGCGGCCATCTTGGATGATGGATCAGCTACAAAGTAACAACACTTAAGCTTGGTCAGCACCTCATAAGGAACATTCATGCCATGCTTGGTTTCATTTCATTCAACAGTTCTCTAAAAGAAGTCATTTGTATGCATTTCTCATAGGGTCCTATGTTAATTGCAGCCATCTTGGATAATGGATCAGCTACAAAGTAACAAGACTTGCTCAGCACCTCATAAGGAATATTCATCCCATGTTTAGTTTCATTCCATTCATTGGTTCTAAAATAGAAGTCATTTGTATACATTTCCCACAGGGTCCTACAAATGGATGTTAAACTAAGTCCCCCACTGGCGGCCATCTTGAATGATGGATTGGCTACAAAGTAACAACACTTGGTCAGCACCTCATAAGGAATATTCATGCCATGTTTGGTTTCATTCCATTCATTGGTTCTCTTATAGAAGTCATTTGTATGCATTTCCCATTAGGGTCCTATGTTAAACTAAGTCCCCCACTGCAGCCATCTTGGATAATGGATCAGCTACAAAGTAACAAGACTTGGTCAGCACCTCATAAGGAATATTCATCCCATGTTTAGTTTCATTCCATTCATTGGTTCTAAAATAGAAGTCATTTGTATACATTTCCCACAGGGTCCTACAATTGGATGTTAAACTAAGTCCCCCACTGGCGGCCATCTTGAATGATGGATTGGCTACAAAGTAACAATACTTGGTCAGCACCTCATAAGGAACATTCATGCCATGATTGGTTTCATTTCATTCAACAGTTCTCTAAAAGAAGTCATTTGTATGCATATCTCATAGGGTCCTATGTTAAACTAAGTCCCCTGCTGGCGGCCATCTTGGATGATGGACCGGCTACAAAGTAACAACACTTGGTCAGCGCCTCATAAAGAACATTCATGCCATGTTTGGTTTCATTCCATTCAGTGGTTCTCTAGAAGAAGTTCAAAATGTAAAATGTTAACGACGATGACGACGGACGACGGATGACGGACGCCAAGTGATGAGAAAAGCTCACTTTGCCCTTCGGGCCAGGTGAGCTAATAAAAAGGGTCTTATTTCAAATGAGGGTTTTTCTCTTGAAAGGGGGTCTGCAAATTGAAGTCCCAGTCGAATTCATGGTTATTATAAACTTCCCAATTTGACAAAATGGCATATTTTCCAAATAAAAAAGGTTAGAGGTAGTTGATTGTGGCCAAGTTTGCTTTAATTGGCACAGTAGTTTCAGAGAAGATTTTTCTAAAAGATTACTAAGATTTACGAAAAATGGTTAAAAATTGATTATAAAGTGCAATTACTCCTAAAGGGGTCAACTGACCATTTTGGTCATGTTGACTTATTTGTAAATCTTACTTTGCTGAACATTATTGCTGTTTACAGTTTATCTCTATCTATAATAATATTCAAGATAATAACCCAAAACAGCAAATTTTCCTTAAAATTACCAATGCAGAGGCAGCAACCTAACAATGGGTTGTCCAATTCATCTGAAAATTTCTTGACAGATAGATGTTGACCTGATAAACAATTTTACCCCATGTCAGATTTGCTCTAAATGCTTTGGTTTTTGAGTTATTAGCCAAAAACTGCATTTTACCCCTATGTTCTATTTTTAGCCATGGCAGCCATCTTGGTTGGTTCGCCGGGTCACCGGACACATTTTTTAAACAAGATACCCCAATGATGATTGTGGCCAAGTTTGGTTAAAATTGGCCCAGTAGTTTTAGAGGAGAAGATTTTTGTAAAAGTTAACGATGACGGACGCCAAGTGATGAGAAAAGCTCACTTTGGGCCAGGTGAGCAAAAAATATGTGTGTTCTAATTTCCTTACCTACCTAATATTTTAAGTTTGTTTGTTAACTTTTACAAAAATCTTCTCTGAAACTACTGAACGATACTTGGTCACAATCATCAATAGGAGGATCAGGCATCAAACAGTCATTTCAGCAACCGTTAGCGTTAAATTTGTTAAAAATTTAACATGATTTGTCAAAATATACTTATCATGATTCGTCATAAGTCTCAAATGATTATCGTTATTGTCATTTTTGGAAAAAAAATAACGTGCTTCGCCTAAATCAGTTCTTTCTTCTAAAAGAAAATGTACATTTTATCATCATATTCCAAAAAAATTACCGTTTTCATCGTTTGGCAAGAATTTTTACCATTATTTGTCATGAAGGTACCCCCTTTACAACGTTAACCCTACAATAGGTATCTAGTTAAAAAAATGTGTCTGATGACCCTGTCTGCCAACCAACATGGCTGACATAGCTCAAAATAGAACAAAGGGGTAGAATGCAGCTTTTGGCTTATATGTCTGAAACTAAAGCATTAAGAGCAAATCTGACAAGTGGCAAAACATATGGCCTGCAACAAAGTTGTTGGGCCATACAGTTTTACCCTTGTCCCCCAGCTGATTTTTGGTAATATAAGTGAGTTAACCATGATGAGTTACAAATTATGTTTAAGCTTTGTTCTGCTCTCCTAATTTTTGCAGAAATTAATGGCAGATATACAGACTTTTCTTTCCCCACCAAGTAGAGGGGGCATTAAGTACTATTGTCAGTGTGTCTGTACCTTTGTTTATCCTTATAGATTGGTTCCTCTAATATTAGATTGCCTGACCAAATGTTATGAAACTTGTACACAATGCTCAATACCTCAAAACACAGACCAACTTTGAATTTTGGTGGTGTCACATACAAATTTGGGTTGCTTAACTATGCAAATAGACAAGAAGTATTAATTAAATGAAACCACCCCCTCAGTCAGGGTCTATTGATGTTTATCAGGTCAAGATCTATCTGCCTGGAATTTTCAGATGAATCCGATAACCAGTTGTTAGGTTGCTGCCCCTGAATTGGTAATTTTAAGGAAATTTTACTGTTTTTTTTTATTATCTTGAATATTATTATAGATAGAGTAGGATATACTGTAAACAGCAATAATGTACAGCAAAGTAAGACCTAAAAATAAGTCAACACAACCAAAATGGTCAATTGACCCCCTAAGGAGTTATTGCCCTTTATAGTAAATTTTAAACAATTTTCATAAAATTTGTAAATTTTCACTACATTTTCCACTGAAACTACTGGGCCAAGTTCATTATAAATAGAGATAATTGTAAGCAGCAAGAATGTTTTGTAAAGTAAGATCTACAAACACATCACTATCACCAAAACACAATTTTGTCATGAATCAATCTGTGTCCTTTGTTTAATATTCACATAGACCAAGGTGAGCTACAACAACAACAACAACAACAACAATACTTTATTTAAAGAGGGTTACACAGTTAGCTATATAACTAATCTTCCCTGAGGCCCTCATCATGAGAAATCAAACAAAATGCAAACATATATATTGCATACATTAGTATAAAAAGTCAAGTATGATAATAATGTTCAATACAACTTGATAAATGTGATGAAAAAAATAAACATGATGACATGATCAGTTTTTTATATTATTGAGACAGCTAGGTTGATTTCAATAAATAATCTGTTATTTTGTATTTGAAAGAATTAACATTTGTAATATTTGTTAACGGTATTGGTAAATTATTCCATAAGAATGGTCCAGAATACATAAAGATTTTTTGAACAATTCTGTTTTTGGTTTAGGGAGTATGAGGTTTCTTTTAACAGCATTTCTCAAGGGGTATGGATTTCTGTCTGAAACATAATGAAACTTGTTAGTAAGATATGATGGGGCATCACATTTACTGCACTTAAATGTCATCACTAACTTATGATATTTTATTCTCTGTTAAACTGTCATCCAGTTTAAGTGTTTGAATAAGGGTGCAGAAGGAGCGAATGGGTCTGTTTCTAGTATTAATCTAGCAGCCCTCTTTTGTAATTTTAATATCCTTTTTAAACCCTCACTGCTACAACTACTCCACACTATACAACAATAATCAATTAGTGGCAAGATATAACCATTATAGAATAATTTTCTGCAGTCTAGATTTAGAATTTTTTTAATCTTTAATAGTAGATATAGTCTAGATGATATTTTTGAGCAGATCACATCAATTTGGTTTTTCCATGTGAGGGAAGGGTCAATTTTAATGCCTAAAAGACTTTCGCATGTGGAAGATTGTATCACTTGATTGTTAATAGTTAAACAACTCTCATTGTAATGTGGCATTGCTCTTTGTTTCGTTCTAATAATCATATATTTTGTTTTATTCTTATTGATGAACATATTGTTATCATTGCACCATTCCTCTACACCATGTAAATCTTCTTGAACCTTTGACTGTAGAGTTTGATAACAATTACCAGAAAGATGTAAAGTTGAATCATCGGTATATAAATCAGTGCAACAATTTTTCATATAAATAGGAAGATCGTTTATGTACAATATAAACAGAAGGGGGCCTAATATGGAGCCTTGGGGGACACCATACTTGATATAAAGTTTTTCAGAATGAGCATTACCAATTTGTACTTGTTGAGATCTTTCATTCAAATATGATTTAAAAAAAGAAACAGCAGTATTATCAAATCCATAAATTTCAAGTTTTTTACAGAGAATATCATGATCTACTACATCAAAAGCTTTCTTAATTAAAATCCAATAGAACTGCTAAGTTGATATCACCATCATTCATATCCTGTATCCATTTATCTATGATATTGACAAGGGCAGTTTGGCAAGAGTGTTCTTGTCGAAACCCAGACTGTGCTGGGTGTAAAAGATCTAATCTTTTTAATTTAGGTAGTCATACAAATGTTTTGAAACATGCTTTTCTAAAAGTTTTGATAAAACGGGAAGTACAGAAATTGGTCAATAATTTGTTGCCATGAATTTTTCTCTTTAGAGCATCTAGTTTGTATTTGCCCTTGGTATGCAAAAAAAACACCAAATTACAAAACTTTAATTTACCCACTGAACAACTACAATGTATGAAAATGAGGTAAAGATTAGACGACTCCTGCCAGTTGGATGTGCACACCCTGCATTATTTCCATACACTAAATTTAGTTGATCTGCTACCTATAGTATCTGCAATATTGACTTTTTTTTACCTCGAAAAACTTTACATTATTCACTCTTCCATGAGATGAGGTTGACATCTAGTTATAACTGTTTGACAGCCATGAGGACCTTACAAAATATTCAAATACTAAATTTAATTATAGTAATGCTCATAACAAGCATGTGCTGTTCATTTTCAATTTCGCCACTTTTACAGATTTCACAAATTCTTTGATCTCTTGGTACTTTTAAATATCTTCCTCTTTCAATGGCAAGGTTATGAGCACTAACTCTTAATTTACATAATGATGATCGATCTGATCTATTTTTTAAAGCATCAACATAACCTGCCCGTTCACTCATTTTGTAAACACTTTGGAAAAATGTTAATTTTGGAGATGCTGAAATATTTGCATGTTGTTCCTGAAAACCCTGGTCAATTAGTCTTTGTTTTATAAAACCAAACAGGGGTTTAATAGTAAGGTTATCATTTGACAAATAAGATAAACCTAAGTTTTGAATAAAAATATTTAACCTTTTAACCCATGGGTTGCTTTTTTTTGTAGCATTATATATTTGGTGAACTAAACTTCCTTCTGAAGTGATTAAATAGTCCCAGAATTTAATGCAAGATAACATTATCTTATTTTTAAATAATGGTAGTCTTGCAAGTTCGGAACGACATGCATCATTCCAGGCCTTACAGTGTACTCCCAAGATTTCTTAAATAAATTTTATATGCAACTTTTCATAGGCATCACTGTCTTTAAATGTCGAAATAATCCCCCAGATTTCGCTACAATAAAGGAGAATAGGGGCTACTAAGGAATCAAAAAGTTTTTCCAGAAGTTTACAAGGGTTATCTAATCCTATTGTTTTCTTTATTTTAAAATATGCTTTCCTAGCTTTTTTCATAAGCGAAGTGATGGCGACATTAAA
Organism: Mytilus trossulus; assembly: GCF_036588685.1. NCBI lineage: Eukaryota > Metazoa > Mollusca > Bivalvia > Mytilida > Mytilidae > Mytilus > Mytilus trossulus. The sequence goes on from NC_086378.1 coordinate 50,904,471, forward strand.
ACTGCCATTATATCTAATATTAATACCCATTTTGTAACAATAAGTACTACATTTGTACTAACTGTCTCTAAGGATTTGCCATTATAATAAAATTCGTTTAGAAAAGACTTTCCGTTTGAATTAAAAACCATTACTTTTGATTTCTCTGTATTGACTTGTAATTTCCAAGAAGAACAATAATTACTTGTTATAATGTATTGAGACAATTTTGCAAACCCTCTTTGCTATCCGATAATAATACAATATCATCAGAGGTTACTCCAGTATTAGAGAGACTTTTGTATCAAAAATGTTCAAAATTACAGGAAAAAGTATATCCACATTGTGCGATAAAAATAAAATAAATCTTATACTTAATAATACACCTTATACGGCACTAAAATTATCTTCCTCTTTCGTAACAAATTGTTTAAATGCAAGAAGTAATCTATTGTAATAGATTTTCATTATACCTAATTTAATCGTTTATTCACATATATATATATATATGTGAATAAACAAAATATAACAAAGAAATGTGTGTTGTTTTAAGTAATAATCAATTATTGAAATATGGCATGACATGTGAAAAAACACACCCTTGTTTTAGTTATAAAGTCCTGTAACTCAAAAAGTTTAAATCTTATTTTCACCAAAAAGTATACTGATCGTTTGACTTTCATAAGAAACAACTATGTATATACATGATATATGTTTCATGAAAGTTGGATATGTGGTTTTCAAGTTACGGTGTGACATGTGGACGCCATACAGACAGATCCATAGACGCATGATGGACATTTGAATACTAAATTATACTTCCCGTAAAAAAATTTACAAGCCTATAAAAAGATGAAGTCATGATAATAAGACTTTTATAATCACAAATATAAAGAAGATGTGGTATAATTGCCAATGATACAAATCTCCAATGAGACCAAATAAAAACAGTAATTAACAACTATAAGTCACCATACGACCTTCAACATTGAGCAAAGCCCATACTGCATATAGTTAGCTACATGTATATAGGCCAACTTAATTTAATTAGTAGATTTTCATCCAAATTTTTTTTTTAAATGGGGTGGGGGGGGGGGGGGACTGCCTCACACATAATTCTTAATATCTCTTATTCATTGGCAACCATTGTTCTACATGATGTTATTGTCGCTTTAGAAACCTATTTTCATTAAACGACAAAACCATGTGAAAATGTGTAGAAATGCTCTCTTCAGCTGCACCACTACACCAAATTAATTTTGCTTTCTTGTATGAAGCAAATATGCATTGGTATGCAGCACAAGAATTATGAGTACATAATAAAATGAAACCACAAACAAGTGTTGAAAATAAAAGGGTTTGTGCTTTAAAAAAGATTCTTATGCATGATGCAAACATAGGCTAGCAACAATGTAAAACATGAACTTAACAAAAAGAAGTGTTTAATAACCCTAATTGAAGGTATTGGGACAGAGGGTGTTTGCTGTTTGTCAACAGAAAACAATAGCTGTGGGTAAAAAAATCTACATGTAGGTGTATATAAAAGTTAAACAGAAGATGTGGTTTGATTGCCAATGAGACAACTGTCCACAAGAGACCAAAATGACACAGACATTAATAACTATAGGTCACCTTACAGCCTTCAACAATGAGCAAAGCCCATACCGCATAGTCTGTTTGCCGACTTTTTGAACTCAATATACAGTAAAAAAATCTAATAAGTTCGTGCTTGAGTCAATTTTTTTAAGTCAGTCCTTTTTGTACCAATGAGTTCCACGATTCTTGCGCTTTGGATATCATTCTGAAATTCAGTCCAAAATTCCTGACACAAATTAAGTCATTGACATTGTACAGTATCAATAAAAAAATCCCTGTTTTTCTAATCCTAAAAATTTGTGTCATACAGCAATTTGCATTCTTGGAAACAGCATATTAATCGTAAGCCGAATATGTTATGCCCTTCCCGTAATCAATCTCTATTTTCGGTAGATGATGTTGTCATCATAGATCTGTAGAATCATTTTAAATTACTCTAAGAAATACAATAATCTAGTTGAAACAGGAAGTTTTGAATGAAACGAAATTATTGATGGTTACTGGTAATGGAAATGAACAAAATCCGGAAATCATATATTTTCAAATATAAAAACTAGAGGCTCTAAAGAGCCTGTGTCGCTCACCTTGGTCTATGTGAATATTAAACAAAGGACGCAGATGGATTCATGACAAAATTGTGTTTTTGTGATGTTGATGTGTTTGTTTGTACATCTTACTTTTGCTGAACATTCTTACTGCTTACAATTATCTCTATTTATAATGAACTTGGCCCAGTTGTTTCAGAGGAGAAGATTTTTGTAAAAGATAACTAAGATTTACGAAAAATGGTTAAAAATTGACTATAAAGGGCAATAACTCCTAAAGGGGTTAACTGACCATTTCAATCATGTTGACTTATTTGTAAATCTTACTTTGCTCAACATTATTGCTGTTTACAGTTTATCTCTATCTATAATAATATTCAAGATACATGTAATAACCAAAAACAGCAAAATTTCCTTAAAGTTACCAATTCAGGGGCAGCAACCCAACAAAAGGTTGTCTGATTCATCTGAAAATTTCAGGGCAGATAGATCTTGACCTGATAATCAATTTTATTCCAATCAGATTAGCTCTAAATGCTTTGGTTTTTGAGTCATAAGCCAAAAACTGCATTTTACCCCTATGTTCTATTTTTAGCTGTGGCGGCCATCTTGGTTGGTTGGCCGGGTCACGCCACACATTTTTTAAACTAGATACCCTAATGATGATTGTGGACAAGTTTGGTTAAATTTGTCTCAGTAGTTTCAGAGGAGAAGATTTTTGTACAAGATAACAAAACTTCACGAAAAATTGACAAAAAAATGACTATAAAGGGCAATAACTCCTTAAGGGGGTCAACTGACCATTTTGGTCATGTTGACTTTTTTGTAGATCTTACTTTGCTGAACATTATTGCTATTTACAGTTTATCTCTATCTATAATTATATTCAAGATAATAACCAAAAACGGTGAAATTTCCTTAAAATGACCAATTTTGGGGCAGCAACCCAACAACGGGTTGTCTGATTTATCTGAAAATTTCAGGGCAGATAGATCTTGACCTGATAAACAATTTTACCCCTGTCAGATTTGCTCTAAATGCTTTGGTTTTTGAGTTATAAGCCAAAAACTGCATTTTACCCCTATGTTCTATTTTTAGCCATGGTGGCCATCTTGGTTGGTTGGCGGGGTCACGCCACACATTTTTTAAACTAGATACCCCAATGATGATTGTGGCCAAGTTTGGTTTAATTTGGCCCAGCAGTTTCAGAGGAGATTTTTGTAAAAGTTAACGACGACGGACGACGCCGGACGCCGGACGCAAAGTGATGGGAAAAGCTCACTTGGCCCTTTAGGCCAGGTGAGCTAAAAATTGGGGCGGGATGATTTCAGAGGGGCAGACGGGGATGAAAATCTATCAATTAATTTTAATCGGCCATACATGTCGCCGTATAAGAAGGCCCCAAAATCACAAAGGAGACAGCAGTTCCCTTGAAATACCTGGTCTACACTCGAAAAAAAGTGAATCCAGGTCAGTTTGCAAAAAACATGTTCGTTAGACTATTCATGTTTGTAAATTATAGCACCCTTTCACTTCCCAACCCTATATATATTACAGGCTACACATTTGCACCCAGAGATGGATTTGTGAGAAAATAATTTGGTTGCTTATATAGGGATTCACTGAAGCGTGAAGCAACCGTCCCCCTCTTAGGCAGCCAGTGGGCCCCCACTTATGAAAATTTCTGGATCAGCCACTGGCACCCAAAGTCTGTTTGCACCCTAAATGTTTACACCCTTTTTTGTTTGGTTTGAATTATTTTGTAATCAAGTTTGTTAAGTGTTATATTGCTATAAACATTTTAATTTTGTTCCCACTGTTTCCGCGAACAAACCTGTAGACTGTAGTGATACGGAGTGAACTGGATAAACACCTATATCCGCCGGACACAATGTCTACCTTGAAACTACTTATTGCTAGTAATCATTCACTAACGAGTCCCTTTTGAGCAATGAATCAGACTAGTGACAGCCATTGACAGTCAAACCTCGTCAGGTCCCGTAAAGAAGACAGCCCAGTGGCTGTGCTTGGACTTGGAGAAAGGGGTCCTAATAAAATGCTCCCAGAAAAAAGAAAAGGCGCCCGGGGAAAATATATTTTATTGGCTTGAGACAACTTTGTGTTGATGAAATAAGTTATGCACATTATTTTTTTTTAATTTTAGACAAGTAATTTTCAAATTCAGATAATAGATATTTGTAATAATGATTTTACACTAGTAATTTTGGGGCCCTTTATAGCTTGTTGTTTGGTGTGAGCTAAGTCTCCGTGTTGAAGGCCGTACTTTAACCTATAATGGTTTACTTTTTAAATTGTTATTTGTATGGAGAGTTGTCTCATTGGCACTCACACCACATCTTCCTATATCTATGAATGTTTCAATTTTAACAATAATATAATTTATGAATAGACTGATTATAATGGATCACAGTTTATGCGGAAGATTAATAAAATGTAAGACATCAAAGGCATGTATCAAAAATGATATCAAAATGAAAAATGTAAAAAAAAACTACTTAAAAGAGGGACGAAAGATACCAAAGGGACAGTCAAACTCATAAATCTAAAACAAACTGACAACGCCATGGCTAAAAATGAAAAAGACAAACAGAAAAACAATGGTACACACGACACAACATAGAAAACTAAAGAATAAACAACACAAACCCCACCGAAAAACTAGGGGTGATCTCAGGTGCTCCGAAAGGGTAAGCAGATCCTGCTCCACATGTGGCACCCGTCGTGTTGCTTATGTGATTACAAATCCGGTAAATAGTCTAATTCAGTAGGTCATATTCATGAAAGGGAAGGGGATTGTAGTTACGACGTAAGGAACATATGCGATATCATTTGTGAAACGGTTATTCCATAACGGTCAACCAACTCGTGATGGCGTCCGTCAGTAAAATTTACGAAGGCATGATTTCAACTTCACCATTTGGAACTCTTAAATTTCACAGACAAAAATTAATTTAATCAAAATTAAAAGAGTTACACATAATACATCAGCAAATAAAGTTAGTTAAAACAAGGGGGTAAAAGGCAGGGTTTTGGTTTAAATTTAAAAATAAGCATTAAAACCCTGATAAGCATAGCCATGGAAACAGTTTTAGATTCATAAAAAAGATATAATAAATGTATATCAGCATCTGCATAAAAAAGTGTTCACCATGACGATGGCATGCAGTTGCAAAAATATTAGACTTCAGGCATCATATCCACATGCATTTATATTATAAGGACAAAACAAGCAATGATTATTTATTCTTTTTAAGGAAAAATATTATTATTTTATTCTCCCGGGCGCTAATTTTCCTTCCCAGGGCGCTTTTTCCTTTCCACAGGCGCTTTTTCTATTCCCGGGCGCTCTCGGGCGCTTCCGGGCGCTTTTAAGTAGGACCGGGAGAAAGTCCCGGATTGTCCCGCCATGATCTGATATTCTCAGATCCGGACATCCTGGCATTTACATTTGTCAGGAGGTGATGTCATCCGGAATCCTCTAGATTTTTCATCTATTTGAAGGGGATTACTGATTATTTATATTGCCGATTATTTTTTAACCAGAGGTTATAGTATGTTAAAAATCAAAATAGAGATATTATATAGTGTCTTTAACAGTATTAAAAGAGTAAAATTACTATATTCAACTGGTTACGATATATATCAATTAAATTAATTTGCAATAAGTCTATGGAAAATCTAGAGGAATCTTATCCGCATCACCTCTCAACATTGTTTAGATAACAAAAATGCTAATCATTGATTGGTCAGTTACATGTTGTGATGTCACTGCAGATCTGAGAATAAGATATAATGCAACAGACGGGAGACTAATTTGGACTTATAATATTCATTTGGGTTTTATTTAACAATTATTATGAACGCTTCATTAAAAAATTAAAGTAAACTTTACCGATAACTGCAAAAATGGTAATTCAGGGAATATATCCACCACCAGAACTTCAGAAAATACTTTAAAAGGGAAATAACTCTCCTGTCGACTAATAAGAGACGACCAACTTCCGAAGCAAGGTTGACGGATCTCCGATCTTTCCTGAAGTCAGGCCTGTGTTCCTGAGACGGTTGACCCACGGTTCGGTGCTTCCAAAACAATGTTTCTATTTAATTTGTAATTTAGATGCGTCCTTATCATAGGCGGATCCAGTGGGGGGGGGGGGGGGGGGGGGGGGGGCCCTTTCCTGGGAAAAATTTGGTTGATTATATAGGGAATCATTGAAGCATGACTGGAGTGCCCCCCCCCTTTTTAGGTCAGTCAGCGCCCCCCCCTTTAGGAAAAGTTCTGGATCTGCCACTGCTTATAGTATTTACACTGTTGTTCCACCTGTTCAATTCTTAGTCCTTGGTGAACCATAGAAAAATGGATTTGAACCGACCACCTGACCAAAGACTACCAAACGATCCATGAATCTCTAATGAGGAGTACCCAATTGCACGGACGGATCAAATGGGGTGGGGGTGGGGTATATAATATGATATAGGGCCGGAATCACTTGAGCATGATTTGAGCTGGACCCCTCCTATAGCTGTCAGTGAAAATTAATGTCTTGCCATGATGAATCACAACAAATGGAAGTTTTTAACGACCTTGACTGGCTGTACAGCCCTCGCACGGTCGGCTAACTAATAAATCACCGCTGAATTGCTTTTTTTTTTTTTTATATCGAGTCAAATTAAATTAGACCGTTGGTTTTCCCGGTTGAATGGTTTCACACTAGTAATTGTGGGGCCATTTATAGCTTGTTGTTAGGTCACGGTGAGCCAAGGCTCCGTGTTGAAGGCCGTACCTTTGACCTATTATGGTTTACTTTTATAAATTGTTAATTCGGATGGAGAGTTGTCTCATTGGTACTCATACCACATTGATAACTAAGTCTTTAAATATTTATATATAGACGGCAGTTTGACAAAAGTTATACCATGCTTACTGTTAGAATAAATGAATGCTTGAAACATATTTGAATCAGTAATTAAGAGCTCATTTTGAAAGCCTTTAAGGCGACTTATTTGTAGACGTCGCGTGGTACGTTTACTGGTACATAGATTTGAATTCTCCAGAAGAAAACAAATCGTTTATAGTGGAGAAATAAAATACATTGTGTCCTGCAAAACGTAAACCCCTGAAAATACTGAACTCAATTTTGACAATGATCATTCATCACTGGTTACACTGTTTATTCAGTTTGGTTTTCTGTTTCAAAAGAAGATGAAATTATAATAAATGAAATACCTGTAAATTAAACTGTAAAGATTGAAAATAGATTTAACTCACCCTTGCATGTTTGTTTGGTTTTTTTTAGTTATCCAAACGTAGCAGCGATGATATCAATGGCGTTCGTAGAAGTGAAAATCCCTGGGAAAACCAGATACCTGTCAGCTATGATATCATATATTATATATGAGTTCTAAAAGTTCAGCGCAAGTGCCAAAATTAATTGGTTTTTTTTATTCAAGAAAACCTAGAGATATTGAAAATTATTGCAATTTATACTAATAAATGTTTTAAACTGTGAAAGCTAATGCCTATAAATAAAGTACAGATATGTTGTTATTTAACCTGGGATAGAACATTCTGTTTAAAATGTTAATTTTAGATCGGAAAACAGAAAGATAATATTCTTATCAAAAGAATTTAATATATGAAATATGTAATATGCACATTGATCTAAACAGGCGAACCAGTCTAGTATGGGGTTAGTAAGTTTCATATGGGGTTCATGACGCGTTAACCCTCTTGCTGCCAAAGGGACATTTATGGCTTCTACACATAAATCTTGTTGATTGTGTAGAACGTCAAAGGTCCATTGTAACGTCACAATACTCAGGGGAACCGACAACGTCAAAAGACGCCGTCAAAAGGGCGATTTTGGCGGCAATGAAACAAACTGAATAAAATGCTTTAAAAGTATACTTAAAACGGATGTCAAGAAATAATACAGGATCATAAGCTTGTTAGTATTATAATACCAACTTATCTAAAGTGTTTAACAACTATCTAGCTCGTTATTTTCATGTAAAATGTTGTATTCTTTCAAGAAATTTGTTTTACGTTTTTTTTCGTACATCTATCAATCAGAATGGCAGAACATCTCATTTATAAATCAAAAATCTTATACCTGTTAAGTAATCATAAAAAAGGTAACTATTATACTTGATTACGAGAAATATTAATATTCATTCACAATATACCATATATACACGCTTTATTTAAAAGAACTGGATAATTTATTAAGGGCTCAAATACAACGATTGAAATCTCAGTTAGGATATTTTTTGTAAGTACACACATGTTAACCGATGTACTTTTATAATATTGCCATACGGTATTTCAATACCTTTTAAACCTGTTTCATCATTGAAGCACTGACTTATTTTTTTTTAATTTTCATTCAAAATGGGGATATTAAATTAGTAGTAGACAATGATTTCTATTCCTGTCATAGATATACTTTCCCAGTGGCAACCACTTTTTCTGACACTCACCACAGATCTTTTACTTTGTAGGACCCATGCACTGAGCAATAGATTTATTGTATATTGAATTTCAGACGTCCTTAATATTGCATGAAATACTTGCCACTGAACGTTGAGAAGAGAACAATTTATCAATTAACAGATTTTAAAGATATGTCGTGTATGTCAATTACAGTGTGTACTTATCATAGTAAATGACAATGCATTATTATTGATTCATTTTCACTTGTAGACAATAGAAATTCATTCTTCTCTCGTTTTTACTATGTTTTTTTATTCGTATTCTCTAAAATTTTGAGCAAGAAGTGGTCAACAAAAGAATAATGAAACATGATTAAAAAATAAGCAAAATTAATATCGATAATAAATTTTATATAAAAAATATATCCTCGCCTACCGAATCAAGGATTGAAATCATGATAATTTTAATCTGAAACGTTTGATACTTTACAACAAGAAGTGGTTTAACTTCATATAGCAGCTGCTCCGGCACGGGACATTTGCGCTTTTTCATAGGACATTTGCGCTTTTTTTTGTGGACACTTGCGCTTCAAAACATAGGACATTTGCGCTTTTTAAAAATGGACATTTGCGCTTTTCACATAGGACATTTGCGCTTTTTATATATATATATCTATGACTTCCCTTTTCTTTTATCCGGGCTTGGGACCGGCAGGTTTGACCGGGCAGAGTTAAAGTCATTCTTTATGGTTAAAAGTTTAAAAATCATTTCATAGCACAAACATGTCATATTGATGATATTTGTTTAAAAGTTTATGTACAGCTAAAAGTACACATTCTTATGAAATAAAACCATGCATGTACTGTCATCACAATTACAGGTCAGTTATAGCTTGATATTCGAAGCCCAATGAGTGAACAAATCTTGCTCTTGTTATCTGTCCTGATTGGTACTTAAATAAATGATCGAGTTTCTACTTCTCAATTCTTGTTTGGGGAGCCTGTTCATTAATGTACCTAATCATAAACATTTTTTTCATTTACTAGTCTCTATAACTTTAAACTCCATGTTCAAGACTGTGTAAATGTGAACTAACTATAATGACAAATATAAGTTATTTTTTTTAACTAAATGATTACTTCTCATTAAGATTACAGGTAGACCACTTTAGGTAAAAAGCGCAAATGTCCGGTCAATTTAATACAGGTGAATCAAAATTAAAAGCGCAAATGTCCATAGTATTTGAAGCGCAAATGTCCTATCGTTTTACAGGTAAAAAAGCGCAAACGTCCTGTGCCCAGCTGCTCGGAGATTTTATTTATTTCTTTATTACGCTTTGTTTTTATTTTTATTTTCTTTGGGTGCCGTTGTTTTGCCGTTTATATAATGATTTGAGAGGTGTTTTTTTTTTACAGCATTTACCAATTACCTAATAAAAAAAAACGAGAATAAATATTTTAGTATTTTATTTAGGTGGTTAAGAATCGTTTATTCATTTCACTTGACAAAGCCGATAAAACAAAGTCGCCTTCAAAGCTAATATCAAAGCTAGTATAGCAGTTGGTATATTATTTTCAATTTATTTTAAGCCGACAAGAAAGATAAAAAAAAATATATTCCAAGGTTGAAAGTTGTATTTTTAAATAATGTTTTATTAAAACATCGTTTATGACAATCTTAGAGCAATAACTTCCGTAAAACTACTTATACATCGCTTTTCATAATTACGGCTACATTGACGCGGGAAAAACTATGGACGGCGGGAAAGCGCAGTTAAACAGAGAGGCACAAGTTTTGCAACGTCACAGATAAGAAACGTCAAGATGCTTTCACCGCGACAAAGCAAGAAAAAAACTCGGCAGCAAGAGGGTTAATGGCGACGTCATCTATTAATGTTGTTGTGTTTCATTGTTTATTTTTCAACAAAACGCCGCAGAAAAAAGTCCAGCGTCCGATAAATTCGTTATACGGTTAACTACTGACCCCCTACGGATCCATAGAGGGTGAATAAAATTCACAGGGGACCTCATAGCAGGGGACTCGGCCTCTGGCCTCACCCCCTATGGATTTTACTAACCCTCTATGGATCCGTATGGGGTCAGTAGCGAACCATATAACTTCAGGCGCGGATCCAGAGGGGGGGGGGGTCCGGGGGTTGGAACCCCCCCCTTTTTTTTTTACGATCAATGTATTTGAATGGGAACATGTGACTGGAACCCCTCCCCCCCCTTTCCCTGGGTTAGGACCCCCCCCCTTTTAAAATGGCTGGATCCGTCCCTGAACTTATAGTAAAGGAAACATAAAAATTAAATCCAAATAAATTCTTGCATCCTACAAAAAATGTTTATAAACAATAATCATTATATTTCTACGTTAATTATTTCATACCATTTTAGTATTTAGCCGGGTTTTATGAGTAATTATTATTTATTTTTTTGTATTATAATATTTATATCCATAAAACGGAAAGTAAAATAAATTTATTAAATATTTAAATTTTAAACGGTCGTGAACAAAAATACTTGTGTGTTTTCAATTCATAAAGCATGATTTTAAATCCTTGCAGCTCACAACAACCGCAAAAATAATTTACAATAATCACAATAAAATTTAATTACAACCATAATGTTGATTATTTTATACTGTTTTAGTATGGATTTAGAAGTCTTTGCTTATATTTTGTATAGTAATATATTCACATAGTGGAATGTTAGATTTTAAAAGTAGATTCATTCGATAAATAAAATGTCCATCCGTAAATACTTGACGTTCGTGTTTATTGATATTATATATATTCAAAAGAATTTGAAAAAAAAATTACTGACCGGAACGTTAGTTTATTATAAAATTTTAATTCAATTTTTGTTTGTTTGTTTTAATAGTTTAACCTTATAGCATCTACATATTTGTACTATGGTACGGTTTTGAAAATTGTATTCATTGTGTTGACCAACTATCCTACACGTCTTGATTCATTCACATTATAGATCACATTTCAAAAGCACACTATCGGTTTGCGTTCTCACAAATTCCGGATAAAATGTCAATGAATCCTGAGTCGAAACATTTAGTGTAGGCCGTTTGACATTCGAATTCAACTATTAGATTAAGATATGTGATGACGCAAATGTGCAGGCGCGGATCCAGAGGGGGGTTCCGGGGGTTGGAACCCCCCTTTTTTTGGACGATCAATGCATTTGAATGGGGACATGTAATTGGAACCCCCCCTTTTGTCCTGGGTTAGGAACCCCCCTTTTTTTTTAAATGGCTGGATCCGCCCCTGATGTGTATTCTTTTCCTGCGCTTTCTATTTACTATTTCGTGCGCTAAAATACTACTTGCATGCAATACTATTAAATTCACTCGTGAAAGCTTATTTTCGTTTTTGTTATCTAAATTCAGGACACGGCAGAAAGAGCTTTACATATGACTTTCAAGCACGATCATTACTAACGGTATTCTAACCTCGAGTTGTTTCTCTTTTGTTTCTTTTTTGAGTCACTGTCCTATTATAAACTTTGACCTTTTCGAAAAGCTAAGGATGGTCTACCCAAGGAATAGATTCCTTAACTTTGTAATGTATTTAGCCTTTTAACTTTTTTCATTCGAGCGTCACTGATGCTTTTTTTGTAGACTTAACTCGTGTCTGGCGTACATCATTTTAATTCTGGTATCTTTTTATATCTACATACCTTTTTATATACTTTTGCACAGGTTTATAAACTTCTGAATTAAGAAATTCTTCGGCAAAACTAAGTTTCCCTGTAGAATGTTTGAATTGATTTAAGTAAAATCAGGAAATCCTTAAAGTTTGAGATGTTTTATGAGACCAAAATAAGTCTCTTCATAAGAGGTCCCAATCAATTGCATGCCACAGGTTTCACCGCATACAACGTCTAACATGAGTAAAGACAGCCTCAAATACGAGTCGGATATGATAGATAAAATAAATGCATCCTGAATTCCAGATTATAAAGCAAACTGAGTGCATAAAATATTGCGATAGGTTTGTGCAATTTGCATAAGTCATCTGGTTAGTAGGATTGCCAAAGGGTTATAATCGAGAGAAAAAATATGTGCATATATAATAGTCGAGCTTTAAAATAGCTATTCAAATAGAAGCTGTAAATATATACTTTCAACTGGCTTCTTCTTTTCACAGTCAATTATTTCAATTCAAAAGCAAACACAAATTCAGCAACAATCTTTTGGTGACCCGGCAGTCAGCGATCTTAGGTTCATGTATTGCTTTTCTTTTTTTCAATTATCAAAATCAACGAATAATTACTTAAATTTACTCTTCATGTGCCCTTTAATTCAATATAAAAAAGAATTCTTCCGGTGTTTGCACGAAGAATAAGATATACCTTTTTAATTTAATTTTAGTATTAAAACGACTTTGTTCGAGTTAGTCATGTTGTATAAAGTCGTGGACTCCGAGCAACCATTTAACTTCAAAACCAGCTTGCCCAAAACATTTTTTGTTATCTAATTAGGAAAATTAAATGGTCGTTCCCTTTATGAAGTTTTGTCACAATTTGTTTGATGAATTTAACGTATTATTTAAGTTCAGTCACTCTCCGGCTTCGGATGGTCTTATGACACGTCTTAGCCCCCCCCCCCCCCCCCCCCCCCCCGTCTTAGTGCTGAGTTAACGGAAGTTTTATAAGTTACAATTATGTCCTAAAGTTAAGATATATAATTGTGTCTAAGGATATTCCTATATATATCTTTATTCTGTCAAACCTTTGCAATTACAATGGTATACAGACACTACATGACATCAATAATACAGACATAAATACATGAATACATAGAGCAAAATATGTACACTATTTACAATTATACTGATAGTATTTAGCCAGGAGGGCACACATGGGAATTTATAAATCTAATGAAAGTACACAGCTTTCTCAATTTAGATTTTATATTTAAATTCATAATTTTCTTAAACATAATTATATTTGGACGATTTACATATTTTTTATCAATACATTCGTTTCTTTTTTCTGACATCTCTGTGCACATCATAATATAATGATACTCATCTCCAAGATCTTTAGAGTTACATAATTTACAAATTCGTCTATCTCTCTGAATATTTGTCCATCTCCCTATCTCGATGGGTAATTTATGGTTTTTGAAATTAAGTCAACAAAAATATGGCCTTCAGTCAGTATTTGTGTATATTTTATCCACCCTTTAAGTATTTATCAAACTACATTAAACACATTTAATTTCATTCTCTACATATTTTACGAATCTTATAAATGTGTTATGACGGTCCTAGCACCATCGTATATATGTTTGTCCTAAGATAGTTTTGACAGTTTAGAGATGTCTCAGATACACCTTAAGACCATCCTAAATAGTGTCCTAAGACATATCTTATGATATATCTGTTGGGTCCGTGTCAACGAAGCTATCCTAGAACTATAGAACATGTCTTAGGATGGTCTTAGGACACATCTTATTTCTAAGTCAGGTAAACGAAAGTTCTATTATATAAGACCACCCTAAATAAGGTCCTAATTAAGACATAGATGAATGACTGATTTTTGACTTAAACTGACTTTATTATTAAAATTAAACAAAAGAAGATAGGGTATGATTGCCAATAAGACAACACTCCACAAGGGACCAAATGACACAGACATAAATAACTATAGGTCATCCTAGACCCCCCCCCCCCCCCACCATATCCTACGGCCTTTCAACACCGAGTCAAGCCCATACCGCATATTTATATATATATATATATATGGTCAGCTATAAAAGGCCCCGAAATGACAAATGTAATACATTTCAAACGAGAAAACTAATGGGCCTTTTTATGTACAAAAATTAACGAAAAACAAATATATGACACATCAACAAACGACATGCAACCACTGAATTACATGCTACTTACTTGGGATAGGCACACACATACAGAATGTGGCAGGGTTAAACATGATTCCTACCCTCCCCATTTGAAATTCCAACTTTATATCATTTATCTGTGTTGCTTTCAATAGTATAGCAGCTAATGCAATTAGGGTTACATATATAGATGTTTGATTACTGAACTTTCAGATAGCCTAGATGCTAAAAAAAATAGATAGTATAGCAGCTGGGCTACCAACACATTCAGGAATTAAAAATCTATATATATGTATAGCTGCTACGACAATGGACGCAACCCAATGTTTAACGAAGTACGTCCATTATCAGGGGCGAACCAGACATTTTAAAAGGGGGGGGGGGGTCCCAACCCAGGACAAAAGGGGGGTTTCCAACTATATGTCCCCATTCAAATGCATTGATCGGCCAAAAAAAGGGGAGGGGTTCCAACCCCCGGAACCCCCCCCCCCCCTTTTGGATCTAACGAATATTCAAATTATCATAAGAACAAAAAATAAAAACACTCTTTAAATCTTTAATTTAAATTATTTCGGAGTTTCGGAGGATAAACTAGTGGGTTTTCCGAACTATTTTTAACAGAAATTCCTTGCTTAAATGTATACCAAAACATATAATGTATATAAAAATTAAAATACTCTACGTTGTCTTTTTTATTTTCACTGGACCTTTGCTATTCTTCACCCTCGGATTATAGATATAACAAGTTGATTGTGCAGCAATGACCATTGGAGGATTTCGAATGACCTTAATGCCAAAATACGCGTGAAAATATAAGAAACAGCCAATTATGAAAAATGAAATGGATATTTTGAATAATGGAATGGACTGGTGTGACCCTTCAGCCCCTAATTACAGATATACCTTATACCTCATTTGAAAGCTTATTAAGAGAGAAACAAAAGGTATATATATATAGTCAATATGTTCCGCAACGCATATTAGAGGAGTACTGTACCGACGAACTTAAATGTCGAAATACGCGTGAACATTTAGAAATAGCTTATTTTGAATAATGGAATGAACTGCTGCTACCGTCAGCCCCTAATCAAGACAATGTGTATTTTCCATTCCAACCACACATTCGATATACCTTGGCATATACCAATGTCAAAGTTTCGAAACCGGACCTAGTTCATTTTAAAGGTATCAAATTAACCCAGGCTATTTACACTTAAATATTTTCCTGGGATCCAGTCATGCCCATCTGGCCACCACAGAGGTTCCAATATGCTCCTTAACGTAATTTTCCGTATTTACTTCACATTCGGTACTGCTCGGCATATCCCTACGGCAAAGTTCCGAACCGGAACTAGCTCATTTCAAAAGTATTGACCCATGCTATTTCCAACTTAAATATTTTTCTGGGATCCGGGCCCGTCTGGCCACCACAGAAGTTCAGAGTTGCCCATTTACGTATTCTTCATCCAACCACGTTCATACATTCGATACCCTTCGGCATATCCCTACGGCAAAGTTCCGAACCGGACCTAGCTTATTTCAAAGGTGTTTACCAGGCTATTCGCCCCTAAAACAATTCTGGGATCTGGGCCCGTCTGGCCATCACAGAGGTTCAAAGTTGCCCCTTAGCGTAGTTTTCAATTCCTACCACACATTCGGAACTCTTCGTCACATCCCTACGGAAAAGTTCCGAATTGGAACTAGCTCATTTCAAAGACAACACTCCACAAGGGACCAAATGACACAGACATAAATAACTATAGGTCATCCTAGACCCCCCCCCCCACCATATCTTACGGCCTTTTAACAACGAGTCAAGCCCATACCGCATATATATATATATATATATATATGGTCAGCTATAAAAGGCCCCGAAATGACAAATGTAAAACATTTCAAACGAGAAAACTAATGGGCCTTTTTATGTACAAAAATTAACGAAAAACAAATATATGACACATCAACAAACGACATGCAACCACTGAATTACATGCTACTTACTTGGGATAGGCACACACATACAGAATGTGGCAGGGTTAAACATGATTCCTACCCTCCCCATAACCTAGGACAGTTTCTTTTATTGAAATTCCATCTTTTATATCATTTATCTGTGTTGCTTTCAATATTATAGCAGCTAATGTAATTAGGGCTACATATATAGATGTTTGATTACTGAACTTTCAGATAGCCTAGATGCTAAAAAAATAGTATAGCAGCTGTGCTACTAAAACATTCAGGAATTAAAAATCTATATATATGTATAGCTGCTACGACAATGGACGCAACCCAATGTTTAACTGAAGTACGTCCATTATCAGGGGAGGATCCAGACATTTTAAAAGGGGGGGTCCCAACCCAGGACAAAAGGGGGGGGTTCCAACTATATGTCCCCATTCAAATGCATTGATCGGCCAAAAAAAGGGGGGTTCCAACCCCCGGACCCCCCCCTTTTTGGATCTAACGAATATTCAAATTATCATAAGAACAAAAAATAAAAACACTCTTTAAATCTTTAATTTAAATTATTTCGGAGTTTCGGAGGATAAACTAGTGGGTTTTCCGAACTATTTTTAACAGAAATTCCTTGCTTAAATGTATACCAAAACATATAATGTATATAAAAATTAAAATACTCTATGTTGTCTTTTTTATTTTCACTGGACCTTTGCTATTCTTCACCCTCGGATTATAGATATAACAAGTTGATTGTGCAGCAATGACCATTGGAGGATTTCGAATGACCTTAATGCCAAAATACGCGTGAAAATATAAGAAACAGCCAATTTTGAAAAAATGAAATGGATATTTTGAATAATGGAATGGACTGGTGTGACCCTTCAGCCCCTAATTACAGATATACCTTATACCTCATTTGAAAGCTTATTAAGAGAGGAACAAAAGGTATATATATAGTCAATATGTTCCGCAACGCATATTAGAGGAGTACTGTACCGACGTACTTAAATGTCGAAATACGCGTGAACATTTAGAAATAGCTTATTTTGAATAATGGAATGAACTGCTGCTACCGTCAGCCCCTAATCAAGACAATGTGTATTTTCCATTCCAACCACACATTCGAAATACCTTGGCATATACCAATGTCAAAGTTTCGAAACCGGACCTAGTTCATTTTAAAGGTATCAAATTAACCCAGGCTATTTACACTTAAATATTTTCCTGGGATCCAGTCAGGCCCGTCTGGCCACCACAGAGGTTCCAATATGCTCCTTAACGTAATTTTTCGTATTTACTTCACATTCGGTACTGCTCCGCATATCCCTACGGCAAAGTTCCGAACCGGAACTAGCTCATTTCAAAAGTATTGACCCAGGCTATTTCCAACTTAAATATTTTTCTGGGATCCGGGCCCGTCTGGCCACCACGGAAGTTCAGAGTTGCCCATTTACGTATTCTTCATCCAACACGTTCATACATTCGATACTCTTCGGCATATCCCTACGGAAAAGTTCCGAACCGGACCTAGCTTATTTCAAAGGTGTTTACCGAGGCTTTTCGCCCCTAAAACAATTCTGGGATCTGGGCCCGTCTGGCCATCACAGAGGTTCAAAGTTGCCCCTTAGCGTAGTTTTCAATTCCTACCACACATTCGGTACTCTTCGTCACATCCCTACGGAAAAGTTCCGAATTGGACCTAGCTCATTTCAAAAGTGTTTAGCGAGGCTATTCATCACTTAAATAATGAAACATAAACTATGTCATCATTCAATATTCATTCCTTAGCATTGAATAGTGAACTATTTCATTATTCATTATTGAAATTTGAATAATGAAAAATGAATAATGGACGTACTTCAGCGCGGTCAGTTTTTACTTGCAATATTGGCGCAAATGAAATATGGTTTGTGGTCACAGGGGTAGAATTTAAGCTTTTTGTGTACTGGCCAGCCGGACCAGTGGACTGAAAATTTACTGGTCCGGCTCCAAATTGTTGATCAAATGAAAGATTTCTTTGGCGCAAATGAAATGACGATTGACGCAAAATCAAGGCACTGGTAACGGCAAGTAGTGCTTTGTAAATTTATGTCGGTTTCTTTTCTTACCTATCAACATCGGACTTGGAATTTTCTAAACTGATTGAACTGTGTGTATTGCTGTGTGTTTGTTTATTCTACATTGGCTAGATTTTAGGGTTGAGACCTCACAAAACCTGTTTAAACCTCCGTACTTTTGCGCCTGTCCCAAGTCTCTGGTCTATGTTATTCTTATTTGTTTTATTTTAATTTTGATTTTATTTAAATGTTTCGGGTAATGTATGACGTCAATACACGTAATTGACTGATTAGGGGCTTGCTAAGGCCCATCTTTCGGTGCGGGATTTTCTCGATGTGTTGAAGAAACATTAGTAACCTTCGGCTGTTTTTCTGCTCTTTGGTCGTGTTGTTGTCTATTTGACAACTTCCTTGTTTGGATTCTCAATTGTTATGCCCCATTTATGGACGTTCGTTCGTCCGTTCGTTCGTTCGTTCGTTTGTTCGTTCGTTCGTTTGTTTGTTCGTTCGTTCGTTCGTTCATCCATCCGCCCATCCGTCCGTTCGTCCGTCTGTCTCGTTTCGGGTTAATGTTTTTGGTCGAGATAGTTTTTGATGAAGTTGAAGTCCAATCAACTTGAAATATTTTTAACTTTTATGTCAAATTAGAGATTTTACCCCATTTTAACGGTTCACTGAACATAGAAAAGGATTGTGCTGATGTGACAACCGTGTGCTATGAACACATTATTGTCTACATAAATGTATATCTTTTAGTTGTACCTCGGAAATCCGAGGTGACTTCAAATCATGTGTGTTGTAGCATAGAACTAATAGTTCAAAATCTTTCATTTTAATGTCAAAAAATCACAGAACCAAAGTGCCCTGTTAGTAGCATCTTCTTGGGTATAGGTGAACTGCAAAAGATGTCTATCTGTAAACTGGAAGTTTTCCCCGAGAAGTTGAAGGGAAATGATTCATTTCATCGAAGCTTGAACATTTTTGCTGACATTTTGAAATGTTAGTTGTGAAATGTACACGGTGCATTCAATTTGGATTGACCTCATAGGTGATTCAAAACCATTAATCTTCCAAGAGGTTTACTAATGGAAAAATGCTATGAAAATCTTTTGCAAACATATCGGTATTTCATCACTATAAATTTTAAATACATCACGATAAGATGAGGTGTTTAAGTGCTTCCTGATTATTATAATTCACGTAGGCTTCAGGCTTCAAATGATATGCACAGATCATACTATAAAAAAAAGAAGATATGCAAATGTATACCAGTTGATCGGTTCATTGTTCAGATATACTATTTACTCTCAAAAAAGTGAATAATCAAGTAGAAAAAAAAACCTGAACTGGAAATCATCTCACTTTTGTCAAGTCTTGGACTTTTATCGAAAAAGCGATACATAGCGATCCTACATTCCGTCGTTGGCATAGGAGGCGTCCACAAATATTCACTCTGTGGTTAAATTTTTTAAAATTTAAATAACTTTATTAAGCTATCCTGTATTTCTATCAAACATGGACAGCAACTTGTTTATGATCATAAGATAGTAGCCAGAAATAAGTTTTGCTGATAAAAGTCCCGTTTATCCGTTTTAACTTATAAATATCTCTTCCTTTTCGTATATCATGGAGCATGATACAGTGACTTATTCCAGCGGTTCATAAGTCTTTTTTGGTTTGATGATCTCCAAGGGTAACTATACGTATTTTAGTTTCCAAACTTTGGTCTCAAGTGTAAATCAAGTGTAAATCTGATGATATACATTTTGTTCCTCTATTAATAAGCTTTCGATTGAGGTACAATATATATCTATAGTTAGGGGCTGAAGGGTCCTGCCAGTCCATTCCATTATTCAAAATTTCCATTTCATTATTCAAAATTGGCTATTTCTAAATGTTCACGCGTACTTCGATATTTAAGTCCTTCGTTACTCCTCTAATATGCGTTGCAGAACATATTGACTATATGCATTTTGTTCCTCTATTAATAAGCTTTCGATCAAAGTATAATATATATCTGTAATTAGGGACTGAAGGGTCCTGCCAGTCCATTCCATTATTCAAAATGTTCATTTCATTATTCAAAATTGGATATTCCTCAATGTTCACGCGTATTTCGATATTAAAGTCCTTCGTTACTCCTCTAATATACGTTGCAGAACATATTGACTTGAAACATTTTGTTCCTCTATTAATAAGCTTTCGATCAAAGTATAATATATATCTATAATTAGGGTTTGAAGGGTCCTGCCAGTCCATTCCATTATTCAAAATTTCCATTTCATTATTCAAAATTGGTTGTTTCTCAATGTTGACGCGTATTTCGATATTTGAGTCCTGCGTTACTCTTCTAACATGTGTTGCGGAACATATTGACTATATACATTTTGTTCCTCTATTAATAAGCTTTCGATTGAGGTATAATATATATTTATAATTAAGGGTTTAATGGTCCTGCCAGTCCATTCCATTATTCAAAATTTCCATTTCATTATTCAAAATCGGTTGTTTCTCAATGTTGACGCGTATTTCGATATTTAAGTCCTTCGTTACTCCTCTAATATGCGTTGCGGAACATATTGACTATATACATTTTGTTTCTCTATTAATAAGCTTTCGATTTAGGAATAATATATATCTTTAATAAGGGGCTGAAGGATCCTGCCAGTCCATTCCATTATTCAAAATTTCCATTTCATTATTCAAAATTGGCTATTTCTCAATGTTCACGCGTATTTCGATATTTAAGTCCTTCGTTACTCCTCTAATATGCGTTGCAGAACATATTGACTTGATACATTTTGTGTCTCTAATAATAAGCTTTCCATCAAGGTATAATATATATCTGTTATTAGGGGCTGAAGGGTCCTGCCAGTCCATTCCATTATGCAAAATTTCCATTTCATTATTCAAAATTGGCTATTTCTCAATGTTGACGCGTATTTTGATATTTAAGTCCTTCGTTTCTCCTTTAATATGCGTTGCGGAACATATTGATTATATACATTTTGTTCCTCTATTAATAAGCTTTCGATTGAGGAATAATATATATCTTTAATTAGGGGCTGAAGGGTCCTGACAGTCCATTCCATTATTCAAAATTTCCATTTTATTAGTCAAAATTGGCTATTTCTCAATGTTCACGCGTATTTCGATATTAAAGTCCTTCGTTATTCCTCTAATATGCGTTGCAGAACATATTGACTTGATACATTTTGGTCCTCTATTAATAAGCTTTCAATCAAGGTATATAAATATCTGTAATTAGGGGCTGAAGGGCCCTGCCAGTCCATTCCATTATTGAAAATTTCCATTTCATTATTCGAAATTGGTTGTTTCTCAATGTTGACGCGTATTTCGATATTTCAGTCCTTCATTACTCCTCTAATATGCGTTGCAGAACATATTGACTATATGCATTTTGTTCCTCTATTAATAAGCTTTCGATCAAAGTATAATATATATCTGTAATTAGGGACTGAAGGGTCCTGCCAGTCCATTCCATTATTCAAAATGTTCATTTCATTATTCAAAATTGGATATTCCTCAATGTTCACGCGTATTTCGATATTAAAGTCCTTCGTTACTCCTCTAATATGCGTTGCAGAACATATTGACTTGAAACATTTTGTTCCTCTATTAATAAGCTTTCGATCAAAGTATAATATATATCTATAATTAGGGTTTGAAGGGTCCTGCCAGTCCATTCCATTATTCAAAATTTCCATTTCATTATTCAAAATTGGTTGTTTCTCAATGTTGACGCGTATTTCGGTATTTGAGTCCTGCGTTACTCTTCTAACATGTGTTGCGGAACATATTGACTATATACATTTTGTTCCTCTATTAATAAGCTTTCGATTGAGGTATAATATATATTTATAATTAAGGGTTTTATGGTCCTGCCAGTCCATTCCATTATTCAAAATTTCCATTTCATTATTCAAAATCGGTTGTTTCTCAATGTTGACGCGTATTTCGATATTTAAGTCCTTCGTTACTCCTCTAATATGCGTTGCGGAACATATTGACTATATACATTTTGTTTCTCTATTAATAAGCTTTCGATTTAGGAATAATATATATCTTTAATTAGGGGCTGAAGGATCCTGCCAGTCCATTCCATTATTCAAAATTTCCATTTCATTATTCAAAATTGGCTATTTCTCAATGTTCACGCGTATTTCGATATTTAAGTCCTTCGTTACTCCTCTAATATGCGTTGCAGAACATATTGACTTGATACATTTTGTTCCTCTAATAATAAGCTTTCCATCAAGGTATAATATATATCTGTTATTAGGGGCTGAAGGGTCATGCCAGTCCATTCCATTATTCAAAATTTCCATTTCATTATTCAAAATTGGCTATTTCTCAATGTTGACGCGTATTTCGATATTTAAGTCCTTCGTTTCTCCTTTAATATGCGTTGCGGAACATATTGATTATATACATTTTGTTCCTCTATTAATAAGCTTTCGATTGAGGAATAATATATATCTTTAATTAGGGGCTGAAGGGTCCTGACAGTCCATTCCATTATTCAAAATTTCCATTTTATTAGTCAAAATTGGCTATTTCTCAATGTTCACGCGTATTTCGATATTAAAGTCCTTCGTTATTCCTCTAATATGCGTTGCAGAACATATTGACTTGATACATTTTGGTCCTCTATTAATAAGCTTTCAATCAAGGTATAATATATATCTGTAATTAGGGGCTGAAGGGCCCTGCCAGTCCATTCCATTATTGAAAATTTCCATTTCATTATTCAAAATTGGTTGTTTCTCAATGTTGACGCGTATTTCGATATTTCAGTCCTTCATTACTCCTCTAATATGCGTTGCAGAACATATTGACTTGATACATTTTGTTCCTCTAATGATAAACTTTCGATAAAGGTATACTATATCTGTAATTAGGGGATGAAGGTCCTGCCAGTCCATTCCATTATTTAAAATGTCCATTTCATTATTCAAAATTGGATATTTCTCAACGTTCACGCGTATTTCGATATTAAAGTCCTTCGTTACTCCTCTAATATTCGTTGCAGAACATATTGACTTGATACATTTTGTTCCTCTAATAATAAACTTTCCATCAAGGTATAATATATATATATCTGTTATTAGGGGCTGAAGGGATCTGCCAGTCCATTCTATTATTTAAAATGTTCACGCGTATTTCGATATTTAAGTCAATCGTTACTCCTCTAATATGCGTTGCAGAACATATTGACTGTATCCATTTTGTTCCTCTATTAATAAGCTTTCGATCAAAGTATAATATATGTCTGTAATTAGGGTTTGAAGGGTCCTGCCAGTCCATTCCATTATTCAAAATTTCCATTTCATTATTCAGAATTGGTTGTTTCTCAATGTTGACGCGTATTTTGATATTTGAGTCCTGCGTTACTCCTCTAATATGTGTTGCGGAACATATTGACTTGTTACATTTTGTTCCTCTATTAATAAGCTTTCGATTGAGGTATAATATATATCTATAATAAGGGACTGAAGGGTCCTGTCAGTCCATTCTATTATTCAAAATTTCCATTTCATTATTCAAAATTGGCTATTTCTTAATGTGCACGCGTATTGCGATATTTAAGTCCTTCGTTACTCCTCTAATATGCGTTGCAGAACATATTGACTTGATACATTTTGTTCCTCTATTAATAAACTTTCGATCAAGGTATAATATATATCTGTAATTAGGGGCTGAAGGGTCCTGCCAGTCCATTCCATTATTCAAAATTTCCATTTCAGTATTCAAAATTGGCTATTTCCCAATGTTCTCGCGTATTTCGATATTTAAGTCCTTCGTTACTCCTCTAATATGCATTGCGGAACATATTGACTAGATACATTTTGTTCCTCTATTAATAAGCTTTCGATTGAGGTATAATATATATCTATAATAAGGTGATGAAGGGTTCTGCCAGTCCATTCCATTATTCAAAGTTCCTCTATCAATAAGCTTTCGATCGAGGTATAAGATATATTTGTAATTAGGGGCTGAAGGGTCCTGTCAGTCCATTCCTTTATTCAAAATTTCCATTTCATTATTCAAAATTGGCTATTTCTCAATGTGCACGCGAATTGCGATATTTAAGTCCTTCGTTACTTTTGTAATATACGTTGCGGAACATATTGACTCGATACATTTTGTTCCTCTAATAATAAGTTTTCGATCGAGGTATAATATATATCTGTAATTAGGGGCTGAAGGATCCTGCCAGTCCATTCCATTATTCAAAATTTCCATTTCATTATTCAAAATTGGCTATTTCCCAATGTTCACGCGTATTTCGATATTTAAGTCCTTCGTTGCTCCTCTAATATGCGTTGCAGAACATATTGACTTGATACATTTTGTTCCTCTATTAATAAGCTTTCGATGAAGGTATAATATATATCTGTAATTAGGGGCTGAAGGGTCCTGCCAGTCCATTCCATTATTCAAAATTGGTTGTTTCTAAATGTTGATGCGTATTTTGATATTTGAGTCCTTCGTTTCTCCTCTAATATGCGTTGCGGAACATATTGACTATATACATTTTGTTCCTCTATTAATAAGCTTTCGATTGAGGTATAAAATATATCTATAATAAGGGGCTGAAGGGTCCTGCCAGTCCATTCCATTATTCAAAATTTCCATTTCATTATTCAAAATTGGCTATTTCTCAATGTTCACGCGTATTTCGATATTTAAGTCCTTCGTTACTCCTCTAATATGTGTTGCGGAACATATTGACTATATGCATTTTGTTCCTCTATCAAAAAGCTTTCGATCGAGGTATAATATATATTTGTAATTAGGGGCTGAAGGGTCCTGCCAGTCCATTTCATTATTCAAAATTTCCATTTCATTATTCATAATTAGCTGCATGTATTTCCTCATTTTTACGCATATTGTGGCATTTAGATCCTCTGTCAACCCTCTTTTGATGATTGCGAATCAGGATATAGGTATAGTGTCACAGTCATTTTTTTTTATATTTATTTCACTATTCACGGCTTCAATTTGAATAATGAATATAAACTATTTCATTATTCATTATTCATTTTTAATATTGAATAATGAATAGTGAACTATTTCATTATTCATTATTGAATAATGAATAATGAACTATGAATAATAGACGTACTTCAGCGCGGCCAGGCAAATACATACATAATATGGCGGGGTAAAACTTATCTCACGAATATTTTGTTTTAAACACGATGTCGCATGATATCTAACTATTTATAATAAGATAAAATGTTTATTTAATATTTATTTGGACAGTTCTGCGATCAGTTTATCTTTTTGAACAACCCTCAAATGAAATAAAATAGAACCAAATTTTTTGTGCGATAGATACAGTGAATAGATACATGTATATCTCGGAAATGGAGTTTTTCATTTCAATGTATTATTATCAGTTACACTTTACGACATAAATCAGCAAAGACCCATCGAAAAATGATACATAGTGAATAATGAATAATAAATGGCATTACCAAAATAACAGATCCATGATTTATCTTTCTTTTTTTTTTATGCACATAGGGTTTTCAATATCACAAGCTAGTCAAAGTAAAAATGTTAATATTTTATCATCGGTACATGGACATCATTCGTAAATATTTAAGAATTTAATGCTCTTTTTTTGTAAATTTATTGGGGTGTAAAAGCGTTGACCGAAGTACATGTACATTTGGTATGAAGCGCGGAAGCGCTTCATACTAAAAATGTGCGCACGGTCAACGCTTTTACAACCCTATAAAGTTACAAAAAAAAGCATTCAATACTTATAATTACATTTTTACCTATAGGATCATGAAAACACGACTTTAATCAAGTTTTTATTTCATTTACCTGTGCACTTTATTGTGGAACCTCGTGTCATCATGAATGAAAAGTTGCATTGTGTAATGCAATTGATTAAGGAATATTACGAGATTGCTAGTTAGCCAATCAGAATAACGTATTATAATGAAACATACATCTAATGTTATTATAAATCAATATTGAAATATCTTATACGTTCAGGTATTTTATATTCAATCTGTTTATCTATTAGATCTGACAAAACATGTTTAACCTCGCCTTTACCAAATCAGGAGCCTCCTGACGTGTTTTTTTTTTATTTTTCTATATCTGGGTGCGGGATTTTCTCGTTGTCTTTAAGCGCCTTTGGTGTCTTCGACTTTTTTTCTGTTCTTTTGTCGGTTTGTTGTCTTTTTTGACATATTCCCCATTCCCATTCGTTATTTAATTTAATCAGTTAGTAGTTTTTGTCGATTTTGTATAAATGGAAGATTTGTTTCGCTTTCTTATTTTTCAAGTTTTTATTGTTTCGTTTTACTGCGTTCAGAATGTTTCATTTCGGTCCATTTTTTCAATATAAGGGAAGCTAGCTATATAGTAACTATAGGGTAGCCGCTTGTTCTGATTTATACTATCTGTCTTACAACCTAAAAGGATTATTTGATATACTTTAATAAACTAACGAATATTAATTTTGATAAAATATATTAAACAATAAGAAAATTTACACTGCTTAAATAACAATTGTAATACTGCGAATTTAAACAGTTATATGACAACTGCGGAGGTGGTTATTGCAGCTAAATCTTTAAAGAATGACAAATCAAATGGTTCAAATCGTATTTTAGATGAAATGTTGATGTGTATGTTAATTGTTCAATCTTATTCTTGAAGAAAATCAAACTATTTTTCTTGACCAAATTGGATTCAGAAGGGAAAGCTGAACAAGTGATCATGTTTTAACTCTTCAAACAAATAATTGATAAAGCATTTAAATCGTTAAAAAATATATATGCCTGGTTCATAGATTTAAGGAAGACATTTGATACTATTAACAGAGAGGTTCTGTTTTACAAATGGTCTTATTACAACAAAGATTGTCCCATAAAACTATGTTATATGCTGATGATTTAGTTCTTATTTCTGAAACTGCCAAGGATTGTTTCTGTTCCGGAACTATCACCCAGTCCATCAATTAGTGTGGAGTAGTATGCGGTTCGGAGCTGGAACTACGTGGATTTTGGGTCCAACTTATATACACGAATCGTACAGCGAGAAAGGTGTTTTATAAGTGGTGGATCCAAGAGGGGGTTACGGGGCTGGAACCCCTTTTTTGGGTCGATCAATGCATTTGAAAGGGGACATATGGTTGGAACACCCCCTTATATCCTGGGATGGGTGTTTTTGGTACATAAATCTGCATGTCAATTTCTTTTCTCGTTTGAATTGTTTTACATTGTCATTTCAGTGCCTTTTATATGAGCAAGGCGTCTGCAAAAATGAAGATGAACAATAAGATATGACTATTTATTCATTAAAATAAATGAAGTGTATGAACAAAAGCTTTAGGTCACATATGTATTTAGAACACCTGACCTGCGACAGTCAAATACATACCGAATAAGGCGGGGTTAAACATGTAAGTAGGATCCCCACCATTCCTCTAACCTGGGACAATGCTGATTACCACACAATACAAAATCAAATCTCAAATTTGGTAGCGTCACTTTTACCATTCATGAGTTATCATGTCCCTTTAAAAGCATAGAAAATGCTGAATTTTTCGTTTCCATTCTCTTAAATAAGTTTGATTCATTCAAATTGTATAAACCTTATACGCAATGCTTATTACCCCATAACACAGAACTATCAATTTCAATATTGGGTGGCGTCACTGTTTATGAGTTATTAGATGTAAGAAGGTGTGGTACGAGTACCAATGATACAAATGTCAACACGGAGCCTGAAGATAGGAAAATGCTAAATCTGTTGTGTCCGTTCTTTAACTTTAGTTAACCTCAACCAAATGTTTCGAAACTTATACACAATGCTTATGGTCACAAAACGGTAAAAATTACGTGAATCCTGTATCTATATGTTGAAGTTTACTCATGGTTTCAGAAGCAGGAGCATCTGTGGCAAATTGACATATTCTACATTTATTTTAGTAACAGCTTATTTACTTCCATTGAATTCTATTTCTATTAGAATTAACTTGCATATTTTTTCAGGATCTCGGTGCAGTTTGGTAATAGACAGTGATATTTCAAGTTACATGTGACCACTAGATTGAGCCCTCTGTCTAAGTGTACTTCTAAGGTGTGTTTCACTAGATTGAGCTCTCTGTCTAAGTGTACTTCTAAGGTTCTTTGCACTGAGTTCAGTTTATTGATATGCGAATACCCTCTGTGTGAATTCTTAAGATGTAAATACAGACTATCCATATCTATCACATCTGGCAGCACAAAAAGTCATAGTTTGGTCAAGAGTTCCTTGTCAAAAAAACACAAATCAGATTTTGAGGAAAGGGTCATCGTGGTACACAAAACTAACAAATATATTTATATATCTAATATAGATATAAGAAGATGTGGTATGAGTGCCAATCAGACAATTCTCCATTTAATTCAAGCAAAATATACAAGTTGTACATTGAGGGCAAGCTCACATGAAGTTCCTCGTGCCATAAGACTCACCATCTTATGACAATACATCTACATGCCACATATTCAGAAGCAAGGTCAATTGAAAATTATATTTTGAGGTCAAGGTAATATACCAAGGAACACACTATATCATGATGACACACCCACAGTGCATAGGTCGAGAGTCAAAAAGTCATAGTCTGGTCAAGAGTTCCATGTCAAAAATACAAACAGCAGTCCTGCTCGAAAGTACACGTAACAATGTCTTATGTCATGATGCACTACACCTGCCAAATACAGAAAACCTAGGTCAGAGACAGAAACACAAGACATATAACCAAACTCAATTGAACGGTTCTTGTATTGCAGGGGCCGTGTCATCGAAAGAGTCCTAAGATTTGTCTTAAGTTATATTTTAGGACAAATTGTAGGACATTTTTAGGACTGTCTTATGATATATCTCAGACTGTACATCGAAGGTGTCCTAAGATAATCTTAACAAAGAGGTCCTATAGTCACGGTGGGTATGGTTGTCCTGCGAGAGAACGTTCTGTGCTGGTGATTCGGTCCTGACGGGTGCTGGTGATCAATGAAAAAATGTAAACAAAGACGAAAATGATGATTTTTGACGTTTTCACTCATAAAAAATGGAAGAAAACAGTTGAGATTATTCAATTTTGTTTCTTATGGGTTCATATGTAAACCATTTAAAAGTTGACCCTCTAAACTGTTTCAGTAAGCGTAACACAAAAGTGCTCATTTTCAGAAAATCTAGAACTGAAAAAATAAAACAAAAATGCTCATAGAGTCCGCTTTCCATACCGCAATCCACACGGCAAAACTATTTTGTGAAAAAACATTGCAATTTATTAAAATTTAGCATTTTCTCAATTTATTCATGTCCTGATACTGTGCTGGTGGGTCCTGTCATTGTGCTGGTGGGTCCCGATACGGTGCTGGTGATTTTGGATAAGAAGTTGGTCATATTTGTAACAAATGTTACAAAATCAATAAAATTGGGCAGATAATTGTTGTCAATAGGATCAATGACTCCTATTTTAGCTCTTGTGCATCCATTTGGCTATTTAATATGTGTTTTCAAATGATCGTAACTTGTATTACATAATTACATAAAAGGGCAACATCTTTCATCCAATATCAGATAACAATATATAGTATCTAAAATAAGAATAGTTTTATTAAGATATTAAATGCCCCTTACATTGATGCTTCAACAATGATCAAAGCCCATGCCGCATAGACATGTTTGTTAGCGCTCTGCATACCCCTCCCCACTTCCACCCAACCAACCCTCCTTCATTGTTACAGTGGTGTACCAACACAACAATTTATCACATAAAATAATAACACAAAGACACACATTATTGAACAACGAATGCTCGCAGGTACTGAAAGCTAGTTCAAAGCCGCATTTTCAAATAATAGATAAACCATGTTCTCATATACAAAAATTCCAATCGTGTCGATTAAAAAAGTCTCAAAACTTAAGTTCACATTTTAATGTTTGATGAAGCAGACCTTTAAAAGTGTGCAGTAAATCTTGTGCTCACAACAGTTATTGTCATAATTATGTATACATAAGACTTATAAAGGAATTAAGAAGGTACCAAGAAATATTTTACAGTTCAATTTAATGATCATGAATGGAAGGAAATGGTACGGAAGTTTACATAGGACAAAAAGAAATTGATAGTATTTTTTGGCGAAAGACTTAAACGCTTCTTTGCATTATAGCTCTTCTATAAAAGCATGCAAAAAAAAACTTTGATTGACTTGCTTGCTATGTTTGCTTGGATGTTTTGAGGTAGGCGGAGTTTCAATACATACTGGGATTTGATTGGACAAATACAAACTGACAGGAATTATAGTTAATGTTTATTGTCCAAACAAATTCTAGTATATAGTAAACAGACTACTTACCTGTCGTTTACAAACATCCAAACAATCATAGCAAGCAATTTGATCAATGGTTTGCTTTGCATATATTTATAGAAGAGCTGTAAATTCTGAAAAAAGAATGTTGTCGTAGATGGTTAAATCCTCAACAAAATCTCAATAACTTTGTTGGAACGAATAAAGGTTTTAAATCAAATTTTCTTGGACTTTTTAGATTCCACCCTGACGAGGCATGTTAGCTTTTCGTATGCTGTTGCACCTGACGCACGGAAAATTTCACATTTCCATCTTCTTTTCTGAAATATTTTTCCCAAGGATTGTTATCCTAGTAAAAGGTGTAACCAATGAATTGAACACAAGTTAAAAATTCCACAATACTATATAATTCATTTTATGTGTCAATTTGTTCGAAAAAAGTCGAAAAGAAGAGAGTTTTTTTAATGTCATGATTATCTGTCGCTTTCTAGATCTATGCTTAGCATTTATTTCAGATGACATGGACTCCTCACCCTGGTGACCCTGCTGCCTTTCATAACTTTATCCGTATACATATATTAATAGATAAACAAAAGGCTGCAACTGGTATTTTTGTATTTAAAATGATTCGTTGTAACGAGAATATTTGTGGTGAATGGAAACTGAGGGTCAAAATCTTAAATTGCTTATAAATGTTGCTGGACCCAGTTTCGTTATCTGATCTGAATTTTCTGAAATGTGCAAGGTAGATAGACATTGGCCTTTTGTTTTTTTTTACTCGGTAAGTTTTGCCCTAATTGCTTGAACTTTTGCAATATTAAAGCCAATTTCAATGAGTGTGTAGACCAAGGGATTATCTTTGGTTATCTTGCTTGCTGAACAGAAAAGTCATTGTTAGGTTATATAAACTACCCTACTTTAAGAGTAGACTAGTCCGACAAATGACACATCTTTCTGTCTGTAGGACCAGGCTACTTCGAAAGGAGGGTAGTATACCTAACATAACAATGAATTCACGGTTTAGCTAACAAGCAAGCTAACCAAAGATATTACCTTTGCCTACATACTCAATGGAATCGGCTGTAACTAAAAACTCGAATACATTTTAAAACAGACAGTGGTCATGTTTGTTGATGAATATTGTTTTTCCTAGATTCACTCTTGAAAAATCATTTGGTAACATTTGGTCAAGTAATTTCAGAAAAGATCTTTTTATACGACCGCAAATTTTGAAAAAAATTTCGTCGTATATTGCTATCACGTTGGCGTCGTCGTCGTCGTCGTCGTCGTCGTCGTCGTCGTCGTCGTCGTCGTCGTCAAAATTTCGTCGTATATTGCTATCACGTTGGCGTCGTCGTCGTCGTCGTCGTCGTCGTCGTCGTCGTCGTCGTCGTCGTCGTCGTCGTCGTCGTCGTCGTCGTCGTCTGAATACTTTTAGTTTTCGCACTCTAACTTTAGTAAAAGTTAATAGAAATCTATGAAATTTTAACACAAGGTTTATGACCATAAAAGGAAGGTTGGTATTAATTTTGGGAGTTTTGGTCCCAATATTTTAGGAATTAGGGGCCAAAAAGGGCCCAAATAAGCATTTTCTTGGTTTTCGCACTATAACTTTAGTTTAAGTTAATAGAAATCTATGAAATTTTGACACAAGGTTGATGACCACAAAAGAAAGGTTGGGATTGATTTTGGGAGTTTTGGTTTCAACAGTTTAGGAATTAGGGGCCAAAAAAGGGCACAAATAAGCATTATTCTGGGTTTTCGCACAATAACTTTAGTTTAAGTAAATAGAAATCAATGAAATTTAAACATAATGTTTATGACCACAAAAGGAAGATTGGTATTGATTTTGGGAGTTTAGGTCCTAACAGTTTAGGAATTAGGGGCCAAAAAGGGACCCAAATAAGCATTATTCTTGGTTTTCGCACCATAACTTTAGTATAAGTAAATAGAAATCTATGAAATTTAAACACAAGGTTAATGACCATAAAAGGAAAGTTGGTATTGATTTTGGGAGTTTTGGTCCCAACAGTTTAGGAAAAAGGGGCCAAAAGGGTCCAAAATTAAACTTTGTTTGATTTCATCAAAATTGAATAATTGGGGTTCTTTGATATGCCGAATCTAACTGTGTATGTAGATTCTTAACTTTTGGTCCCGTTTTCAAATTGGTCTACATTAAGGTCCAAAGGGTCCAAAATTAAACTTAGTTTGATTTTAACAAAAATTGAATCCTTGGGGTTCTTTGATATGCTGAATCTAAAAATGAACTTAGATTTTTTGTTATTGGCCCAGTTTTCAAGTTGGCCCAAATCGGGGTCCAAAATTAAACTTTTTTTATTTCATTAAAAATTTAATAAATGGGGTTCTTTGATATGCCAAATCTAACTGTTTGTGTAGATTCTTCATTTTTGGTCCCGTTTTCAAATTGGCCTACATTAAGGTCCAAAGAGTCCAAAATTAAACTAAGTTTGATTTTAACAAAAATTAAATTCTTAAGCCTCTTTGATATGCTGAATCTAAACATGTACTTATATTTTTGATTATGGGCCCAGTTTTCAAGTTGGTCCAAATCAGGATCTAAAATTATCATATTAAGTATTGTGGAATAGCAAGTCTTTTCAATTGCACAGTATTGTGCAATGGCAAGAAATATCTAATTTCACAATATTGTGAAATAGCAAATTTTTTTTTTAATTAGAGTTATCTTTCTTTGTCCAAAATAGTAAGCAAGAAATATCTTATTGCAAGATTTTTTTTTAATTGGAGTTATCTTTCTTTGTCCAGAATCAACTTAAATCTTTGTTTTTTTACAATATACAATGTATATTCACTTTTTACTACCAACTGATAAATTTAAATAATCTTTACCATTCAGTGATAACAAGCAGTTTTTTTTACATCTTAATATTTTATGATGTATTTAAATGAGTAGTTATTGTTGCAAACTCCATTAGAATATTTTAATTGAGATTAGTTTTGGAATAAGGGAAAGGGGGATGTGATTAAAAAATTGGGTTCAATTTTTCTTATTTGAAATTTCATAAATAAAAAGAAAATTTCTTCAAACATTTTTTTGAGAGGATTTATATTGAACAGCATAGTGAATTGCTCTAAGAGAAAACAAAAATTTTAAGTTCATTAGAACACATTCATTCTGTGTCAGAAACCTATGCTGTGTCAACTATTTAATCACAATCCAAATTTAGAGCTGAATCCAGCTTGAATGTTGTGTCCATACTTGCCCCAACCGTTCAGGGTTCAACCTCTGCGGTCGTATAAAGCTACGCCCTGCGAAGCATCTGGTTGTAATTGCGGACGCCAAGACAATACATGAACCTTACACGACCCCTCGACACAGGTGAGCTTATATATGATCTTATAGCGATTCGGGTTGATAACCAGTTGAAATTAAGCCAGTTTTTTGTGTGTGTAGATTTGTATTGTTTTAAACTGTTATGACCTTTTAAAGTTAAATGTAGGTGTTTAATCTAAGAATTTCTTTTTTAAACTTATATACTTGTTTTATACTCAATTGGTAGTATGAAGCTAGGAGATATTTTAATTTTTGAAATTGAAGGCACAATTAACAAAGCAAACGGTAGTTTCAAATACTTTTAAATAGATCTTTAAGAATAATTTACCCTTGTGTTGATCCAATGCTAAACATAACAAAAATCTCTGTACAAAGGTTATCTCGTCTTCATTCTCTGACATATTCTAGTCTGCCCTTTCATAAAATAGTGATTTTTTTTTAGTGTTCTATCGAACTTTCGATAAAAAATATACCTGATAACCGTTCAGACAAAAAAATTATATTGAAAAAATCTTACAGATACAGCAAGGGATTCTTAATAGCTATAAGATACATTTTTCTTTTAAAATACAACTTTTAAATCTTACGAGAAACTATGCCAAGCTTAAAACTTTCACTGTAATCTCGCTCTAACTTATCCCCCCCCCCCCCCAAAAAAAAAATAAAACAAAAAAAAGCCAAACAAACAAACCCGCAATACTATTGTCATTCTTATAGTCAGCACTAAATTGTTTACAAACAAATGTGTTTTAAGCTGCTAAAGACATATGATTCAAACGTTCAGAAAGTACTTTGTTCTATATTTTTGCTCTCCATTTTTATGCAAAACCTTTTACATTTTTATTTTATGGGTTATTGTTGAAGGTCGTACGATGACGTATGGTTGTTAACACATACTTCCGTTGGTTTCTTATGGAAATTTGTCCATTGACAACAAACATACCACATCATCTACTTTATATAAGTATTGTATAATTTACAACGTATTTTGGTGAGCTTGCAAAATGATCGTAATCCCGAAAATCGTAAACATATTTTCTTATCTTAAAAGGGTGCAAGAAGGGTTCCATTAACAGGCCAATAAATAAGATTACAGTTAATTTAAAAAAAAAATAAAAATATAGGGGTATTTTTTCTCTCATAATAACAGTAAACAGATTCACAACAATGTCAATTTCAAGAAAGCAGACAACAGTTAATTAGCCAATAACAGTCAGCATCAATGATCTTGAATATATGCCACATTTAACTAAAATATAAAGGCACAGAACCAGGACATAGGAGCACAGAACCAGGACCGTTTTTCTTATCACCAGCACTGCGTCAGGACAATTCCGTTTAACGAACTTGCACGACTTTTGCAATATAATATTGTTGTAATATACTTTGCATGGTACTTATGACGCATCAGAGAAAAATTAAGCAACAAAACAGTCGTTTTATTGCCGTTCTGATACAATGTAAACAAACCCACCAGCACAGAATCAGGACCCACCAGCACCTGACAGGACCAAATCACCAGCACAGAACGTTCTCTCGCAGGACAACCATACCCAACGTGATAGTAGTCCTACGTGAAATTATCTCGCCGTATAATAATGTAATTAATCTAACAAGAATATACCAAAAAGTAGGATTTCTATATGCTCCATTTGCACGCGTATTATGCTTAAACTTAAATCCTACATTTTAAACATATACGGTACCAATAAATTGTAAACACATGCATGGACGTTAAAAATATATGTTTAGTTGTAAATAATTAGATGAGACGAACTCAAAGTGCCAAACTGTTTCGATGTTTTAGATCAAAAGAAAATCTCGTGTTATTTTGGTATAAAAACTCAGGACATACATGTAATTATATAGTGTGTATTGCTCTACCGTAACCCTACAAAATGTGGAAGAAGAGACGTCCGAATTTTACAGACACAGAAGTACAAATTTTACCTAATGATTTATTTTATTTTATTCTTACTTTTATTTTATTTTAACAAGAATATACAAAAGAATCTATTTATACAATATATGTATTGTATCGGCTGTTGTCTGCTCTCTGGTCGGGTTGTTGTCGCTTTGACACATTCCCGATTTCCTTTCTCAATTTTATGTTGTTGGAAAATATAGAATTTATTTGTATGAGCTTTAGAAACAGGACGAAAAGCGAGGCTCTAGCTTTTCTCCTGTTTCGTAGCGAGTCAAATAAATTTTATATATATTTTCCGACAATGTACATATATTGTTTTTATCATGAAATTACTCCCAACACTTGAAACTTTAGTTATAAAATCAAAATCATTGTCTCTAATTTCACAAAATCGACATCGTTGAAACACGGACCGCGAAGAGGACCCCAAAATGAACTGGTTTGGAAATGTTCATACAACTGCTTGCTCAACGTGGAATTGGGGTAACAGGACAAGTACAAAAAAGCAAACATTTATTTGTATGTACCTGTTATTTGTACAATAGTTGGCTAATTGCAGGATTCATTTTTATACCCCACGCAACGAAGTTGCGGAGGGTATAATGTTTTTGACCCGTCCGTCCGTCCGTCCGTCATATCGTCCGTCAGTCCGTCCGTCAGTCCTGTTTCTTGTCATCGCAACTCCTCTCAAACCACACAACAAAATTTCATGAAACCTTTTTAGATGAAAAGGACATATTATGTAGTGCATATCGTCAGGAAATTACGATTCAATTTTTTTTCTAGGAGTTACGCCCCTTTGAACTTATTTGCTTCAATGTACTACTGCAACAGTTTGTCATCGCAACTCCTCTAAAACTACACTACAGAATTTCATGAAACCTTTTTAGATAATAAGGACATACTATTAGATGTGCATATCGTCAGGAAATTACGATTCATTTTTTTTTCTAGGAGTTACGCCCCTTTGAACTTATTTACTTAAATGTACTACTGCAACAGTTTGTCATCGCAATTCCTCTGAAACTACACAACAGAATTTCATGAAACCTTTGTAGATAATAAGTACATACTATGTAGATGTGCATATCGACAGGAAATTAAAATTCATTTTTTTTCTAGGAGTTAGGCCCCTTTGAACTTATTTGTTTCAATGTACTTCTGCAACAGTTTGTCATCTCAACTCCTCTGAAACCACACAACAGTATTACATGAAATTTTGTAGATAATAAGGACATACTATGTAGATGTGCATATTGACAGGAAATTATTACTCATTATTTTTTTTTATACAATTTTTTTTCTTACACTTATTCAATTTCTCCAGTGACAATGTGGGGACGTGGGGTATGTGAGCGTGCTCACTAAGGTTCTTTAATTTTATATGCTAAGACATCATAAAGTTATCATTAAAGTGAAAATGTCCTTAAGACCTTATTAGTAGTTCTGAAGGTGGGACAACCATTAGGACATCTCTTAAAATAAGATCGTTTCAATAACACGGCTAAGAGCAAAAAATTCTCCTACGATGGTCTTGGGACATGTCTTAGTCCTAAGACACCTTCGATGACACGACCCCAGGTCACTACAATTTAATTTATTTAGCTAAAATGTACGCTTGCGTTAAACAATGGAAATTAACACTGTATATTATAATTCGGTTGACTGGTAAAGAAGAATTTTACAAGCCTGTCGAAAGAAATTGTACAAGCCAAATCCGTAGAAATTATTGTATAGCGTGAAGATTGTATGTTTTTCTTGTATATGTTTCGACATTTTACAGATCGTTTTCAAAACTCCATTTCATTACTCTGTAATATTTTCCACTGAACATACACAAAACACTTTTAATGATAATTATATAAAAACCGCGCTCAATAGTCAATAGTGTCCTTGTTTTGATTCCAAAATATGTAGTCATACTTGAATGCAAATGTTTTAGCTCACCTGACACCAGGGCTAGGTGAATAATTCTCATCATTTGTCGTGCGTTAACTTTTACAAACATAAAAAAGAAAATGTGGTATGATTGCCATGCAATGAGACAACTCTCCACAAGAAACCAAAATGACACTGAAATTAACAACTTTAGATTACCGTACGGCCTTCAACAATTAGCAAAGCCCATAACGCATAGTCAGGTAAGAAAGGCACCGAAATGACAATGTAAAAAAATGAAACACTTAAACAAACGACACCGGTACGTCTAAACACCGCTCAGGACGTCCTGAGTGCACTCAGGACATGAAATATATGTTTTAGTGTGTTGTGAAGGTATGCATTCGATAGATAATATAACTCTTCATCTAATAATTTTTGTTTTGATAAAATCATTTTAACATTTTAACATTTAAGGAGTTATCGAAGTTTTCATCGGCCGTTTTTGTGAAATATGTCAGGCATGACCTAGGATTATATATATTGAATACCAATTATCAGGTTTATTGTGCCTAGCCAGTCAAGGTCGTTAAAAACTTCCATTTGTTGTTGTTTATTAGGTCATTTGGTCTTTAATAGTTAGGAGTTATTAGTGATGGTACTAACCGCATACAAGTAAGCTTGGCAAACAAACAAAATAAGATGTCTTTTGGAATATCAAAAAACAATGAAGATATATTGTTTTAGAAAAAAACCGCTAAATAAACATTTTTCTTTTTGTTTGTAATAATTGAAGACAGTCGAGAAATATGAGAAATCTACATAATATAGTTTGGAAATTTTAATTCAATAGACCACTTTCGAGTTCATCCGTCACCGGAAAAAACTCGTCAATTATACGCGCCTTTATGACGTCATTTACCAGATAGAGGGGATCGCCTGTATACCTGCACTATTAACGTTCATCAAGCGTCTTAGTGATCGTCATTATGCAGGATAAACTAGAAATAATGCTTGTTATATAGGTACTTAATGACAATTCCCTAATGACAGTAGTGCTGATTGTCAATTTTGAGAATTCAATTTGCCGAATAATTCGTACAATATAGAAGTATAGTTTTCCAACCACTCGCTCAACATTGGAATGGAAGTGACGACGCCCCTAAGCACACAAATGACGTTCACTAAAACCAGAGTTTTTGACGGAAATGCATCGAACTCGAAAGTTGTCTATTCATTTCATTTCATTAATTTAATAGAAACAAAACATATCGTTATTTAATATTTTATTTGTATGGATTTTCGTACACTATATTTTATTTTAATTTCGTGCGATGAAATTTTTTGTTTTATTCTTGCTTCAAAAATTAGGAATTTTTATTATCAGATGTATTAACGGCTTACTTCTTTCGATGACAGAAACCAACCCGCGTCAGCATACACTTCAAAATTCATTTTTGATGGGGGAGTGTTATGACGACATACGCTCGAGAGCTGTAACCGAGGTGTTGAATAATGGACATTCATTTAACTGTCTCACGACTTTGGTACTGATAATAAGCTACCTGTCATCGTTATTACTACGTCAGAAACTCGTAGACTAGTACGCCATCGTCGTTGTTAGCGGGCTATCAAGCTAACCAACCTGGACCTGAAAGTAGCCGTTGTGAAGTACAAAAGAAACATCAAAAGAGTAAACAAACCAAAAATAACTCAGCATAATCAAGATGGCTGCGCAACAAAATAGCGGCCTTCAACCTGTTGCTAATTACCAAGGATTTGTATAGTAAGTCTTACTATACAAATCCTTGTGATTACCAACTGCAGAAAATATCTAAAGCTCACCAATTGCCCGCGGGATGTATATCCAGTCAATGTCGTTAAACACTTCCATCATCATCATGTTAAACCACGTACAACAAGATCAAAGCCACGAACATGATAAGCAGATAAAAAAGCATTATTATAGTCCATTTGCCAATTCCCGACCCTGTAATTAGATACCTTTTTTTTTAGTTGTCTCCATTATGAGGGACATTCATTTTTTTTTATTAACAATGGAGAGCTAGCAGGAACAGCAAATTTACCTGTGCGTAATCTTAGGTTTTGAAATCTTTTAATTACATTAATTTGTTGTTTAGATAAATACTTACGACATCAGAAATTATTGTTAAAAACTTCCAAGTGCTCCACGAAACCTCTTTCTAAATTATTAACATCTATTTTATCAGCAATCAAAGACGGGCTTCAAAGTTATTGTGAAACTGCCTATTCTAGAGGTGGCGTGAATCAGATGTGGATACTTAAAAATTCCAAAGATCTTTTAGAGTACATACAATCTAACTCTCTTTATCTTGTAACAGTATTAAAACATTTGACTTTTCTACTCTTTACACAAGTATTCCACATTCCAAACTAAAAGACAAATTGAAAGAGTTGGTATTACTTTGCTTCATAAAAAAGAATGGCCAACGTAGATACAAGTATCTTGTCTTAGGGAGGGATAAATCATACTTTGTAAAGAATCACTCTGATTCAAACAAAAAATTCTCTGAAACCGATATTATCAAGAAGCTTGATTTCTTGATTGACAACATATTTGTAACGTTTGGAGGACGTGTTTTTCAACAGACTGTCGGCATCCCAATGGGAACAAACTGTGTCCCTCTACTTGCCGACTTGTTTCTTTATTATTATGAGGCTGACTTCATGCAGGAACTTCTTAGGAAGAAAGATAAGAAGTTAGCAATATCCTTTAACACTACTTTCCGCTATATAGACGACGTTCTTTCACTAAACAATTCAAAATTTGGTGACTATGTGGAACGCATCTATCCCATCGAATTGGAGATTAAGGATACTACAGATACAGTTAAGCTTCATATCTCGACTTACATCTAGAAATTGACAATGAGGGTCGGTTGAAAACAAAACTTTACGACAAAAGAGATGATTTCAGCTTTCCAATTGTGAACTTTCCATTTCTAAGTAGCAACATTCCAGCAGCACCTGCATACGGGATATATATCTCCCAATTGATACGATATTCCCGTGCTTGCATTTCCTATCACTATTTTCTTGATAGAGGGTTATTGCTCACAAGGAAGCTATTAAACCAAGAGTTCCAAATGGTGAAGTTGAAATCATCCCTTCGTAAATTTTACGGATAATTTCTGATGTCGTAAGTATTTATCTAAACAACAAGAGGGACGAAAGATACCAAAGGGACAGTCAAACTCATAAATATAAAACAAACTGACAACGCCATGGCTAAAAATGAAAAAGACAAACAGAAAAACAATAGTACACATGACACAACATAGAAAACTAAAGAATAAACAACATGAACCCCACCAAAAACTAGGGGTGATCTCAGGTGCTCCGGAAGGGTAAGCAGATCCTGCTCCACATGTGGCACCCGTTGTGTTGCTTATGTGATTACAAATCCGGTAAATAGTCTAATTCGGTTGGTCACATTCATGAAATGGAAGGGGATTGTAGTTACGACGTAAGGAACATATCCGATATCATTTGTGAAACGGTTATTCCATAACGGTCAACCAACTCGTGATGGAAAATTAGTTTAACCGCCGATACATAATTTTCAATCCATCATACTTTGCATTGGCAAAAGCCAATATTGTCCGATATGGAACCAGTCCCAGATTGACAAAGGGAAGTAATTTGTTTAAAAAGTTTGTAATAACAGAATCAAATCGGACCAAACATTTTGCCTTATTTTGCATTAGAAATGCACAGCAGACTAAGTTGATGATATACATGCATTGGTTTAAGAATGGAATAAACATTACTTTTAACCAGTGACTCACTTTAAATATTGGTTTTATCGTGCAAGAAACCAAAAAAGAAGACAATTTTCATTCCAAATGTAATTAAGATTAATTGTATCGATGTATACCACCAGGACCAGTGCATCTATCCATTTTCAATGATTTTAATCTGAGGAATCTGCTCTAATTTCTGCATGATGACATTTTCAACCTTTCAAGCAACTGTGAAGTGCTGCAATATATTTTTAAGCAGCACATAAACAGTTATTAGAGAGGTACTTTCAGCTGAAACGAGAAAATATATTAGTTTTGAAAAAGCACTTTATACACTAAATAAAACATTATTAAAATTTTTTTTTAGTGTTTTAATATTTTTTTTGAATTTTACATTTGTTAGAGATACATGAAGTACCGGTACCTTATCCCGGCCTCGTGTTTCTTGTTTGTACACCTGATTTCTCTCACAG
The DNA here is from genome assembly GCF_036588685.1 of Mytilus trossulus. Lineage (NCBI taxonomy): Eukaryota > Metazoa > Mollusca > Bivalvia > Mytilida > Mytilidae > Mytilus > Mytilus trossulus. The sequence goes on from NC_086378.1 coordinate 50,946,652, forward strand.
TCTATTAAAAAATAAACAGGGACTAAATTTAAGTCAGTCCGGAGATTTAAAAAAAAATATGTGTTCCAGGGTTCACGTTCCCCTTTTCTTGCCCACTCTTCATATTCTTTGTATGTACTTCATGTCCAGGTAAATGAAATGTGAGGTGAATATCAACTAAGGTGTGATCAAGTGTAAAAAATCAAATGACACTCTCTCTAAAAGAACAGATATTATGAAACCACATAACATTTTAGTTCCAGGAAAATATCTTAAGAAGGTGGAAATAAAATATGTTATGTTTGTTCCAACGAACTTATTACCATTCAAAGACTTGTTCCAGGGGGGGGGGGGGGGGGGGGGGGGAAACAAGTATTATGGGAACAACAATCATGTTCACACCACTATGAGAATAAAAAAATTTCTGGCTTCTGGCTTCAGTTGGAAAAGTTTTAAAGTCTGTCATACACTAGATGTGTAAAAGTTAAATGCATTTTGTGTTTCAGAAAGATAATTTCTACAGGGGCGGATTCAGCCATATACATTATTAGATATAGAACTTGTGTTATGATGAATCTTGAAAAATAAGTGATGAAAACTGCATTAATATGACCTCAATTGGAGATATAACCCAGAGCTTAGAGGTGGATTTAAGGGGGAGCAGGGTGTTATTTCTGAAAAATTGGTGGAATATAAAGGGAACACAGGCGGATCAAACCATTTTAAAAAGGAGTTCCTAACCCAGGACAAAAAGGGGGGGGGGGGATTATATAGGGAACACACAATCTTACCGCTTTTGAATCCGCCACTGTGGAATCACTGAAGAATGACTAGAGAGGGCCCCTACTTTATGAAAATTTCTAGATCCGCCAGGGTCTGTGATAAATTTAAATCTAAATAAGCTATTGTTATTTATTACGTTAAGTAGGTCAACAGCTCATCTAGCTAATAAATATATTGTTTTGCCTTTTTATGTATATGGCTCTGCTCTGGTTGTAGATTAACATCTAAGAAAAAGTTAAATTCATGTTTATGATTTGTGTCATTATTGTTTCATTATTGTAACAATTATAAAAATCATTGTAATAACGTATATATCACGTGAGATTCATTGCTATAAAAAAAAAAACAACCTTTTAACGAGGCGTATATCGGTTTATTAAATATATCTTTTTAAACTAAGAAAGTTGGTTTTACTTAATTTAAACAAAAAATTAAGGTATCTTACACTTTATCTATTTCATAAATAAAAAGCAATATATATATAAAAATATATCGTTACAGTTTATGTATAGAGGGGAAATGCATACTTAAACCCCGTGCCTACTTTGGTGTTTGTACACCTGATTTCTCTAAAATGACCTCATTTTGAGATATAGACCAGAGCCCAGAGGTAGATTTAAGGGGGCGCAGGGTTCTATTTCGGAAAAATTGGTTGAATATAAAGGGAACACAGGCGGATCAAGCCATTTTAAAAAGGGGTTCCTAACCCAGGACAAAAAAGGGGGGATTATATAGGGAACACAAAATCTTACCGCTTTTGAATCCGCCACTGTGGAATCATTGAAGAATGACTAGAGAAGGCCCCTACTTTATGAAAATTTCTAGATCCACCAGGGTCTGTAATAAATTTAAATCTAAATAAGCTTTTGTTATTTATTACATTAAGTAGGTCAACAGCTCATCTAGCTAATAAATATATTGTTGTGCCTTTTTATGTATATGGCTCTGATCTGGTTGTAGATTAACATCTAAAAAATAGTTAAATTCATGTTTATGATTTGTGTCATTATTGTTTCATTATTGTAACAATTATAAAAATCATTGTAATAACGTATTTAATCACGTGAGATTCATTTCTATAAAAAAAAACCTTTTAACGAGGCGTATATCGGTTTATTAAATATATCTTTTTAAACTAAGAAAGTTGGTTTTACTTAATTTAAACAAAAAATTAAGGTATCTTACACTTTATCTATTTCATAAATAAAAAGCAAAACATATATAAAAATACATCGTTACGCTTTATGTATAGAGGGAAATGCATACTTAAACCCCGTGCCTACTTTGGTGTTTGTACACCTGATTTCTCTAATATGATCTCAATTTGAGATATAACCCAGAACCCAGAGGTAGATTTTAGGGGGCGCAGGGTTCTATTTCTGAAAAATTGGTGGAATATAAAGGGAACACAGGCGGATCAAGCCATTTTAAAAAGGGGTTCCTAACCCAGGACAAAAAAGGGGGGATTATATAGGGAACACAAAATCTTACCGCTTTTGAATCCGCCACTGTGGAATCATTGAAGAATGACTAGAGAGGGCCCCTACTTTATGAAAATTTCTAGATCCGCCAGGGTCTGTGATAAATTTAAATCTAAATAAGCTTTTGTTATTTATTACATTAAGTAGGTCAACAGCTCATCTAGCTAATAAATATATTATTGTGCCTTTTTATGTATATGGCTCTGATCTGGTTGTAGATTAACATCTAAGAAATAGTTAAATTCATGTTTATGATTTGTGTCATTATTGTTTCATTATTGTAACAATTATAAAAATCATTGTAATAACGTATTTAATCACGTGAGATTCATTGCTATAAAAAAAACCTTTTAACGAGGCGTATATCGGTTTATTTAATATATATTTTTAAACTAAGAAAGTTGTACTTAATTTAAACAAAAAATTAAGGTATCTTACACTTTATCTATTTCATAAATAAAAAGCAATATATATATAAAAATATATCGTTACAGTTCATGTATAGAGGGGAAATGCATACTTAAACCCCGTGCCTACTTTGGTGTTTGTACACCTGATTTCTCTAAAATGACCTCAATTGGAGATATAACCCAGAGCCCAGAGGTAGATTAAAGGGGGCGCAGGGTTCTATTTCTGAAAAATTGGTTGACTATTATAAAGGGAACACAGGCGGATCAAACCATTTTAAAAAGGAGTTCCTAACCCAGGACAAAAAAGGGGGGATTATATAGGAAAACAAAAAATCTTACCCCTTTTGAATCCGCCGCTTTGGAATCACTAACTAATGACTAGAGCGGGCCCCTACTTTATGAAAATTTCTAGATCCGCCAGGGTCTGTGATAAATCTACGCTAAATAAGCTATTGTTATTTATTACGTTAAGTAGGTCAAGAGCTCATCTAGCCAAAAATAACAACTAGATGCATTTAATACCTATCTATTATATCTATTATACTGACAATAAACAAATAATACAAATAAAATCCTATTTGGAATTCTCATACCTTGATAAACTCGTAATATAGTGTAAATCTCAAAATATATAACTTTCATTTTCTACAGACTGTACATGATATCAAATGTCCTTCACATTACATGTGACGTATTTAATCACGTGAGATTCATTGCTAGAAAAAAAAACCCTTTTAACGAGGCGTATATATCGGTTTATTAAATATATCTTTTTAACTAAGAAAGTTGTCTTTATATAATTTAACCAAAAATTAAAGTATTTTACACTTTATCTATTCCATAAATAAAAAGCAATATATATATCAGTTTAAATGAGATATATATGATTAAAGACCGTGCACTCTTAAGTTATATGTTTTAAGCAAGCGCATAGGTCATCATATATACGCTTTGAAATTTCGAAGTGTCGGCATTTCACGAAAATAAACGCAATTGAGCTAATTTTTGGTGCATGTGGAAGATAACGTAAAAGCCTTTAAAAATAATACCGTAATTCAATGAACAAATAAGTTTTTCATAGAGAAATATATCGCTACAGTTTAAGTATGCAGGGAAATGCATAGTTAAACCCCGTGCCTACTTTGGTGGTCATTTTTACGCACGAAATGCTGACTTTTACGCCAATAATTGATATATATATATATATATATATATATATATAATCTTATTTGTTCACTAGTAAATGGTTGTACCGGGTGCAGCGTAGATGGGGTATGTTATTTCCCTAACCAAGAGTGGAAACAGGGATGTTGGACGAAGAAATGTTCTGTTTATTCCAACGGTCACATACAAGGATGGAAAACACCGATTGTAAAAACCCGTACGTATACATTTAAAAAAAATCCAATATGAAAAGTTTTACATATTGCTATTACTTTTATTCATATATTTGATTTACAAAATTTATATATTCCGATGATTTTTTTTATTATTACCTTAATGGTGTTATGTCAAATCTGTTCATTTCATATTTTGAAATTATCAAAAATATTTTTATTGTTTCTAAGGTAAATATGGGATTACATTTTGATTATGTTTAGACTTAGAAATCTCAGCATTAAAGACATTGACAGATTTCTATTTTTGTCAGTGCATCAGGTGAAATACCACCAAACCATGGTATGTCACATCTGGTTGTATACGAAAATAGGTCGTAAAAAATAATCCCTTGAATTTGACAGTTATAGGTAATTCATCATACATTTCAATGCAGTAAAACATTTCTGTGTCAAAGACATATATCTTGAGTATTTCAAAGCACCTTTATTATTCTATTTGAGGTTTCTATTTGCAATATTTGGTTACATGTTTACTAAAGCTTGTACCCAGGTTAAAAAGAGGTGAACATCTGATTGGTTAATTTCCAGTTATGGTTATTTTTTATATATGCGACGAAATGTTATGTGAAATTTTTATATAGTGGATAAAACTTAACTCATGACAAGTACATTTTTTTATTTTTTTTATTTCAAACAACGATAAAGTCTCCACAATTTTTTGAAAAGTTCAACTAAGACTAAAAGGGGCCAATCAATGGTGGTATTACGCCTTATATTATATAACCACCTGTCAATACATTCTTCGAGGGAACCAAGCTTTTAATATTGTACACAAGACGATACAAATAATCAACAAAATATTGAATAAATATAATAGATACGTAACGCTTAATGCAAAGCAAAAGTATAAACTATATTAGTCTGATGCGTAGATATATCATTGACTATCAAAAGCATATTGAAATAAAATCAAATTCGAATTGCCCATTGTACGTGTATATTATAATTGTATTTTTTCTCTTATAGAGTGTCCGGATACATATGGTAGATGTATAGATCCAGGTCAAAAGAGTTCTGGAGGGTGTACATGTAATGTGGTCGGAATGCAATGGTCATATAGATGTTAAGAATAATAAATGTCTTTGAAAAATTAAGACTTATATTCTTTACAATTTATGTGCAAGTTGTTGAAAGACTAAAAATTTAAACGAATTGTTTGTTTTCCCATTTTAAAAAACAATGTTTCTCATTTTCAAATAGAATGTGGTATGAGTGCCAATGAGACAACTCTCAATTCAAGTTACTCATTGTAAAAGTAAACCATTTTAGGTCAAAGTACAGTCTCCAACACGGAGCCTTAGCTCAAACGGACAAGCAAGCTATAAAGGGCGCCAAAAATGAATGATGTTTAACCATTTAAACGGGACTGTCAACGATTTAATCGGTATATAAAAGAACGTTTAAAAGATGTTATCTTTCATTTTCTTTTGACCATAGACGATACCTATATGTTCATACATATAAATAACTGCAGTTAATCATGGTGGAATAATTTCGAACAGCAATCGCGTCGTTTGTGTTTCAAACATGTATCTGTGCTCAATACTCAGTAAATTAAAAAAATCAAAACAAAACAAAACAAATCAAATTTTAAGAAAACAACATAAACAGACAAACACCAACACAATTACAAATCTCTGTGTTATGCTTACACAACCAACGCCAGTAGTTTATGTTATTCTGTTTACATTATTCTGTCTGTGCGTTGAGTTCTCTACCCTAATCGAATCTGGACCAGTAATGTAACATTATAACATAAGAACAATAAAAAATTAGTTGAAACAGTTTAACAGATCGACGTAACCGAAATTTGATGGAAGCTTAATACAAGACAATTAATAAAAATAAAATGTTTCCTATTACTCGATATCAGTTGGTAAGCATCAAATGGACTAAGTGAAAAGACGTTATAGCTGTTTGAGAAAAGCTTGCCCTACTGCGATCCAAAAATATAGATAGATTTTTGTACGGTTCAAACCAATTTCGAATGATTTTATTTACAGTGTTTAATTAAGATAAGCTATTGTCCATTGTAAATGTATTCTTAACAAGATTTCATTCGCGATCTTTTACTAGAGCTTCCACGATCCAATCGTAGCACTTGTTCGGTCAGGTATTATTTCACGATCATTTTTTTTAGATATACCGAATGACACCCGTGATACTATCATTGTGAAACGTTTCCATAATGTACTTACTCATTATTAAGGTACATTGACTGAATATTAAAGGACCTTTACTATGCAGATGAATATTTGCACTACTTGTTATTTCAGCGATATAATTAATTTAATATTCTAGTTATTTACAGGTTGTGTTACCATGTTGTATTAATGCATATGAATTATATAATACTAAAATTACGAGGTCCAATTTGTCAGCCGTCATCACGTAAAAACGATGAATCAAAAATTTCAACTTTATATATGACTAATATAGTTCAATGCTGTTGATTAAAAATTACACCACTCCAAACCCTTTTGTTTTCCACATAATTAATATGGCCAATAATTAAGAAGTTCCGGGTCGAATCCGATACCGATACCCATAGTATATTCACCTGTTACCTACACAATCGTAACTACTCGGTCATTCTCGCTACGCAGTACAATAGCTATTTCTTCGTGCAACCAGAAAGGCCGAGTTGTTCCGATTGGTTACCTACATTGTATTACCTTATCTGTACGTTCCGCATCTGACAGGCGCACCACCAAACGCTGTATTTGGGATTTTGCTATATACATGGGTCGTAATCACAGGGTTGACACTACTAAATTCAATCATTGTCACATTGTTTCCGATTGTAGTATTTTAATCAGTATGACTTTCTGAGATGACAATACGAATAATAAAAATCTGGACTTGAGAATAAGGCGTATAGGTACAGCATGTACAGTTTTCAATTTGTTAACCGGAATGACGTAAAACAGCGAATCAAAGAATTCAAGGACAATGCTTTTAAAAAATACTCCTTTCCAGGGACTTTTGTTTCCCAAATAAAATTAATAATACCAATAATTGATAAGTTCCAGATCGACGGGTTCAAACAGAAAGATATTGAAAGCAGATAAAACTGTGCATCTTATAATCGGCATGACTTTATCAAATGACAATTCCAATAGTTAGATAAGGCTTACGCATAGTTATATTTTTTAATTCAGTCACAGACCCGCGATATCACGGGTGTGTTCTAGTATAATGTAATATTGTTCATCAGTATTTAATATTATGTTCTATAGATTATAACACTGCATCGCGTGTGATACGAAATGTATTCTCTCGAGTCAGATAAAATTGCAAATTGGACACGCAAGGTACGCCGGGAATATCTGTGCTAAGTATTTGAAAAGTGCCGTCCCTCGAAAAGATCTAGTTTGTGAATAATTAAAGTCTTTGCTTTATACCGTAAAAACATATATTTTCATTGTGTATAACTGTGCAAGTGTGGCTAAAAAAAGAGAGGCGGAAGACTCTAATGGGATTATCAAACTCGCAAGTTGAAAACCCTCTGACAATGCAATATATATAATAAAAAAAAAGTAAAGAAGGAACAAAAAAGTAAAACGACAAACAAAATTATACATAACACAGCTTGAAAAATAATGATAGAAGACGATCAAACTAAATTAATTAATCGTGTAAATATAGATCAATAACATGTATATGAAAGTAAACAAATCTGTTTAGAAGGTATACCAAAAGAAACACAGAATGGCTGATTATTCAATCGTTGAATTATTACATGTTTGATTCCATATTGCTAAAACTTTAGTAGTTTTTTTCTATTTGAATGGCATGTTGAATAAATATTATACTGACCTGCGCAAAAAGTGTATTCATGGCACGTATAAACGTCGCGTGCTTTAACGTGTATAATTTTGACAAAAAGCGTTTGAGGTACAATTGGTTTTGGTAAATATTTCCCATTACATACGTCTCTCTCGGAATGTGGGATAAAAAACAAGGCTGTTGACCTCAGTGAATATCATTTTTTTCAAAAGTCAATAAAACCACACATTTACCCCATCAAAAGACAGTATAATATTTTAGAAAATACAGAAAATAAATCAAAATATTATACAGTTATTTGGCTATACTTTTTGGACCTTTTGGATTATAGCTCTTCATCTTTTATATAAGCTTTGGATTTCAAATATTTTGGCAACGAGCATCACTGAAGAGACATGTATTGTCGAAATGCGCATCTGGTGCAAGAAAATTGGTACCGTTAATCTTATTAGGAAGCTGGTATTGATATCCAAATATATTTGAAAAATAGTCAACACCTGTGTAGTTTGTCATTGTATATAAAAGCCTGATAACTACATACACATCACTGTTGCGACTTCAATTTTACCAGGTATGTAAAGATACACGTTTTCTATAATAATAATTTTACTAATACTAACAAAACCAATAACAATAACACACGTTGTGTTTTCTAATAATTTGGACGAATTCAGAATGGTAGTTTCCAAATATTTTCACATTTTTAGTTATAAATTAATGTTCATGTTGACTTTTAGAAAGAGTTCTGGTTGTTTCGTGGATTTTTATCAAATCCGTCCTTTCGAAGTGTTGTCCTTTAAAAACAAACCAAGCATGAAGGTGAAAGGTTAAGACTTTTAGCTTGATGTAAATGTATGCATGTTTTGTTTTATATATTAATGACTTTTCAAGCATTAAACCATGATCACTTGAATACTTTGTCGATAAAGATCAAATGTCCTATTCAAAAATCGCCAATGTCCTAAAAATTTAAGCGCAAACAAAATATATTATGTATTTTTAGATCACGTCATTGTGTAAATAAACTCATCATAAATACCAGGACTAAATTTAGTATTTCATTTTTAGCCATGGCGTTGTCAGTTTGTTTTAGATTTACGAGTATGACTGTCCTTTTGGTATCTTTCGTCACCCTTTTAGTATATACGTCAGACGCGCGTTTCGTCTACAAAAGACTCATCAGTGACGCTCGAATCCAAAAAGTTTTAAAAAAAAATGGCCAAATAAAGCACGAAGTTGAAGAGCATTGCTGACCAAAATATTGCACCTTTTGTATTCTTTTCTTTCAATTTGTTAAATACTTGTACCCCTTTTGGGACATTTTTACCTGTTATGTCTCTTTGTTTTGTACACACATCGTTGTCAATATAATGGAATTTGACGAGACTGTCACACAAGTAAGAAGTTTAGCTAGATATATGACCAGGTTTAATCTCCCATTTTCTACATAAGAAAATGCTTGAACCAAGTCACGAATATGACAATTAATATTCATTGATTTTATGTGATTGAGATTTGTATTTTGCTGTTTGATAAGGGACTTTCCATTCTGAATTTTCCGCGGAGTTCATTTTTTGTGATTTTACTTTTTTCTATGGCATTACCTACTAGATCTCTAAACGATACAGTAAAATCTTAAATATTGAATATTTTTTGTTCAATCTTAAGTAAGTGTGTAATACAATACTCCCCAGATCGTCTTTCGCGATTTACCTTCCAAACCAAAATATGTTTGAACTAAATGACTAAAAGCCTAAGATGAATAATTCATTTTAATTGTTGAGGAGCTTCATGACAATGGGTATTTAAACATATTAGCCAAAAACATCTTAGATGAAATTTGCACCAGGGAGTTGAATCCTTCCTTATTTTCTTTTTAAAAAAGATCAAAAAGCTATCACCGGAATAGTTAACTGAAATGTTTGTTACTTTGTTACAAATTCTGTCAGGTGCGAGGCATTGATTTCTCAGCTGATAATAAACCTCGTAGGATAACATTTCATTCGCATCAGTGTCCAGTCAGTATAATGATATTTAATTATCTTATTTTGAGGCGTTCGAAACGCTTGTCTTCATTTACCTCAAAAACAAGAACGCTCAAATAATGCATTATTTAATGAACCCCTATTTCGAGATTAGGGTAGTTAAGAGCTTGAAATGTTGTGTAAACACGTTTATCATGTTGAATATAAAACAAATAAGATGTGGTATGATTGTCAATGAGGCAACTCTCCACAAGAGACCAAAATTACACAATAATTAACAACGTTGACCTTTGCATGATATGAATGTATTATGATTTTTTTTGTGTCCGTGGTTTGCTATAGTCTTTTGCTTCTTTAATTATAAACAGGCTTTGTAGGGGAATGGAAACGTACTATTGAAACATTTTCCATTTCAATCTACCGAGAAGCATTTTAATTGAAAACTCTATATTAAAATCAAATGAAAGGGAAAAATTTAACATGGATAGAAACGAGGGCCATGAATAGTTGATGTGCATCATTTTAAAATTGAATACACACAATTGCTTCAAATTAAGTGAAATGGTGTGACACATACATGGGAAGTAATTTCAAGAACAAATATATCATAACTTAAAGAATAGATAAGAGAAGAATATACTTATCAAGCACGGGGAAACTTTCTACGATCTCCAAACAGCATAAGAATAAACATCTTTAATATGATAGAAAGACAAAAAAAATGGATACCCGTCGTTTTTTTGCAAATATTCACTTGAAACATTTTTTGTACACTCCTAGCCGTTCCAAATAAGTTGCAGCACATGCGCTTTCGAATAGACATATTTACACTTGTATGCAAATGAGTACGCCATTACGTAAATCAAATAGATTCCCGAAAACTTTGACGTTATAATTCAAAACATTTGACGTCACAATTAAAAAGTGATTGTTGCTTGACGTCAAAAAGGTGATACGGAATAGATCTAAGTTCATTTGGAGGCAAAATATAACTACATACCAAAAGTGTATTATTAAATACGTTTATTGTTTAACCTCCTTTTTTCTGTGGTCAAAGATTAAACTTGATAGCTGAAGTGTAAAACTTAAGTAAGCTATTCAACTATTTATAGTCTTGTATACTGATGCCACTGTTACATTGTATGTTTGCAGAGACGACAAAAAACTGGAAAGTTCTCTTCATTAGATTTGAACAATATGGTGTGGAGTGGAAATGAAAAGTGAATGTCTCAAAAACACTAATTATAACTTTCTTCAAAAGGAAATGATATCGACAACAACAAAATTTAGACTGTTAGACGAAAGTCTTGAAGTTGACAATTTAAATTCGTATTTACCTTAACTTTGTTACTGTTACTTGAGATTCACACAGATACAGAAGAAACTATCATAACAGTCACAAAGGGCCTTTTATTACTTAATCACGACATTTGTAAGTTTATGCTTACTAGTACTTGTCAACCTGCAATTGAAGTAAAGTACGGTGCTTTTGGAAATTAAAAGTATGATATAGAAAAGAATAATCTCCACCTTTGCAAAGATATTCTACTTATGAACTTTTGTGCTGACATGAACTTTCATTGATATGGTCATATTTATAAATTAACTGTTTACAAAACTTTAGATGTTTTGAAATAGTAATGCTTCTCTACCTCAGCAATAGATTACCTTAGCTGTATTTGGCAAAACATTAAGAATTTTTGGTCCTCAATGCTCTTCATCTTCGTAATTTATTTTGCCTTTTTAACTTTTTGGGGATTCAAGCGTCATGGATGAGTCTTTTGAAGACAAACCGCGCATCTGGCGAAAATAAAAAAGATAATCCTGTTATTATCCTGTTATCTATGATGTGTCCATTTCCTGTCCGCGTAATGATATGGTATATGGCGAGTTATGTAGATTTACCCGGAGTTCTTTTGCCTCTATTGTCCGGTCATCTGTCGCATGGTTAATTTGCTCGTTCTGTGTTTTGACAATAGAAATGCCATCATAATGATAATCCGTGGTGACTCTGGTTTTACACGACTTTATGGTTCAATAGAAAGCTATCATCGTGTTACAACTGAGTTTGCGAACAATACGAACAAAACTTACCTTACACATATTAAGGCCAAGGAACAGTAAATGGGCTATGTCGCAGATTTTGCTAAAAATTTGCATACAACCTTGGCTCGTTGAACTACAACTGAAAATCGAAAAAATAATACATTTATCTCTTTTATTATCTGAAAAATTGCAGATTGATTTCTTAGAATATGGGTGAATATTTGTATAGAAAGCACATAAAATCGGCGAAAAACCTTCTAAAATTTGTCTTAAAATCGCTAAATCTTTAATTCTACTCCATAGATTTTTCTTAAAAAACTATATATTGTTGAAACATAAATTTCTGTTTTTATGATATAAAATAATCATAGGGTCACCGAGTTCGTTTTTTGGCTATAAATCGATTTGTTTCCTTGTTGGTAGTGAAAAACGTCAAAAATCAACGTTTTACGGCCTGCAACGCGATAACGTTACGATTATTTCGACGTTTTGTTGGATTTTTTCACAAAGAATGCAACTTTAAATAATGTATACCGTGAAAACAAAGTCGGTGACCCTATCTTTATTTTGCATCATTATAACGGAAATTTATGTATCAACAACAAGCGATTTTAAGACAAATTTAAGAAGGGTTTTTGCCGATTTTATGTGCTTTCTATACAAATGTTCACCCATTTTGTAAGAATTCAATCAGTAATATTTCAAATTATAATTGGGATAAATGCAATATTTTTTTCGATTTTCAGTTGAAGTGTGTCGAGCCAGAGTTGTATGCCAAATTTTACTGAAATCTGTGACATAGCCCATTTACTGAAACTTGACCTTAAGTGAACACTGTTTATATCCAGATTTTACCAATATGCCTTCTATGTATGGTACAGGTACATGAATTTGCTCCTCCTGTTCAAAATGCAAGTAGGAGCAACTATAGAATAAAACATAAAATATGCGCTTATAAAAGAATCTAATCTGCACAAATGAATGATCGAATTCTTTATAATCGATGCAAACGTCAAAATTTTACAACTTTCTATAAATCCGTAACTCATTAACATGCATTATAAAGGACTCCATAGAAACCTAGTTCATTATGCACATCTTTTTTTTGATTCTGACAGAATTCTTGCTTCGTACCTTACAAACATATATTTTCAAAACATACAAATGTGGTTTAATAAAAGAGAGGTAAAAGAAACCACAGGATTTATGAAACACAAAGGTAAAAAACTAACAATTATAATAATCCCATGGCAAAAAAAAACACGACCAAACCGATAATCAACAGTATACATAAACTAGAGGCTCTAAAGAGCCTGTGTCGCTCACCTTGGTCTATGTGCATATTAAACAAAGGACACAAATGGATTCATGACAAAATTGTATTTTGGTGATGGTGATGTGTTTGAAGTTCTTACTTTACTGAACGATTTTGCTTCTTATAATTATATCTATCATGAACTTTGCCCATTAGTAACTGAGAACTATATTTGGTAAAAATTTACATAAATTTACCAAATTAATGAAAATTGTTAAAAATTGATTATAAAGGGCAATAACTCCTTAAGGGGTCAATTGACCATTTAGGTCATTTGACTTATTTGTAGATCTTACTTTGCTGAACATTATTGCTGTTTACAGTTTATCGCTATCTATAATAGTATTCAAGATAACCAAAAACGGCAAAATTTCTTTAAAAATTACCAACTGGAGGGCAGCAACCCAACAACCAGTTGTCCAATTCATCTGAAAAATTCAGGGCAGATAGATATTGACTTGATTAACAATTTAACTTCTTGTCAGATTTGCTCTAGATGCTTTGGTTTCATAGTTATAAGCAAAAAACTGCATTTTACCCCTATGTTCTATTTTTAGCCGTGGCGGCCATCTTGGTTGAATGGCCAGGTCATCGGACACATTTTTCAAACAAGATACCCCAAAGATGATTGTGGCCTAGTAGTTTCAGTGGAGATTTTGTAAAAGATTACTTAGAATTTATGAAAAATGGTTAAAGATTGACTATAAAGGGCAATAACTCCTAAAGGGGTCAACTGACCATTTTGGTCATGTTGACTTATTTGTAGATCGTACTTTGCTGAACATTATTGCTGTTTACCATTTATCTCTATCTATAATAATATTCAAGATAATAACCAAAAACAGCAAAATTTCCTCAAAATTACCAATTCAGGGGCAGCAACCCAACAACCGATTGACCGATTCATCTGAAAATTTCAGGGCAGATAGTTCTTGACCTGATAAACATTTGAATCCCATGTCAGATTTCCTCAAAATGCTTTGGTTTTTGAGTTATAAGCCAAAAACTGCATTTTACCCCTATGTTCTATTTTTAGCGGTGGCGGCCATCTTGGTTGGTTGACCAGGTCACGCCACACATTTTTTAAACTAGATGCCCCAAAGATGATTGTGGCCAAGTTTGGATTAATTTGGCGAAGTAGTTTCAGAGGAGAAGATTTTTGTAAAAGATTACTTTAATTAACGAAAAATGGTTAAAAATTGACTATAAAGGGCATTAACTACTAAACGGGTCAACTGACCATTTTGGTCATGTTTGACTTATTTGTAGATCTTACTTTGCTGAACATTATTGCTGTTTACAGTTTATCTCTAACTATAATAATATTCAAGATAATAACCAAAAACAGCAAAATTTCTTCAAAATTACCAATTCAGGGGCAGCAACCCAACAACCGATTGACCGATTCATCTGAAAATTTCAGGGCAGATAGATCGTGACCTGATAAACATTTTTACCCCATGTCAGATTTGCTCTAAATGCTTTGGTTTTTTAGTTATAAGCCAAAAACTGCATTTTACCCCTATGTTCCATTTTTAGCCGTGGCGGCCATCTTGGTTGGTTGACCGGGTCACGCCACACATTTTTTAAACTAGATACCCTAATAATGATTGTGGCCAAGTTTGGTTTGATTTGGCCCAGTAGTTTCAGAGGAGAAGATTTTTGTAAAAGTTAACGACGACGGACGACGACGACGGACGACGGACGCCAAGTGATGAGAAAAGCTCAATTGGCCCTTCGGGCCAGGTGAGCTAAAAAGTAAAATAACAAAAATACCGAGCCCCGAGGAACATTTCAATCGGAAAGTCCCTAATCAAATGACAAAAATCAAGAGCTCGAACAGATCAAACAAATGAATACAACTGACACATTCCTGGCTTGGTACAGGCATTTTTTTATGTGGATGATAAAAGATAAAATCTGGTTTTATAGCTAGCGTAACCTCTCATTGGTATGACAGTCGCATACAATTTCATTTTATTCACATCAATGTGTGAATAAAACAAACAGACAAAATAATGTAAAAAATAGGAGTACAGCAGTCAACATTGTGTTTTAATCTTAATTTTTTTTCAACAAACACAAAAATAAATAAAGGCACATAAGCAAAAAGGAAAGACACACGATATACAAAAATTTACCATAACACAATGACGGGATTTATAAGTACAGAACCACGTCAAATGCATATCACAAAAAAATAGAATAAACAGTAATATGAAAATCACAAAGACAAAAATATTAAACTAAAGATTTTACAACACGATCAAACTAAATCATAAATAATGTTAGTACGAGTCAATTTGAAAAAATCAGGAATCTATAAAAAAAAAAAAAAAAAAGTTGTTGAGAAAGTAAATCAAAAGAAACACATAATGGCTGATCTTACAACAATAACATTGAACATGAATCAAGCATGCGACTTTTAGCTGTATGTAAATGTTTGCATGTATTGTTGTTTTATATTGAACGATTTTCAAGCATTTTAAAATCAAGATGACCTTAATGTTATGTTGAAAATAAACTGATAATAACTCCAGAACATTGCCACATGGTTATGACATTCAAACATAAACGCTGTAAGGTAAAAAAAAGTCTAACGAGTTGGTAATTTTTTTAAAGACCTTTTTGCAGGCGTTTTATAGATATGAAAAAAATGTTTCGATAGGGAAAGGCAACAGCTGTTTAATTTGTCGTTGCATATAAAGCCTGATAGCTGCATTCACATTAATTTTTCGACTTCAATTTGTACCAGGTATGTAAAGATACACGTTTTCTATAATAATATTACTGTAGTAACTATTAACAAAAAAAGATCTATAGTCGAGTTAATTTAGAACAGTTTTTTTTCGAATGGAATAATATATCATTTAAGAAAGTCTCGAAATCTGAAGTTATAGCCGGTTCCAACGCGTTCAAAACAAAATCTTTTTTGTTCACTAATATAATGACCAAGTGTTCTGAAAAAAAATTATTATAATAGTTACAAATTAAAGTACAAAAAAAAATGTACAATTTAATGTTGACTTTTAGAAAGAGAAATAGGTGTTATATGGAATTTGCTCCGATCCGCTCTTTTAATTTTGATGTAGTGTCTTTGTTCATTTGTAACAAGCATGAGACTTTTATCTAAATTGCAAATGTATGAATGTATTTTGGTGTGATATTGAATGATTTTTCAAGGATTTAATCAAGGTTAAATTTCTGTAACTAAAAATTATATCTCTTCTTGAACCTTAAGCTTCTATTGCTAGTTTTGTGTCTAATTAACGATATTTTTATGGAACAAATATATTATTCATGAGTTTGAACATTCCTTAGTATCTTTCTACCCTCTTTTTCTTATCTAAACTTATCAATGCAGACATAGCATCTTGTACTCTCAATATAGAACATCACGATGGGAATTCAGATAAAAATGGCAAACAAAACAATGCTTATAAATAATTCATACTTTATATATATATGTATATTACTATTAGACTATTTATCTTCTATGGGAAAATAACAAGACAATAAATTAGTATGATTAACGTTACATTTGGTCCTAGATTTCCACGTGGAAGATCTTTATAAAAATCATAGAACTGTGTAAATAACCATGCCTGTGTATTGTAGATAAAGATGTTGGCACACGGTTTGGTTTTACTGGTCGTTGTAGTGATTGTTCAGTCTGGAATACCTGGCATAAGTAATTATTATAATTAGAATTATCCTGAATATAAGTACAATCCAGCTGATGTGCACGCTGCCTTATTAAATTACAGAATTTATGCAGTTTTCCATCTTATATCCATTGTGGAAACATTCTGCGCAGCCAAGACACATCAAAATAATTTAAGAGAAGCTTTATTATAAATATTGAAATAATCTCACCAAATATAAAGTTGTTTCTTGGGTGCGCACATACATTTCAAGTATAGAATATACTTAAAATTTGAAAAAAAACCAATGAAAATCAATAATTTTTACAAAATATGCAAATTGTGTCGTGATTTAAAATGAATGTAAAATAAAAAATTATTTTCTAAATACCTTGTAAAAAATAATGTAAATAATGATCCTACTTCTTTTACAAAAACATTATTGAATAATTTAGATATTCTAATCTTTGCTAATATATTAATAATAATATTTTTACAAGTAAAAGGTTGTCCAGGTTGCAGTGTAAAGGGAGTTTGTTATTTCCCGAATCAAGAATGGAAACAAGGTTGCTGGACAAAGAAATGCTCCGTTTATTCCAATGGTTTCGTACAAGGATGGAGGACGCCGGTAGTGAAAACACGTATGTTTAACTCATTGTATTTGAGGGCGTAGATAAAATGTATGGCGTCCTTCTTTTCTGATTTCTTACATTTTTCCCTCTATTTCTAACCATTGTTCTGTAATTTCTTGATACATGTAGCTGTATTCTGGACACTATTCTTTTTTTCATTCAATTTTTAAGTTATTCTTTACATTTTCGCACACCATAACCTATTCTTTACTTTTTTATTCCCCATTTTTCTCCATCCTTGTTAAATGTGTTTTGCCCATTATTTTCTTTTCATAAACCCTATCAATACCTTCGTATATCGCTTTGTTTACATTTTGAAAAAAAATATTTGTTTTGTTCCTTTTTTTTTGTTCGAAAATTTTAACTTGTTAACAAGAATATATAGAAAAGAATATTCGTTTGACCATCTAGGTCAAATTTTCGCAATTTTCCGTTACCTTATGCAGACGATTCGTACACATTACACCCCTCAATTTGAGAATCAACTAACTCTCCATCAGCGCATTTATATTTAATCATTAATTCTACCAAAGGGATGTTTATATTAAAAATATGCTTTAAATAATGATGGGGAAGGTTTTAAATATCAGTAGCAGTAAGTTTCCTGTAAACATTTTTGAAATTTACAACCTACAAGGGTGTCTTTAACGTGCTCTCTAAGCACGGGTCAGTCATTTATCGTCCCCTTCCGACGGATTGTCATCGTTATATACAGGTATATACTGTAAAAAAGACCGGTGAAGTATGACATATTCATTGCAATACAAAACATTGATTTTCTTATGTAGTGTTGTTACTTACTTAGTCCTTGCTCTGCCTAAAGGCACATATGGCAAGGACAAGTTTCCGCCACTCTTCTCGGTTGTTTGCTTTTCTTTCCACCGTGCCCCAGGTATATCCTCTTTCCTTTACCTCATTTTGAAGTGTTGTACTCGTACCTAGTAATGATTAATTTCAAGTTTCATATGACTTTGATACATTTAGTTTAATCAAAATATTCCTTCGGATACTGTTGAGGCTCATATCTAAATATTGGTGCCGAGAAAAAAGGTTAAGTAGGCAATATTAAAAATGGCTGTTTAGTTGGAAAAAAAATCTTGACTAAACTCAGAGTATTTAAAACGGAAAACAAAAGAATATTAAACGAATATTGCATTTAAAAAAGGAAAGTGGTTAATTTCTATATACAGATCGAGTCAAACATTTGACTGAAAATTATAATTATCTACCCACAATGTACGCTCCGCACAGCGAGCGACATAGAGTATAAAAAAGCACTGATAAGACTGGTTGACTTTGAGTCAGAATTATTTGTTTTGGTAGGGTTACATTTTTCCTGTGGAATGTTACCTAATTAAGTAGTTCGCTAAAAGTTGGTCTTTACCACGCATGGTTAATAATCATATCTCAATGAGCATGCATTTTATTTACCACTGGGCGTTAAACAGATATATCAACCCACCTGTTATAAAAATGGTATCAGTCGTTTCTATATGCAATATAGTTTTTTATTTGTTTGTAATGTTTAATGCATTGTAACATTAAATAATTTTCTATTTGCCCATTTTTGACAATAATAATTGTTTGTTCTGTGATGTAGAATGCCCAGGGAGATATGATAACTGTATTGATCACCATACTAATTGTTTGTTTTGTGTTATAGAATGCCCAGGGAGATAATGGTAACTGTATTGATCACCAAACTAATTATTTGTTCTGTGTTGTAGAATGCCCAGGGAGATACGGTATCTGTATTGATCACCATACTAATTGTTTGTTTTGTGTTGTAGAATGCCCAGGGAGATATGGTAACTGTATAGATCACGGCCAACAGGTTACAAATGGGTGTTATTGTAAGGTTACAGGATCACACTGGTCGTTTGTTGGCAACTGCTATGGGAAATAAAAGTGGAAGTGTGAAATATATGACGAACTGACTTTTTAATATAGCACGTAGAGTCCTAGAATAAACAAATAAATCATCGAATTGCTAGTCTTTGTTGTAATTTTTCAGATTGCTTGTGGTAAGCTTGGTTGTCATATAACTTGGGAAAACTTGGCCGTTCTTTTTGTAAGACGCATGAAATTTTTAACGTGTTGTTTTCGGTGGTTGATTTTTTGTTGTTGTAATGCTATTGATAATCAAAAGTTATCACGGGAAAAGGTTTTAGGCAATGATATTGGGAGACGTCATATTTTGGCAGATAGTAATTGTTTTTGTATAAATCCAGTAGGATCTTTGAATGTTTTCTTTATCGTTCCAATTTATTTTATTATAGTTTAATATCAACTAATCATGAAATGCAGTATTCTTTGAAGCGCCTTTTTATGAGTTAAGACATTGACATGCTGTATAAACACGTCTATTGTATTGAAGCCAGCATGTTGAACTTATAAAAAAGAAGATGTGGTGTGATTGCCAATGACACAACTATCCACAAAAGACCAAAATGACACAAACATTAACAACTATATGTCACCGTACGGCCTACAACAATGAGCGAAGCCCATACCGCATAGTCAGCAAAAAAAGACCCCGATAAGACAATGTAAAACATTCAAACGAGAAAACTAACGACCTTATTTAAGTAAAAAAAAAATGAACGAAAAACAAATATGTAACACATAAACAAACGACAACCACTGAATTACAGCCTCCTGCCTTAGGACAGGCACATACATAATGTGGCAGGTTTAAACATGTTACCGGGATCCCAACCATCCCCCTAACCTGGGACAGTGGTATAACAGTACAACATAAGAACGAACTATAAAAATCAGTTGAAAAAGGCTTAAAACTCATCAGATAGACAAAAATTACAAGTGGACGTGGCCGGGTCTATTTTTATGTGTTGTGGATTGCTATCCATAGTGTTTTTCTTCCTTTGATTTTGTACAGGCTTTGTGAGGGAATGGAAACGGTATAATGAACCATTTTCCATTTTCAATCTACCGAGAAGCATTTTATTTATAAACTCTTTTATATTAAAAATCAAACATTTACTAGAGATTGTACTGGCTCAAAGGAACGGGAAAATAAAGGAATTACGGGCTCTTGGCATTTGCAATTTTCGATAGCAAAATTGTTTTTTATTGCCTTTTCTTAAAACATTAATTTATATATATCCCTGACACTTAAATAATCGAAACTGGTAAAGGAGATTCCAGCAGAAATAATCATAAAAAAAATCGAGTACACAAAATGTATTGGATGTTAAGTGATGAATAATTAAATTACTGTGAATGCTTAGATCAGTTCATTTTTTAACGTCCATTGTCTCTAACTAGACTAAAAGTAGACATTTTTATTAAGGGGCAAGCTGAACTCTGACCCCGGATGTGGGATTTTTTTCGCTTTGTTGAAGGCCTATTGATGGGTTTGAGCTATTTTCTGCTATTTGGTCCGGTTTTTTTTTTACACATTGTTCTTATGTTACGCTGCACATCTGTCATAGGTTAGGAAGAAAGTTTAGCGCTCGGAGACATGTTTGGCCTACCACATTTTATTCAATCATGGCATGATCCTGTTACAGTAATTCAGTGGTTGTCGTTGGTCTCTGTCGATCATACTTGTTATTTTCGAAAATGGGAGGCTATTTTAATCAGGTCGTTTAGTTTCTTGCTTGAATTGTTTTGCATTAAGTTAATTTGGTGCGGAATGGGTTTTATTCATTGTAGAAGGCCATAATGGTGACCTTCATGTATATTTACTTTCATCTATGTTATTTGTTTTCTGGTGGATCGCTATCTGATTGGCAATCATACTTAATCCTCATGTATTTAAATGGTACGTGCTTAATTCAAAATATATATGTCCGTAATAACAATATATACATTGTAACTCGGTAATCACAATTTTTATATAAAGTTAAAATTGGGAATGGAAAAGGGGAATGTTTCAAATAGACAATTACCCGACCAAAGAGCGCAAAACAACCGTAGGCAACCAATTGATCTTCAATACATCGAGAAAATCCCACAACCGAAAACAGGTTCGAATGGCACCTTATCAAGACTAACAATGGTCAGAGGCTACTAACTTGGGACAGGCTCAAACATGCAAGGGGGTTGGTGGGGTTTGGATGGGAGTGAGGGGGGTTGTTTAATGATATTTCAACCCTCTTCCTTTACCTGTAGCCAATGTTGAAAAAAACAAAAACACATCAATACACACAGTAAATCTCCGATTAAAAAAGTTCGAGTTCAATGTCAGAACTGCAAATCAAGACACAACACAAAACCGGGAACTTAAAAGGCACAGAATGACAGTGAACAATGTCGGAGACATGAGCTGTCGGAATAATGGCACCATGGGAAATATATTGCCGGTTAAAGTCAATGAGCGCTGCTGTATGATCATGTCCCAAGTCAGACGCTTTAAATCCAGTGTTTGTCGTTTGTTGCTTTCTATTATATTTTTTTTGTTTATTTTTTGTACACAAATCAGATCATTATTTTTTGTGTTTCAATTGTTTTTCATTTGCCATGTAGGGGTCTTTAATTGTTTGCTGTGCTGTATGGATGTTGCCAATTGTTTTGTTGTACGATGACCATTTGCATATGTTTACACCACTTAGTATGTGGTTGATAGTTGTCTTATTGACAATCAAACCATGTCTTTCTATTTTTTGTCACACGTTTCATGGTTTCATTAGGTAGTTTGGTCCAATATCTAAATTTAGTTGCAAAAATGGTATCTTTTCCTACCAGCGTTTGGCTGTTAACTCAACTCAGACGTAAAATTAAAAAAAAGAATAATTTATTAAGATCTGAATTGCATTTTAAACATGTCAAGAACACAACATTGTCAATTCAGTATAACAAACGTGCTAAGAGAATAAAATACAGATCCTTTTCAAATTTTAACTCACAACTTGAAAGCAAAGCTCAAAGGATCGGCATTCAAACATCATTTAGGTCTAAAACTTGTACGCCTTTGCAAACATTTCACTAAATGAAACTGATTCTAGGAATTCTTTCAAGTTATATTTTCCATCACTATCATAATCTAGTTCTTCTACAATGCATTTAGCTTGTTCGCCTTCAAATCCATGACTTGATAGACCTGCTTCAAGTTCCTCTTTAGTCAGACTTCCGCTTCCATCTTTATCCATTTCTTCAAATGCATTCTTTAACTCATCACTGTAATTAAATAACGTATGTAGATCATGCAAAGTTTATCAGTCAGTATTATATATTTTCAGAATCAAATGGTTCTCATGTTAAAAAAAATCATTAATAAATTATTATATATATTACGTTTGTCTTTTTCAATTCAATCATTTAGTTTTTTGGAAGCACGTTTGTTTTTATACTCATACTTATTTCGTTTAATTGACCACATGTCCTACACACTTTCCGAAAGACCAGTGATAGCTTTGCTTTCTCTTCTTTTTTTCTGCATATGCAAAATTCATTTTTTTTTATGAAACAGACTACCATTTTCTAGAGATATTAAAAAATCTTCTCAGTCTTAAACTGTGTAATTTCGTCAGAATATGTCGGGAAAATTTGCAACTGGACGTTAGGCAAACAAATATTAATACATTCTTAGCATACAGGTTTTCAGTAACTACGTAATCTCTATGTACATGTATAAAAGTTCTTATTCTATACTTTACCATTTTTGAGTTCTAAGTATGCCTGTCATGAATTCCTCTTTCGTTAAATTCTTTGCTTCCTTTTGTCCGAAGAAAATAAACTTTTCCTGAAATGTACATTGGCAATGTGAAATATTATTGTTACTACAACGAAGTTTTTTTCTTCATTAGTACACAATAATGTTAACTGCTATAATAGCCTTTTCTGTATTGATCGTATGCAGCGTTTCTGCTGCAACTGCATGCAAAGAACATTTGTTTATTTACTTGTTGAGTTGATTTTTTTTAGTTTTATATGCATGATTTTTTTTAACTTTATTTGTTGTCATTGGCTTTGGACTAGCTATAAGTAACTGCGAGTAAACTGATATCTGTACTTAGTGTTTTTCTGTTGTGTTGATGAATAACTACCAGTCGTGTTTTGCTAAGTTCCATTTTTATTTGTATTAATCCTTTTATTTTGAAACAGGGGCCTGGGCCTTGGTGACTGAGTGGACTAAAAAGTTACTACTGTAATCACTAGCCAGTCAACAATGAGGTTGCGAGTTCGAACCTCGCTCGTGTGGAAGCGCTTAACTCCAATCTTAATAGACTTGTCAGTTTTCCTATCGAAGGTTGGTGGTTTTCTCAGGGTACTCCGGCTTCCTCCACCAATAAAGTACTGGCCACCACGGCCACGCAAAAGCCCAAAAGCGGTGATTAATAGCCAAATAAAAGGCCAAAAAATCAAAATCAAATTCATTTTAATACATGTACATGTATAATATATTCTATAGTGAACAGTCACACATATCTCCTATTATTTTATCCTACACATAAAACCTTTTTGACATTCCTTTAGCAATCAATCAAATATGTCACTATATACACATAAATATTGATACTACGAATAACTCAATAAGTTGTTAACTATTTAACTAGACATGATAAATAGTATTTTGATCTACCATGGGTGGTTTTTAAATGATACATTCGATAAGAAATTTCAAGAAATACAAAATTTCCAATGCGGTGCCTTTAAATTGTTCCCTTTCGGCCTTTAACGCATGTTCTCTGGTACCTTTGATGACTATTCATTTATTTTATACTTTTAAAAACAACATGAAAATGTCGGTTTGGTGTAATTGTCGTTAAACATGTTAAACACTTACATTTATGTCGAAATCATCAACCGTTTCGTATACATCCTGAAGGCATTGCTTCACCTCCTCTATTGTAAGAACATCATTGCCATCTTTATTATACTTCTTCCAGTAAGCTTCTGCTTGTTTTGGTGTTACAGATCCGGCCATTTTATAATTTAGAATACAAGAAAAATGTTTTCTCAATCACTTCCTATATCCAAATTACAGGTGAAGATGTGTATATGAAGGCGGTGTCACGGATCAGAAATGTATGGAATGTTTTACTATATTGTCATACTCGTTTACACCCTTACATGTAAATGTATAAATACTATTTTTGTTATTACATGATGATAAAAATATTTACCTTTAATAATACGAGAATAGTGGAGTGGAACAGGACATACCTGAACAATTAATAAACCTACTTTCCCGAGGACATGACTCTTACAAAATCTTGTCTTATTGTTTGCATTCAATTTGGTAATCTACATATTTTTCCAGCTTTAAACCGCTCTTGACCCATGCATCCATTCTCTTGGATATTAAATAAAAACTGAACAACGATTGCCTGTCGTTTAATTTTCTGATGATGAAAATGTATATTTAAATTAAGTTTGCGGAAGGGTAATATTTAAATTAGAAGGTTCTTTATATAAACGAATATATATTCATATTTGATTTGATTAAAAAGATATGTTATATGAATTATTAAAATCAATTTGGTTGGGATGAAGCCTCGACATTTCTTCGTCCTTTTTCCTTATTACGAAATAATTATTTGATATATTAACAATTTATCAAAAAGACCTATCACTCTTTTCTATAAGAAGATGAGCGGATGCACGGATATTTTATTTTGAAAATTTAAAACTTTCATTTGCTAGTTTTTGTTTAATTTTTGACAAAATTTATAGAATATACAAAAACAATGTTTTTTAAACAAACTGGTGATAACCCGATAGGAAAGCTTACTATATCTATTATACCAATTGATATATTTATAAAACATATGAGAAAAGTTCTGTTATAATATCGTTAGTTGTACATGTTGGTTTTTTTTTAAAGTAGGGTAAGTTTAAACATTTCTTTATTTTAGTAAAAAAAAATTATTACTGTATAAGTTGTTACCTTATTCTATGGTACAAAAATCAACAAAAAAATCGTTTTGGCCCCAGATAACTTTCAAAATGTATATATCATTGAAATAGCTCCAAATTACCTCCCTTTGGTGCAAAAATGTTATTTTTTTGCATTAAGATTGAAATATCTTTTTTTAACTCATCGGTGACCTATATTTTTGATTTATTTTTTTAAAAAGCTGTACTGAAACTTAACTATTGTAAAATTTAGGCGATTTCTGTGATTATGTTTTTATTTCGATATTATCTCTATTTCTCTTATTAGTTCAACAGAAAAGTACCTTTACAAAAATGTATGCTTCTTTCGAAGGCAGATTGTGAGCTTAAATAAACGGCGACCCATTTTTTTTAATTTTATTTTCCTATTAGGTATATGATAAAGATCATCTATAGAAAAAATAAGCGAAATTATATACTACAAAAAAAAAAAAAGATTTATACCCGCGAACCCTCTTAATTATCACAATTCTAATTGAGAACAGCAAACACAAAAGCTGTAACCATGTTAGAGATAAAAGCAATGCCTAGTTGTGTGATTTATATAACAAAGGTCAACAATTAAACTGTTAGACTTCCTCAAATTAGCCCTCCCTGTGGGGATACAGACACCATTTGGTATTAGAGCCCTGAAAGAAAAGTGACCTCTGTTAATGTCTTTTTTCATTAATCTCATATGTTGTTTTAATAGTTTAGGATCACACAGCTGTTGCATTCTACGGGGACTTTTGTGGCCTATAAATGGCCTGATGTGAAGGAAAAAACAATACATACAAGATTCGCTTTTTTACTATTACATTAAATGTTCTTAACCCTTTAACGTTCCTACCGGTCAATCTGACCGTTAAGCTTAATTTGTGGCGGAGTAGTTTGCAAGAAGTTTTGTATCGTTGACAATTTTTGACGTACATATGTGGTTGTGTGCTCAAATTGAAGATCAGTATACCACCAACTTGATTTTTGGTGTCTCAAATCCACAAAATGCAATGCATTATGTCAATTTGCCCTATATTGACAAGATTTTTTTGGGGGAAAACTGTTTTATTTTCATTTTTAAATAGAATATTTTCACAAAATGTCACTAGACAAATTGTTGCTGTTTTTTGTTTTAAAATGACAATTTTCATAACTGAGCCGTGATCATTTACAAGAATACTATCAAAACTGTAAGTAAAACCCATACACATACAAAAAATCTGATTCATAGAGTATCAACACTGAAACAAAACTCAAATTACAAGGAGTTTTCATGTTTTGTTTTATCAGTTTTTATAGCAAAAGAGATGAGAACACCTAAAATGTGTTAAAAATTGTTAGCCAAGTCGGAATAGCAAAAACAAATCTTTGTTTCTTTAGTGTCTGGTTATGAGGGTGTTGGATATCGTATCGCTAAGGTATAGACATAGTGACATATAGACGAAAAAACGAACATTTCTGAATAACTTTCATACAAATTTGCTTGAAAAAATAATAATTTTCAAAAAAAATAGCTTCTTAAGAAAACGAAGTTGGATTATGTTCTCCCAAAATTAATTTCTAGTTTTACAGAGAGGGTGACTTATATGCTTAAATTTCATAAGTTTTCCAATGGTTTCTGTGGCTCAGTGGAAAGATGCACAATCTTTCACCCGGATGATCGCGTGTTCAAACCTCACTGCCGGAGGATGAAAAAATAAATTCCTACATTAAATAAAACTTAACTTAACATTAAATAAAACTTAAACTAAATAAAACTTAACTTAACTTTACTTTCAATTTCAATTAAGACAACTGAAATACATGATTACATCAAAAAGAAAATTTTACCCCCCCCCCTTTTTTCTCCCCTCTCTCTGTTTTTGTTACATTCTTAGCCTGGGCACACAATAATACCAGATTTTCATTCAATATTTACTCAAAATTCTTTCCTAAAGCCTCATTCTGTAAGCAGTTATGAATAGTACCTATTTAACATAAACTTGGGCCATTTATTTGACTATGACAAAAATTCTCAAAAAATCCACTATTTTTCGGTGTTTCGAGTCTTGATATTTCTACCAATCAGACAGGTTTTGCATATTTCTGTATAAAGTTTTCACCGATAACGTTGCCGAAAGTCTTCATGCATTAATTTAACACTAAAACTATGTTCTATTTTTGTCACTAAATGTCTGTAAAACCGCTTTTCCGCTGGAATTGTACATTTTTGTCACTTTAATTCAGCATGTCACGTACCTTGGTCAATCATCTATCAGATGAGTCTAACTTGTCCTTTGAGTGAGCTTTTTATCGAAATGTGCAATTGATTGAAAACAGATATCCTTTATTCGGGAAGAAAAGGTTAAAAATCCTTGAATGTTAAAGGGTTAAAACACGTCTGAAATCTGCTGCTATATCACATTGAGATGGTATGTATTTCATGTTGTTTGAAAAAAATAGAAGTGCGCAATCTCATCGTGAGAGTCAAGAGTCATATTATCTTCTACCCTGACTTGTGAGGTACGATATAATGAGCTGTAAAGCAATGCGTGCATGCATAGCCGTTTTCCAAAAGGTAAAGTATGTTTTTCCCCTTAATTTTGGTAAACTTAGCTCAGATTTTACAAAAACACGTGTAAGCCACAATTAAAAGCATTTATAATGATAATGTCTAGATATGCAATTTTAGTTATCGGAAATCTGGTAAAAATGTCGGACATCTTTGGTTTTATTTTCTATTTGTGTTCATAACGTAAACACATGTTTTTGTATTTATACAAACGATAACTACTAAATTTTCTTTTGTTCGACTTATTCATGCTTTTCATATTAGGTCTTTTAAGAACAGTAATTTACCCACAGATAGGACATTGGCTGTTTTTGGCATGGATATCAATAATGTGGTCATTTTTATAAATTTCCTGTTTACAAAACTTTGAATTTTTTTCGAAAAACTAAGGATTTTCTTATTCCAGGCATAGATTACCTTAGCCGTTATTTGGCACAACTTTTTGGAATTTTGGATCCTCAATGCTCTTCAGTTTTGTGATTGTTTGGCTTTATAAAAATTTTGATATGACCGTTAGGCGTACTAAATTATAATCCTGGTACCTTTGATAACTATTATTGCTAACTTTATATTTCAATGCAGCAGCACCCTATACTAACAACACTAGCGTATAGTATAATTATATAACCAGATATACCTAGTGGGGACACCTCTTTTCCTATACTGTAACGTCATCAATTAGATATATCATATTGTTCTAACCATGAGTAAGTAACACGAAGAACACCACATACAAAGCAGCACTGTATATATGTACCCTAACATTGTAGGTTTGACCCGAACTTAATAAGTAATCTTCAGGTTCGAAGCCAAGGTTGACAATGTTTTTTTTCATTTTGACGGTCATCTTGGCCAAGCATTCGATTTAAGGGAGCTCGCTTCTCAGTTTCAAAGTAATTAACTTTACAAAACACTAGTTAATAATGATAAGGAATTATTATAGGAATCCAAAAAGCAAAAAAATATATAGGTCATCGTGCTTGTTTTCGAGATATTAGCCAATGAAATCTTGACTTTTCATCGCTTTATCATTGGCAAGTTAAAGTTCTCAAAAAATGTTAAAAAGTAATTAAAATTTTATAAGACTTTTACAGATGGCTTATCATTATACACGTTAAAGAATTTCAAAAAAAAATGGGGGTCACCGGGCAAATTATTGCAAGGCATTTAAATGGATAAAACCAGAGGATTCAGAAAATCTGACAAAAACTCCAAAACATGACAAGCCAGCTTCCTTAATAACCTGATGTAAATTCAAATCATTTTCCTTGAAATTATCCATTTTTGACTTGGTCAAGACGAGAAGGTAACATTAAAAAAATTGTCACCCGCTCAACTATGTGATAGAGTAAATTAAACTCTCGTATTAGCCAATCAAACTATGGCATTTTAACGTGAAGTATAATAATAATTATTACTAGTATACACGTGCTTTGAACATTGTAATTGCGAGTCTTTGTGTTTTTTGAAAATAATTGTGGTGCCTTCAATTTAAGGCCAAATTGGCAATTAGAGCTAAAAACATTTACCTGATGCAAAGTTAAGTAGAAACATGTTAACTGTTGTAAGCATCATTTCTCTTTTAAAAATATGTTTGTCAGGACGAATTTTTGTTTCTTCAACATGGAGTACTTTTAGAACCGCATTATTATGTTTTAGATGAGATTATTTGTTACTCTCTTTCTTTTGGCAATGATATTCATCGAGGCAGGCGGATCATGTGAGTATTAACTGTGTAAAATATTTAGATAAGATAGAGCCTAAGGCAACAACCATTTGATTTTCTGGGGGGGGGGGGGGGGGGGGGCTATGGTTTGTTTTGGAAAAAAAAGTTTGTTTCCAGGTTTTGGTGGAAAAAAAATTTGTTTTGGACCCTGAGAAAAAAAATTTGTTTGTTTCACCCTCAGCTGCCACTATATGTAATGCTAAAAATAGCCCCCCCAGAAAATCAAATGGTTGCTGCCTAACTAGTCTACTCTAACAGTTCCGTACCACGATCTCTGGTAAATAGTGGTCGTAATGGAAATCCTATATTTGTAGCATTAAAAGAAGCAAGATGACATTTTTAGACATTTTTACAATGACGAAAGATGAAAGAACACCTTTTATTCTACGAAAGGTAACTAAATGTAAACTTCCAAAATGGATCATCTTTTGTGCACATTTTGGCTCCTGAAAAATATGACCAAAAGGTTCATTTTCATGCTGTGCTACAACATATCTTCATTAAACTGTTAACGACAAATGCAAGTCCTTGATTCTAAATAATATGGACATCACAATGTTTTGAAAGTCTTTTTGTATGATTTTCTGAATTGGTTCTAATAAACTTTATATACATATTGTATTTAACTTAAGGACTACACGAGTTGTTTACCATTTGACACATAATTCAGGTGTGGTTATTACAATGAAACTAAATTAAGTAGATCTCCTTGGTTTTGCTGTCGTAGAAAAAAGTTTATTCAGGTTGTTGAAGAACACATGTGCTTTTGAAAAATGCCATATAGAAAAGAAATCAATTAAATCTGACAAGAAAAAGCTAAAAATTTTATGGACTTTTCTATAATAATTACATTTATACATAGATATAAGAAGATGTGTAATGAGTGCCAATGAAACATCACTATCCAAGTCACAATTTATTTAATACCACTATAGGTCAAAGTACGTGTACATATGGATACTAAGTATTACTTTAAATATATACAACCGTATGTGTATAATCAGATTGTGTTGCAGGTCTCATATTTTGAGATATTTACGTAACACATCCCATTGCTAACTTAGCAAATAGAGACAGGAAGTCCTCATAAAGGTAAAAGTTTCAAAATAGATAGATACATGACTGAATAATGTATGAGATAATATCCTATAGTATTATGTGATTGTAAAACTGAATAAAATTGGAACCGACATTTTTTTCAATATGTCTATGTATATTTTAATTTAAGATTCTTCACAAAGCACTCATGTATTATTCGCTTCGGATGTTCCGGCAGAAAAAGGTTGTTCTGGATGCTATGTTAATGGAGTATGTTATTTAGCCAATCAACAGTGGAAATACGAGTGTTGGACTTTACAATGTGATTATCAAAATTATGGTTATCCAATAATCAGAAGATCTGTACCAGTCAAAACTCGTACGTTTTCTTTATTTTAAGACGTAATTAAAATTAACCTTTAAAAAAACGAGCACTTTTCTTTTCACTCGCAGAATCAAGATCTTCAAATTGTTCAATTGCTAAGAGATCTTTATTTTGTTGTTGAAGACTGTTTTGATAAAATATTGTAATAATGTATCCTGCTTTGGTACTTTAAAAAAAAGTTTTTTCATCGAAAGACCTCCTTCTCAAAAAATGATTAATTTGTATCTGAAAGTAAAATTATGATTTTCTCCCTATTGAATTTATGTTTTTAATATGAATGTTTTTCTTATTTATTTTTTCGATTATTACTCAACACTATCCAATCTACTAAACAATGTAATTAAACGCCATATTCAGGTGTTTACAATTTTGTTAAGAATTCAGAAATATTCTAAAACATTGTTACAATATCATAACAAAAACTTCTATGCTACGAATTTAGTAGTGTAGATTTTGTTGAAAGTGACTCAAACGTGAAGTAAATTCAGACCCTATTCCTTTATTGTCATACGTGTATGTAAAATTCCTTTAAGAGTACGTTAAATATTTATGTTAAGAGAAACATTTCTGCTTTATATTCTTTTAAATTAGTTATTTTTAGCTAAGCTTATACTGAATTGTTAAAATTTTTGTAATACTTCTGAATCAATATTCCTATAAATCTTTTTATTTAGTTCTAGATTATGATTAGGGTGACACAGTTTGCGAGTCGATTCTCAAATAAGATTACTCTTTCCAGTCATGCATGGTTTTTTATGTTGTTTTTTTTTTTTATTGTGAGATGTTGTTGAAATCTTCTAGATGATAGAAAAACAGACGGTTCGAGTGTAAAAAATAGAATTAACATACAAAATATATAATAAACATAAGATCGCTTTGCGGTTGAATTATTTTGCATGTATGTACAAATCCCTCTTTTAGATGGACGGATCACTTCAAAGGATAAATCGTATATTCATTATTTATAATAAATTGTCAGTCAAGAAATACACTTTCTATATTTTGCATTCTTTCTACGCTTTCAATCAACACATTATTTTTCTCACAAAAAGAAACTAGTTTTGAATAGATAATGTTCCTACGAAATTAATACTAGTATATAAAACATATCTGAATTGTACTGTACCCAATTAACAAAGTGGCGTTTTGGTAAATATTCATTCATGTCCTACGATTGTTTTCTTTTATTGACAGAGTGTAAAGATTCGAACGGGAGATGCGTGGATAATGGTGTAACTGACCACAGACGATGCACATGTGATGTGACAGGATCGTTTTATACATGGAAATGTATATATAACAAATAAATAACTTGGTCTAATTGTGGTTTTGAGTGAATTTCAAGACTGGCCCCATTGTCCTTTTCAACCTAGTAAAAGTAATTATTTGTATACATAACTGTCGAACCTTTTTATGTAACGTAGCTTTACTGGAAATGCGTATCATCGATCGTATGTCACAATTAAGTGAAATTTCACTGGTGACCTTAAATTACATTTTAAAAATCTTCACAAACAAACAAAAGCGTTCATTGAACTTGAAGTTTATATTATTCTTTTCTTTTACTGCAAACCATGATATTCAATTTCTCACCTGATATTTGCATGACCATTTGATAACAAAAAGGATCTTTTGAATCAATTATGTCATAATTTTGCATCACTTCATTAACAATATTCAAAGTTACCACAAAAGAGGGTTGCATGGTTTTATCTCAATAGGAACAAAATACTACAAGACATAGAAATTATGTTATATATAATACATTAAGACTGTACTCGGGTAAGTTACTAAGATGCTTAAATAAATTTTCAAGGTTAATTTTTAACCACAGGTACAAAATGTACACGTCATTCCTCAACCATTCATTTGAACATAATTATAATTTCATTCGGTTGAACAAAGAGAATTAGAAATAAATTAATTTCTACTGGGTGTATTCGTAATTAGTATGTAAAGATGCCGTTTCAGTTTTTCCCGCTTTTGGAAGTGTTTCGCGGGAATTTTTCCCTTAGTTCTTTATTCAGCACGATAACGTCCTACTGTTCGTTCGATAAATTTTAAAGTCCATAAAATATCTATACTTTGATAGTAAGTTTCATTTATTTCTATGTATATATATATTTACATATTGTTGCATTATTATAATAATTACATATACCAGCGACGTTGTCGTGCAGCTATCCATGTTAAATACGTTTTCATTTCATTTTATTTATCTTGTACAGACTTTTCCTTTGCTTGGTATCCACTGTAATTTTTTTATTGTTTCAAATAATACAATGATGAACGTTGTCACCAGGGGTCGATTTCACAAAAAAAAAAACACCTTACAAATAAGATTTATCGTAAGTATACTAATTAGTTCATGAGGACAGACAACTAAAACGGCCGTAATCAGAAATTGCTTGCTGATATTCAATACATGTACCATTTTTGTCTATAAATTACGCTGTAGAAATAAAATGGTGTGCATTACACTCAAAGTCGCATACATGATGTTCTATCTAATTATACTAAAAATATTCTCATGGTGATATGATAATTTTCGATATCAAAAAAGGAAAAAGGAACATCCCAAAAATACTGAACTTCGAGGAAAATTCAAATCAGAAAATCCCTAATCAAATGGCAAAACCAAAAGCTCAAGCACATCAAACAAATGAAAAACAACTGTCATATTCCTGAGATTATACAAGCTTTTACTTATGTAGAAATGGTGGATTAAACTTCGATTTATTGCTACCCAAACCTCTCACTTTTATGACAGTCGCATCAAATTCATCAAATTGACCTGGATGTGTGAACAAAATAAATAGACTTCGTAGATATAAATGTCAGTAAAAGGGGTACAACAGTCAGAATTGTGTAATAAATAAAGGCAAAATTAGTATACTGCTGTTCAGAACCTTAAACAATATAACCTTAACCAATATAATCAGAAACCATAGGAATACATCATTATTGTGTTTGGCTCATTCTAATAGGACAATAATCATGATAATTGTTTGCTTTAAATTTGTTTTCTGTAACGTGAATATACTCATTTGGCATCCTACTGACCCACTACATAAAATTTTAATCAAAAGTAGATTAACACATGTTTGGTTTGAAAGATTGTTTTTGCTTTGTTTTTATTCAAAGCATTCTTCTACTCAATACATTTTTGTTTTGTTTTCAGCCTGTGAATCATCAACATTTTTTCCAATCAAAAAGTTACATTATGTCAACGTCTCGGTTAAAACATAGTTGTTTCCCTGTGCTAGAAATTTAGTTTTTGGTCTAGTTATTTATATGGTATTCTAAAGTTTCATAGGTCTATATGATCAAATATAACTGCAAAACCCTGTTTTGTAACGCACGATAATTTGTTCTAATACTGAAAGATAACTGTTGTAATTTTTAGCGGCAAACTTTACATGTATATTCAGAGCGACAACTTGTAAATAGTTTTCATGATATCATGCTTTGTGCTAGACCAACATTTGGAACAATTCCCAGTACGACATATTACCTTACATAACTCTGAAATAAGGTAGAATATTCTTCGTTTTTGAATCTTAAAATATTTCGTCTCTAGACGACAAGGCGCTAATATCTAAATAGTCTTATTCATTGATCCGGTCGCTTTTAAAAATCTAAAAAGCCATACACTAGAAGCGACAATACTATCGCGGGATAACCGTGTGCAATTTTAATTATCTGTCAAAAATCATCAACATAGTCAAAATGCACATAAGCCAATCCAGAATTTTAATATATGGGGCTAACATCTGAGTATACAATTGAACCTTGCTAGATGCATGTGAATATAGTTACAAAGGTACCAGGATTATAATTTAGTTTGCCAGACGCGCGTTTCGTCTACATAAGACCTATCAGTGACGCTCATATCAAAATACTTATAAAGCCAAAAAGGTACATAGTGAAGAGCATTGAGGATCCAAAGTTCCAAAAAGTTGTGCCAAATACGGCTTAGGTAATCTATGCTTGGGATATTAAAATCCTTAGTTTTTTCGAAAAAGTTAAAGTTTGGTAAACAGGAAATTTATAAATGACCACATTATTGAATAGTACTGGCGAATGTTCAGAGCCATAGTTCTAGGAAACATCTTTCGCCCCTCTTTTTGCTATGGTTCATGATCGGTGAACCAGATGTCCATAACTTTAAAAATAAGAAATGTAGTATGATAACTTATGATTTAAATATTCATCAGCGACACAATTCCAAAGATGAGAGGCGAAAGATAGCAAAGGCACATTGAAATTTGTAATTCGAAAATATCCCGACAATGTTATGGCAAAAAATAAAAAAAAAGACGAAAAGACAAACACTAGTACACAAACATATCATTGGAAGCTGATACTGAGCAACACGAACCCCACCAAAAACCGGACGTGATCTCGGGTGCTCCGGAAAAGTTTGCAGAATCTTTTCCACATCTGGCACCCGTCATGTTACTTATGTTAGTACAAACCTGGTAATCAGTCAAATTCTGTAGGTCATATTCGAGAAAAGGATGAAAATGTTATAGATTAATCCTTCCCTTCTTCATTTAACAATGAGAAAAACTAAAACCGAATTGAAAGCTATAGAATGATCTGACATGACAAATTTAAAACAATCTAACGACAAAACCAACAAGTATATCATTGCATTATGCACAAAATAATGATTAACGAAAAACACAATATAATACTGTAACATATAAAAAAACTCCAACCAATGAAATCCAATTTAGGCACAGACACACATCGACTTCGGTGTTTAAATGTTTGCGAGCGCCCAAACCTATTCTAATCCTATTTCAGTTTTTTGGTGACCTAGTGTTAACTTTAGAGTTGTAGCATAGTTCATGATATATAAGATAGGCAACGAAGATAAAAAAAAATGAAAACAACACATTTATTATTTTTTTGCTTTCGAAGCGCTTTTCTGGATTTACTTTCATCAGAGACGCTGAAAGCCAAACATTTGAAATCCGAAGATGTATAAGAACCGAACCCGTTGAAGAGCTTTATGTCAAAAATACCTAAAATATATAGCCAATTCCATCTAAATCCAACTCTGCCTAAGGGAGTTGAAACCTGAGTAACTTGATAATTTCAATATTTATAATGGATAATTTTGAAATAGTTTGATAATCATGTCAGTACCAAAGTTCTGACCACTGAGCTGATGATACCCTCGTGGACTAAAAGTCCACCAGCAGAGGTATCGACTCAGTGGTGAAAAAAATGAAAAATTGACTGCATATATAAATTGGCCATATTATCTGTCCTTAAAGAATTATAAGATGCAGTCGCAGACATTATCAATTGCAGTCTGAACAAGTGAAAACCCTACGACAGATCCATTGATTGGATCACCGGTGAAGGTGGTGATACACAGAAGAAAACATTTAATATTCATAATAACTCTACATATCAGCACACCAATATAAAATCTGCCAAATTGTGGAGACATTTTTTGTTATACCCCCGCCGGGATTTGAACAAATGCTATTAGCATACCGAGACAAAAACGCCTGCACTGTGCCCAAAACCACTCGGTCACCTACATTGAACTCAAAATAAGGCTTTTGGTGACTAAATGTTAACTTTCGTCGACAGTAGAACGTATAGTTGCAACACAGTACTTTGTATATTGGACACGTTACATAAATTATTATTATTGACAATTGGGAGTCGAGAGTCTGTAACTGAGACATGCAAATTAGGAACAACCTCAAAAAAGAAAAAAAACTATTTATAAATGATTTACTCCAAACAGTAATATTTTTTAAACATTGCGACACAGGCGCGGATCCAGCATTTTCTGAAAGGGAGTTTCAACAGAACAACCGTAAAACAAAATTGATAAACAAGGGGAGTTACAACCCCAGAACACGCGGTATGCAGCCAATGCTAGCTCACTCAACATTAATGTTTTGCAGTTCAGAGGACAAAGTCAAACTACATTTAATGAATAAGAACGTCTGCATTATATTGGTAATTTTTTTATTACATAGCGAAAACTGAATCATATATTTTAGTATTAGGGTTTTCTGTTTATCTAAATCAGACTAAAAACCGAAAGCCTGAAAAATTTTGGGACTTGCCGCCTTATGCATCTTATGAATCGGTCATATGCAACATGTCTCCTTGAAATTGCATTATGATGAACCTTTTAATTGTTTTCGTTTTTTTCGAATTTGTATTTGTTCTTTAATGTTTCTACATTCACTATGTCACAGTTCCGTTGTTGTTGGAGATACTTTCTCCATTGTATTGACCGTCGCATAATCAGTAAACGGTACACCTCATGCAATTTATCGCCTGCAACATTAATCACAGGAACAGTTTGATTGCGTACAAAGACATATGGACTATATCCACACAAATAACAAGATGAAGTATGATTTCCAATAATATTAAACACCAAAGCCCAAATAAAGTGAATGTGAGCAGATATAGAACAGTACGGCATTCAACAATAAAAAAAAGTTATACTGTATAATTGTCCATAAAAGCCAACGACTTGAAAAATATGAAACAATTCAAGTGAGAAAACAAACGACATAATTTATAACAAAACAATTAACGATGTTCCAATATGGCAGACATGAACAAACGACAACCCCTATACAACAGGCTCCTGGCTTGGGACAGGCACATAAAGAAATTATCGGGGTTTAGAGGTTTAGCTAACTATATAACCAGATTTAAAACACCATTTTCTACAGTCATACGAAAATGTCTGTACCAAGTTAGGATTATGAAAGTTGGTGTCCAATCGCTTGATGTGTTTGGGCTTTTGATTTTTTTCATTTGATAAGGGGATTTTCATTTTGAATTTTCCTCGGAGTTCAGTTTTTGTGATTTTACGCTTTTTAGAAAGATCTTGAAAGCAAAAAAAAATGTAGATCTTATTATCAGCATGACGTTATCAGATGACATGTCGAATACTAAAATTCTATTCTAAACATAAGAAGAAGGTACTTTAATTCATATATAGACCTATTGGTTTGTTATAGTAAACATGTTAAAAGACAGAAAGTAGCGATAAAAGAGTATTCACTTTACTTCATAACAAACCAATTTGTCGACATTTTAGGGATTTTCGCTCTTCTTGTTTTTCTAATTTTTATTCGAAACTCTCTTGTTTAATCAATGTATTTTAAATTATAAAATTTCCCCACTAACCCTTATTTTCTATTCATAATTTTATTACACTTAGTTTAAAATGCCATTTTTGAAAATTCTATAAAATCCTTGTTATATTTTTTTATTTTTTTGGTTTAAAGAAAGAGGTTGCCAATGTGAATGTATAAAAAGTCTAGAGATAATTTATTTCATCACATATTTTCGATGGCTTATATATCGAAAATAAGTACAAGTGCTATTTTAATTCCTTTATTTATATACTATCAATTTATAACAGTATTTTGGAAAAAAAATATGTTGTTTTGGAACACAGGAGCAAACATCATAAAGAACCGACTTAAAATTGATTGATCATGAGGAACTATGAAGACTGGAACCTGCTCATCAAGTATGATAAAGGGACAATTTGTTCCTGTATAATACATATTCAGTGTGATCTATAATGTTTGTGAGTTTAATCATCCAGAAAGATTAATATAGATATAATTCACACTTTTTTAAACATAAACCTAAAACAACGAGAGTAAATAGATGACATCTGCTGAAAACTTTATTAGTAAAAAAGGTAAACCAAAATTAGTAATGACACAAACGGAAATGTCTTAGAAATTTAAGCTTTTCCATAGGTTTATATGAACACCACACGGAAAAAGATATTATAACTTTTAATTATATATCAAACTTTTTATTGTTTATTTTTTTTAACAACTCCAATACAACTTATATACAGAGGAATATTCTGAATGAATGAGACTACAAATAAAAAAAAACTATTTTCAACATCATCATCTTTACAAATGAAAGCTTTTTAGAAAGCTATTACGTGTTACTATGTTGTCCTTCTTTACGGTTTATATTTACATACTAATATGTATAATGTAAATGTTGATAAATAAAATGATGATGCTAAAGATATGTACCATTAAGAATGTTAGAAAAGTTGAGTGAAACATGAGAAAATTAAAACCACTTTTGACCGATTTCCGAATTCTTTCAGATGTAAGATAATTACTAAACAACAGTTTCCTTTTTTATTGATAAGAATGTGTATATACATGCAGTGTGTAGAAGGATACTTTTTTATTGAAAGTTAATTGTGGAATAATTCATAGTTTAACGTATTTATAAATATTTTAACTGATTAAAAATGTACTTTAAAGTTATAAATTATTTTAGCATATACCGTTGTGAAATTGTAAACTATTATAAATATTTTTTAAAAGAAAAATATCGGCTCAATAAGGAGATGGTCGGGGTGTTTGCATATTTATAAGAATAAATACAATACTTATGATAATTTGCCAATTTGTATTTTCTAAAACGAAATCATATAAAATACAATAACAGTATTTTCAAACAATCTGTTAATTACCCGTTAGGAAAAGTATTTACCACTTTTTTTTTTTAGAACAAAAATGCATATTTATCAAACCATATCTTTAATTTGCCTTCAGTCATGTGATATTTATCATAGTGTAACGTTAATTTAACCACAGGCTTTATATTTCCCGAAATCAATAAAAATAATATCAATTACGTCAAAGTACAAATGCTTCAATATAAACAAAAGCTGTGGCCATGTTTAATGCAACAGCAGTGCCAAACTTTTATCGAGAAATTTTGAATGATGCAAACAATTTGCTAAAATATCGTGATAAATAATCTATTCGACCTGTAAACGCTCACAGAAAACACAAAAACTGTGACTTTGTTTAAGGCATTAGCAGTGCCTAATTTATATCGAGAAGAACTTAAGGGATAAACATTTTTAACTTTTAGAATTTATAAATGATGTATTCTGTGGAGATACAAACACAATCTGGTATTAAAGAAAAGTGACCTCCGTTGTGTCTATTTTCATTAATCATGTGCCATGTATATACTATAGGGCCTCTAAGCTGTTGCATTCTGTGTGGACTCATGTGGGACATGAGTGGCCCTCTGTAATAGAAAAAAAAAATGTAACATAAAAGACTTGCTTTGTTTTTATATTTACATTGAATATTTTGAAAACACTTGTGAAAACTGCGTGATAATCATATCAAAATGGTATGTACTATTTTAAAATATATACTATTGGTGGAGAAAATTAAATGTACGTCATATAACCGTATGCAAGTACTAGTATGTTGTCAATAATCATGTGATATATTTTTTTAACTTGTTGGATGGGACTATACAACGAGTTGTCTTTGCCGTTTCCCAAATGTTAAACAGTTTTACTTAATTTCGGTAAATATAACGCAGGTTTCACAAAAACACGTAATAGCCACAAATTTCTAGAGAATGTAAGAAGCATCTGTAGCAGGAAGAGCTAACTCTGTATGATTGAAATTTTAATTCCTGGAATGTGAGTAAAATTTTTAGAACCACTTTATATCCTCAAATTTGCAATAACCATCAAAACGAAGGTAGCCACATGATGAGCAGTTTCTGTTCTTCGCTTCTCGCTCCCAGTTATAGTGGTGTTTATGTTGCTCAGTCTTTAGATGCTATGCAGTATTTTTGTAAACTGTAATTTGTGTTTTCGTCGTATTTTCGTATTTTTACATGATATTTTCTGTTTTCTTTAACATTTTGACCTAGCATATTCTATCATTCGTTTGCTTTCTACTGTCTATTTTTTGTTGTCAAAAACATAATATTCAACAAATAAAAGGTATATATGGGAAACTTTTGACCGATTATTTTCGAAATGTTTGCAATTTAGTGTTAAAATGTGCATGTAAGATACTAGTATAATTTACAGCTGATATAATTCAATATTGCTCTTCATGTTATTTTTACAGCTAATCAGGCTTCAGATGTGCACGAGTGTGCAACTTTTCTTTGATAACTATTTTCTACGTGGGTTGCACATGGGTTTACATGTCTTTTAATGAATTTTTCAGCTCTCCTCTCATGGAATGCTTACTTCATCAGGATGTCCTTTTAACTATATAGTTTTAAATAACATATATAATGCATAATTTGCATGTTAGTTATTAAACATGTTGTTTTGTCCCTTTAATTGAGATACTAACACTGTA
This sequence comes from Mytilus trossulus, assembly GCF_036588685.1. Taxonomy (NCBI): domain Eukaryota; kingdom Metazoa; phylum Mollusca; class Bivalvia; order Mytilida; family Mytilidae; genus Mytilus; species Mytilus trossulus. The sequence continues at coordinate 50,987,830 of NC_086378.1, forward strand.
CTGATTTCGTGTGAATATTTATTATGATAATGCCTTCAATTTTAAAACCAAAGATGATTCAAATAAGGATCATGTGTTAACATTTTGCATTCAAGGATCTGACAACACTCTGTTTTACTTTCTGTTCTGTGGTAATCACCCAATGGAATTTTAGAATTCAATTTTTGAATGTATGTATCCGACAAAACCAGAGGATCAAAACAGGTTTTTGACAAAAGAAAGTAATCAAGCGTTTTCAGATCCTTGTAAGCACTTGTTTAGACACACGATAAGTATTTAAATCAGATACAGCTATGCAAAAAAAAATTCGAGATGTCACTCTTCTGTAAGTTTCATTACAGTTTTAAGAATATGTTTATCTTTAAAAACATGCATTATCTTTTCTAAATTCAAGAAAAAAATTTCAATCATGTTATCTATGATGAGTTTATTTTCAATCGCTTTATTCCGTTTTAGATGAGGGTGTTTGTTATCCTCTTTCTACTGACAATGGTTAATGTATCTGTAGAGGCAGGCGGTTATTGTAAGTACTTATTTCGTTTTCTATTTCTAAAGATGTAAATGTGATGAGATAAAGTAAAAACTGAAAAGTTTGATTTTCTTTGCTTCACAGTATTGTAGTAAAAGATAAATAATGTCCGTTAAGAAATTCGTACACTAAAGTGAAAAGAACCTCCATGTAGAACTAAAATTCAATTTAATCTACCAATAAAAACTCAAAACTAATCGATTGTTCTATTGTATTAACATTACATTTTTCCATGTACGTCTAAAAAGTATTCAGAATGCATATAACATGTTATATGGATCATCAGTTGTATAGCAGGAAAAATATGAATCTTTAGCTATATTACTTTAAGTTAATTGCGAACTTCCGGTAGCCTTTAGAAAAATATTCCTACACAGATTTCAGTTTCGAAAAAAAAGATACATGTGTAATACATGAAATGATATTATATACTGTGAATTCATTTTACTTTCGTGGGAGTCTGCATATGACCTAATAGATAATTTGGAGTTAGGTAATCATTTAAATTACTGATTTACCTGTATCCTCGAAAACCACAAAATTGAGAATCTAACAAATAATGATAATGAATTTACAGTAGTATATATGTGGTTGTAAAACTGAATAAAAGAATGAAACTTTGTATGTTTGTATTATCTATATTTTAGATAAAGCTTCATGGAGCTATTATAAAACATCCTCTGTGAACGTTCCTAGTGGAAACAGTTGTTCCGGATGCAGTATAAACGGAGTATGTCACTCAGCCGATCAACAGTGGAAACAAGGTTGTTGGACATTACAATGCAATGTTAGAACTCTTGGTCGTCTATCAATTCGACAGTCAGTCCCAGTCAAAACTCGTACGTTATTAACTGTTTTAGCCTTTATTATTTAAGATTAACTCTTAGAGGACGGATTAATTTCCCCAACCCTTTTTTCCCCTTCGCAGGGTCAAAATTCTAAAGTTGTAAACTTGCTAACAAATTTAATATCAAAAGGTCAATGATAATAATATAGATTTCACAGTTATTTAAAAATACTGAAGAATGTCCTTTTATTCATTTTAGCGATCATTACGGAATTATATTTATGTATTAAAATGTACAAATAATGCAATTTAAAGTTTGACATTTGGAAATGTTTCATAATCCGTTGATAACTTCAAAAACATACTTGAAATTCATAATATACGAATTTTGTCAACAATTTCCTGGTCCATATCGTGAACTCAATTCGATGAATATTTAACCTATCGCTTTCTCGTTACATGTAAAAACAACCAAGTGTATACCTTGTTAAGAAAAAAAACATCTTGCGTCTGTTTGATTTTGCTTTAATTATGTCTTTCAATTTTTTTAGTTCTGACACAATAGCTTTTTCTAAATTACACCAATTTTCCTGATTTTCATAGATTATGGTAACACAGTTTATGAGTCATTACTCTAATAAGATGTGATGTACAGTTATAATTGTTTTGTTTTGTTTGTGGTTTTGCTTTCGTTCTTTATGTATTTCTTCTAATCTCCTTTCAAGGTAGGCATGACAGGTTACCTGTTTGCGGTTGAACATCATTGTACTCTAATAAGAGCGACCAAATGAAGAAAAATCAAATACATAACCAGTGAAATTTAGTCGGAAGTTATCTATTCTCAGATGAGATTGTCGTGTATAGAAAACATAAATCGGTTACTATGTAATTTATCTCAAAAACACTGTATCGTTTGAAATCTGGATTTTACTTCTTTTCCTTACTTTTACTTAATCGACTAATAGATTGTCCTTCCAAAGGACAGGAAAACTGGTAAATAAAATGAAAATTTCGGACTCAGAAATAGGTCTTATTAAAAATAAGAAAATGGTATTGATTGATTTTCTTCAAAAAAGTCTACCGTTTGTTCGTTCACTATTGCTTATAACGTCTGATGACGTGTATTGCAAATGTTAATCATAATGAATGATAAACTTTTTCCATCCTAAAAATCTTGTGTAAAATGGAAAAAATCAACTAAAAAATAAATATCAAGCACATGTTTGCAGGGTAGTGTAAACAATTTATAGATGGACGTTTTGATGAACATTCATTTACGTACGTAATGCTTATCTTTTTGTTTTAACAGAGTGTCGAGATTCGTACGGTAGGTGTGTGGACAGCGGTGGCACTGACTATAGCGGCCGTTGCACATGTCAGGTGATGGGAACATCATTCAAATGGACATGTATTGGGAAATAAATAATTTGAACAGCTTATTGCTTTTATGTGAACTTTTTCTGTATATATCATTCTTGTTATCTCATCTAAATAGTTTATACATAAGTACTCGTAACCAAGTGAAAACTACATATTTAATCAAACATTTTTTTTCTGTAACTGCATCGTACGATCTTTAAGGACAGATTACTTAGCTTATCTGCAATCAATTCCGTCTTCATGCCTCATATGTCATGTACTGTGTTGTAACTCTAGATTAAACTGACGAGGACTGATAACACTAGGCCACATAAAGTTTAATTTTAAGTTCAATTCAGGTTCCCGAGTGGTCTAGAGCGCTTGGTACAGTGCAGAAGGAGGTACCTCGCTCTCCCAATAGCACGGAAAACGTAGATTTAAAATTGTTGTGCTGATATATTATGATATTATTATGTGTATTATAAATTTCTGAACTTAATACAACATTGTTTATACTCGACAAGCATTATTATCTGTCAATTTATGGGGTTCGTGTTGTTTATTCTTTAGTTTTCTATGTTGTGTCATGTGTACTATTGTTTTTCTGTTTGTCTTTCCATTTTTAGCCATGGCGTTGTCAGTTTGTTTTAGATTTACGAGTTTGACTGTCCCTTTGGTATCTTTCGTCCCTCTTTTATCAACGTTATTGTACATGATAAAACTCCACCCGTAGGTTTCTGTAGTATTGCATGTTTCGTAAAGGGGATATAACTTGCTCAAGTGGGAAAACTCTGTACCAGCAGAATGTTTGTTAAGGACAGTTCCAGTATTTTTCGAGAGTTATTTCGTAGCCTATATCAACCCTTTAAAAGTAATAATATGTATTATTGTTGTCAAATTTTTTCAAGAGACATGACTTTACTTTCTATAAGCATTGCATTATGACTATCCTATGTGACAATTGAGTGAAATGCCACTGGTTACTAGAAATTTTAAAAACTTTAGTAGTCTTCCCTTTTAGTAGAAGCACAACGATTAAGGTAAACAATCATACATGCACAGTGACACTATTTTATTTTTATTTGTTCTTGTTTTACTTTTAAACCGTGCAATTCAATTTCTTACAAAATTTATATTGCCTGACAGACACAAATTGTCTTTTGAAACGATTGAATGATAAGAGGGGACTCCGGCTTCCTCTTACAAATATAAACTGGCCGCCACGAAATAGCAAAAAAATGGCATTAAAACACAGAGAAAATTAAATCAATTTAAAAAATAAGATGATCTGGATGTGGTTAACACGATAGGGAATAATGGGTAAAAAAATACAGAAGAATGTGCAAACAAAATAGCGAATAGAGACAAATGGAGCAAAATCCTTAAACAAAAAGACTGTAAGACATAGAAATTATGTTATACAAAAACAAGACTGTTCTTATAAAAGTTATCTGGATGCTTTAATTTATTTTAAAAAGTATGATCGTTTAACCAGCGCGCCGACACGACATACTCCAACCGTTCGCCGTAACATGACAGACACAATCGCCGTATGCAGGCATTTGTTGTTGATCATCAACACAGGTACCATCTTTGTCTTTGCATTCTGGAAAAAAATGATGAACATTACAAACAGAGTCACATTCGTGATTTTAAATTCTATATATACAATTATCAAATACTTTTCACGGCTGGTATTATACACACGCAGAACATTTGGTTCTTCAATGAAAACCATGAGAGGATTTTCTAATTGTGCTTGAGTGGAGTAAAAGAGGGACGAAAGATACCAAAGGGACAGTCAAACTCATAAATCTAAAACAAACTGACAACGCCATGGCTAAAAATGAAAAAGACAAACAGAAAAACAATAGTACACATGACACAACATAGAAAACTAAAGAATAAACAACACGAACCCAACCAAAAACTAGGGGTGATCTTAGGTGCTCCGGAAGGGTAAGCATCCTGCTCCACATGTGTTGCTTATGTGATTACAAATCCGGTAAATAGTCTAATTCGGTAGGTCACAGTCATGAAAGGGAAGGGGATTGTAGTTACGACGTAAGGAACATATCCGATATCGTTTGTAAAACGGTTATTCCATAACGGTCAACCAACTCGTGATGGTGTCCGTAAAATTTACGAAGGGATGATTTCAACTTCACCATTTGGAACACTAGATCTTGGTTTAATAGCTTTCCTGTGTGCAGCAACCCTCTATCAAGAAAATCATGATAGAAAATGCATGCATGGGAATATGGTATCAATTGGGAGATATTTGGGTGATCTCAGGTGCTCCGGAAACGTTAGCAGATCCTGCTCCACATGTGGCGCCCGTCGTGTTGCTCATGTGATAACAAATCAAGAAAATCATGATAGGAAATACAAGCACAGGAATATCGTATCAATTAGGAGATATATACCCCATATGCAGGAGCTGCTGTAATGTTGCTACTTGGAAATGGAAAGTTCACAATTGGAAAGCTGAAATCATCTCTTTTGTCGTAAATTTTTGTTTTGAACCGACCCTCATTGTCAAATTCTAGATGTTAGTCAAGATATGAGGCCGCCGTAACTGTATCTGTTGTATCCTTTATCTTTAGTTCGATGGGATAAATGCGTTCTACCTAGTCACCACATTTTGAATTATTTAGTGATAGAACATCATCTACTAGTATATAGCGGAAAGTAAAGTTAAAGGATATTGCTAACTTCTTATTTTTTTCCTAAGAAGTTCCTGTATGAAGTCAGCCTCATAATAATAAAGAAACAAGTCGACAAGAAGAGAGACATAATTGTTTCCCATCGGAATGCCGACAGTTTGTTGAAAAACACGTCCTCCGAACATAACAACTATGATGTCAATCAAGAAATAAAGCATCTTGATAATGTCAGTTCCAGACAATTTTTTGTTTGAATCAGAGTGATCCTTTACAAAGTACGATTTATCAATCCCTAAGACAAGATACTTGTATCTACGTTGGTCATTCTTTTGTACGAAACAAAGAAATACCACGTCTGATTTACGTCACCTCTAGAATAGGCAGTTTCACAATAACTTTGAAGCCCGGCTTTGCTTGCTGATAAAATAGATGTCAGCAATTTAGAAAGAGGTTTCGTGGAGCACTTGTTAGACCCAGAAATATACCGTTTGTTGTAGTTTAGGTTTCCAGTTCTTCATCTTTGGTTGAAATTCTAAAGGAACATAGAACAGACATATGGTCATCCAGGATTTCGTCTTTGGAGTGTCGTGAGTGTATATATTGAGTTTCCAAGTGAATTGTCAACACCTAATTCGTTTATCAAGCAGTTAATGTAATAAGTTTTGCACACAAAAACGATGTTGTTTTGGGTTTTATCTGCGGGGACAATAACATATTTGTCATGGAGGTAGGATAAGTGTTTTGCAACATTTATGTCTTTAATGATTGACGTAGCATGGGCATTGATATTGAATTCAGTTTCTTGATTCTGATTTGTATCAACGACCTCACAGTCATAATCCATTCGAAAAGAGTTTCTTGGATATAAAATTTAAATTTAAATGATATAGTACGTTAGTTTTACATCAAATAAACTTAAGGATGTTCGCTCATTTTAATTTTTTTTTTAATTTTTTTGTCAGATATTGAAATCATCTGGTTTTATCCATGTAATACAATTACAAAAAATACTCTCTAATCCCTACATTACATTTCATAATTTTATTGCATGCAGTTTAAAAAGCCATATTTAAAAATCTTACTACGTAAGTTCTTATTTTTCTATTTTTTTCTTTCATTTTGTAAGAAAAGACGTGTTCATATTAAGTTTATAACGAAACATTAAGACAAAATCATTTTCCACCAAATATTCAACAGTTTATATCTCGAAATTTTTAATGTCCATTAAATTTACATGTACGTACGTATCTTGACTATCTCTGTTCTCCAACCATGTTCTCCTACTATACACGTTTTCTTTGCACATCCCTCCATCCATTCCTCTTCATTATCATAACAGCCTCCTTTCACACTTCTACACTGGCCAGTCTCGCATGTTTGTTCTGTTACTGAAAATAAAAAAAAAACAATTAAAGAACCGTTTAGTAAGCGCGCTCACATACCCAACGTCCCCGCATTGTCACTGGAGAAAAAAATAACTGTAAGAAAAAAAATGTATAAGAAAAAAAAATTAAATCATAATTTCCTGTCGATATGCATATCTCCATATTAGTTTGTATTTATTATCTAAAAAGGTTTCATGAAATTCTGTTGTGTGGTTTGAGAGGAGTTGCGATGACAAACTGTTGCAGTAGTATACAGGAGCACATAGCTATATAGGTCTAAAGGAGCGTAACTCCTAATAAAAATCGATCGTAATTTCCTTTCGATATGCACATCTACATAGTATGACTGTATAATGACGACTTCAGTACTAAAGAAATTTATCCTGTTGAACTTACTTTAAATAAAGCTAATAATAACAACATGAACAATGACCAATGCCTTTTCCTCGATCTTGATATCTATATCACTAACGGAAAGCTAAATACTAATATTAATGATAAAGGAGATGATTTTTCATTTCCTATCGTTAATTATTTATTTTTAGATGGTGACATTCCCTTGTGCTGTTGTTTTTTTTTACTCTTTGACACATTCCCCTTTTTCATTCTCAATTGTATTTGTCCTTATTATCTAAAAAGGTTTCATGAAATTTTATTGTGTGGTTTGAGAAGAGTTGCGATGACAAAAAAAACCTGTTGCAGTTGTATATTGAATCAAATAAGTTCAAAGGGGCGTAACTCCTAGAATTTTTTTTTGTCAAGGATTTATATATAGTTAGATCTTACTGTAAAATCTTTGCACTTGTCTTGATAATTGTTTGGGCGATTTAAAGTATCCTCTCGTTGTATATAACAGTTTTCAAGCTAATAATCAAAAAATTTAATAAAAGTCGTTTTTTAAGGGCAATGACTCCAAGTGTAGGTCAGTTGTTGATCAATTTAGATGTAAACGGACCGAAGTAAGATCTCTTCATTCTACCACAGGTACTTGTGGACAGGATACCCTATGGGTGCCTCTGAGTGGGAATATCCCGAATGACCCCCATGTAGTTTAATTTTAATTTATTTATAATTAAACGTTTATTTTAATTGTTTTTACTTGTAGTATATGTCGAAATTACTGACAAACAGCATTTGAGATTTTTTCCTCTCTATATCCATATCAGTCGACCGACAAAAATCTCAAATGTTGTTTCATTTAGAACCAAAATGGACATTTTATATTTTTATATGAAATGACATTTGCATCATTCTTCAATTTTTCATATCTTTTAGTCGGATGATCATAAAACAATTATTGTTAATGGTCGCTTCCCTTTATTCTAATAACGGATATGCAATTATAATAATAGGGAACCAATCATGCTAATTGATAACAAAACAATTTACGAAAAACAAATATGACAGATATAAACATACGAAAATCACAAAACTACAGGATCTTGACTTGTGACAGGGACATATCAAATGTGGCGGGGTTAAAAAAAATGTTTGTGAGTGCTAAACCCTTCAGTCACCTTCAATTTGTGTTGCAGTCCCATTACAACGATAGTTCGATTTCGATCTTCTTTTCGACATAGCTTGCTACCATGATGGGACAATGCATATGTCAAATTAATTTTAAAAAAGCGAAACTTGAGTTGTACTTCGTAATACTTATTTAATAATTTGGATTTTCGTTAAAATGTAATATATACATTTACTCGTTCGATAAACTGAAACATCCTGTTCTGACTTTATTATTGCCGGCTGAATTTAAGCTCCTATAACAAAAGATGTTAGGACAAATTTGACACATTCCTTTTTCAGGATTATATTTTTTTAATTCAAGTAAATAACAGGATCTCATTTGCCATGAAACGATCAAACGGTATTAAATACATAATATAAGTATAACATTATATGCACCTGGATTAGCATTTGCATTTACAGAATGATTTTCACGTAAACAAAAATATATAACATTATGTCATCGTAAAGCAAAGAATATGTTACATTTAATCAACTCGAGAAAACACAAAATAAAGATAAACTGTACAAATTGTCTTCATGTCAATTTCATAAGTCAAACCATGTCTAACTCATATTTACAGTTTTTTTAATGGAGTGCTGCTACAACAATATCCCAGCATAACCGCTCACAGATATGTTTAGCCAAACTCATTTAAATGCGCCTGTCCACAGTCAGGAGCTTTTTAAAAAAAATCATTTGTTGATATAATCGGTTGGTGTCAGTCTTTTTTTTTCGTTTAAACTATGTCACATTTTGTCATATCTCCCCTTTGTATCGGACTATGAGGTTCGTTGTTGAATTCCGTATAGTGACATATAGTCAGTCATGATGCAACGTCATTTGAGCTCTCTTTTAAAAAAAAAAGATAAACGAGAAAATTAAAACACTATTTTCTCGTTTATATATATATATATATATAAAGCTCTTTATATTTAAGAGGGTGTATTTCCTTGTAAATTGTGCGAATCATTGTCAAATATAAAATATGATATATTAAAACAGAAAAAAAGGTCGAAATATTTTTTTTAATAAGAAATCTGAAGAAATCCGTGATGGAATATCTACTTACATGTTATTTTACCTTTCAAGATATTTGAAAGAAATTTGCTGCTGAATTTCAAACCATCAATATTTACATGGATAAAATATTTTTAAGTTAACAATTTAAAAACATCACAATGAGCCAAAAAATAAAGATATTAAATCCACGAAATGTACTTCTCAGTATGATATACGGGCATTTAAATCAAACGATTGATTGGTGTATGCTTAACTTGCAGTGGCAATTATGTCTCTAGTTTTTGGCAAAAAAAATAAGCTGGAGAAACAAATGCAATGATATAGATGACATTGCAATAATTCGAAAATAATATGATTTAACCATTTTTAAAACTGTAACATGGGTCTAACTGAGTTCAAATTTTAACTGTCGATAAAAATACCAACTAATGAACAAAACTTTAATTTTTCATATAATGCTACTCATGTTTTTTTTTTTTATTTCTTTTATTAATTTTAATTCTAAAACCACCATCCCCCACTAGAAAACAAAATGGTAGTTACCTAATGTAGCATGATGCATTTCTGTAGAATTTTCATATAGCAATGCTTATCTTACTTCAGCGTTTTCAAAAGTATAAGTTTGAAATGTAAATTTTAATAATCAGATCATGTGTGCATACTGCTTGACTGCAGATTCTAAACATTTAATTGATTCAAAACATGACGCAACAGAGAAAAACATTTTTATTCTATGTATGTGCGTATGGTGTTTAAAAAATGTAAAATTTTCTATATTCACAATCTAGTACGTTTTAGCAACGTTCTGAGTGTCACAATGATCCTATGAGTGATCAACTTAAGGGAAAATTACCTCATTTCGAAATCCTCAAATAAAACGCCAAAATTTCGGTATTTTTCAATTAGATTTTAACCAATTTAATCACATATTTATTATTTTTTTAATTTGTCAAGTTAGTTATGAAGTTCAATACATACCTTGACAGACTACAGTTACAGCAATCAAAAGAACCAGTCCAGACACTGTTTTAGCCGCCATTCTCGAGTCTGTGTCTGCAGAGAAATATCTAGATTAGTGACGACTATTTAATATATAGTATTACCATAACAATAGAAAAGTGCATTAAGTAATGATGCGTTTAACAAATGAAGTAGAAAACAAGAAAATGTTGAAGATTTAAAGGTGTATAAAAATCACATTCAACACAACATGTGATAGAAAAAAAATATAATCCATGGCTAATACCTTTATGTTTATGTTGACGTGTAGATATAATATAAGGTAGATTATATCAACAAGAACATTATAACTATAAACTAGTACTTTCTAGTAAATTTGTTTTAGAGTTTTTATTTGTTTCTTGATTTTTAAACTTTGTTTAATTTTGTTGTAGGAAATGACTTCGGTTAATAATAAAGAATATTTGTTTCTTTACACATTTCTACCTTTATACTAAAATTATTCATTGGTAGAACCAATTTCACATGAATAAGTATCAATTACAATGTAAAAATCTACAAGATGAAAAATTTCACTGAAATTTAAATATAAATAAAATTCAGATGGAAATGGGAAATGTGTCAAAGAGACAACAACCCTAACAAAAGGCGGATGGTCTACAAAATCATGTTTTTGAATGAATACAGTTTTAGAAAATTTTACATTATTTCTTAAAATGCAATGAAAGTTATTTTTTGGGGTATTGTGGTATTATATACGTAGAAATGCCAAATAACTCATAAAATACATATGTTAGGATATTAAGTGGCTTCGAAAGATGACTCTGACCATTAAGAATGAATAAAGTTTTATTAGAGAAAATATTAAAAAAAAAAAAAAAAATAGGTATCATAAATAAAGGCAACAGTAGTATACCGCTGTTCAAAACTCATAAATCCATGGACAAAAAACAAAATCGGGGTAACAAACCAAAACCGAGCGAAACGCATTAAATATAAGAGGAGAACAACGACACAACACCGAAACGCAACACACACAGAAACTGACCAATCATCAGACAAAACACCACGAGAATAACAAATATAACATGAAAACCAAATACATGAATTTGGGATAGACAAGTACCGTGCCACGTCTTATCTCAATATATCAAAAATAAGAGAAAACACAAACGACTCAACGTTAAAATGCAACACACAGAGAAACGAACAATAATATAACAATGACCATCTTCCTGACTTGGTACAGGACACTTTTAAAGGGGAATAAAAGTGGTGGGTTAAACCTGGTTTTATGGCATGCCAAACCTCGCACTCAAATGGCAAAGTTAAATATAATATTGAAATGACAACATAATATTACAGGACTACAATACAAATAAATAGGAGAACATATTAGACAAAGAAAAACATGATTAATAGATAACAAAAAGCATCAGGTTTAAAATTCAATACGCCAAAAACGCGCCTTGTCCACACAAGACTCACCAGTGACGCCCAGATATAAAAGATCGAAAGTGAAACCAACTCTTTTGTATAACCTTAACATTCTCACATGTAGCTATGATGATAATGTAAATTTGAGAAATATTGGTCCGTTTCACATGTATGAAATAAATCCGACAAATATGTAACACGGCACTAAACGACAACCACTGATTTACCCCGAATTTGACATGCATTGTCATCTCAGTACAAGAATCTTTGACAAGCGAGACGATTTTAATTTTGAAATTATCAATTTCTCACACCACAGTAGCAATATACCAACTTTACTTGCATATGGTATATACATTCCCCAACTTATTTGGTATTCAAGAACTTGCAGTTCCTACTCAGACTGTATAAAACGTCACCAGTGTCTGAACAGAAAGGGTACCAATACCTTGTTAATATATATTCCTTATCAACTTCACAAATGGTACACGATTGGATTGTCGTGAGGTATAGTCTGGGTGCTGACATTGTTTATCATCTTTTGTTTATCTTTATTAAATTCAATATTATTTTCACCGTTTATAGATTTGGAATGTTTGCCAATGAGACAACTATCCACAAAAGACCAAAATGACACAGACATTAACAACTTAGTCTGTTTTTGGTGATATCCATTTGACGTAACTCTGTACTTATACACCTCGTCATTGCGTAATAGTCAGTTATGTTTTCTATTAAGGTTAGTAGACAATGCTGACTGATTTATCCCTATTTTTGACATTTTTACCTATAATGTCTGTTTGTGGTGTTCATACATCGTTGTCAATATAATAGAAAATGATGCGATTGTCATACAAGTAAGGGTAACTTAGCTATAAAACCAGGTTTAATAAACCATTTTCTACATACGAAATGCCTGTACCAAGTCGGGAATATAATTTTATGACAGTTGTTATCCATTTATTTGATATGTTTGAGCTTTTGATTTTGCCATTCCAATTTGATTAGGGACTTTCCGTTTTGAATTTTCCTCGGAATGCAACGGGGTTAAACATGTAACAGGGTAATATAAAGACAACAGTAGTATACCGCTGTTCGAAATTCACAAATCGATTGAGAAAAAAAAACAAATCCGGGTTACAAACTAAAATAGAGGGAAACGCATCAAATATAAAAGAACTACGACACAACAGAAACACAATATTAAAATGTAACACACACAGAAAAGAACTACAATATAACAATGGCCTTATTCCTGACTTGGTGCAGGACATTTTAAGAAATAAATGGTGGGTTCCACTTGGTTTTGTGGCATGCCAAACTCTCGCTTTTAATAGCAATGTTAAATATAACATTCAAATGACAATATTACATGACAGGACTATAATACAAATAATAGGAGAAAATATCGGCTAGGGTTTTCTGCCTGGGATAAAAACATCCTTATCATTTAGAATAATTCATACCTTTGCAAACAGTATATTTTATAAAATTACTATATGATAGATATACATGATAAACCTGAAATGGTGACTAACTACAGAAAAAAACGGATACATGACGTAAAACAACCTAAAAACCAGCACATAAAAATACACAGCCGAGTTAGTCAAAGTGAGTTCAACGCACAAAGTGACGTCACATTTGAATTTCGAAAACGATTTCCTAAAGATGAGATAGAAATAGGATAGACATCAAGATTAGATTTGTAAGACTGATATAACATTTATTAATAACAATGAAAATTAAAATCCTAATTAATATCAAATTGGTGTACTAATTAGATAGTTAATTGTATTATCTACCTATGTCAGTGTTTCTTCTGAATCAAACAGTAAACCAAATATATCGTATAAATTTCGTTGATCCAAACTAAAACCTTATAAATGAACTGGATGATTCATTATCTTTACCAAAATACGAATGCAACAGAAAAAAATCAGATTTACAACTACAAACGTTAAGACATTTGACAAAATCCGATGAGAATAAACTAAATACATAAATTTGGGATGGAAAAGTAGCGTGACACGTCTTATAGCAATGCGAATGCACACTCAGCAAACCAGTCACAATCGGGAATAAGACACGTTCGGTAAAACAAAGATTAGACGAAATGACAAACTTCAATCTAACACGTGGTAAAAATGCCATTCGTTAGCCTGGACAAAGACACATCGTATGGATCAACCAATTCGTGATGGTGTTCATAAAATTTACGTAATGTCATTTTTAATCTGTCCTCCTCATAACTTTGTTGGAGCAGTTTCTGCGTTAGAAGCACACTCCTGTATTTGATTTCCCAACCCTTTCACTTGTCTATGGCACTAGTGTAACAGCTAAGACAACATAATAACAATCTATACAAATCAGTTGAAAAGTGCTCGCGGTTTTTCTTTTGTTAATTTAAAAACATTTGCGTTTTCGCTTCTGCGCATTGACTTTTCCGATTTCATGAACCACATTTTCGATTACGCGATTTCACCTTCAAAATACAAAAGAAACAACCCGAAATTACGAAAACGCGAATTGGCCGCATCCGGTATCCATAAGAAACTGTCAAAGTCTTAAAACAAAATTGTAATATCACCAAAATAAAACTATTTAGATGTGACACAAGACAACCACTAATCATGATGTTTTATTTATACATTCATATTCAGCATGTTATAAATTGTATGTATTTACATGTACATGGGTTTATGTGCGTTGTGCGGAAAGATTTTGAATATTAACGTAATGATTTAGTTATAGCTTTTTAATAGGGTGTTTTGAGAATTGATTCGATTCGCGGTTAAGCAGTCTGTATATAGTTTGATTGCACGGGTTTTAAGATATAGAGAATTTAGTAATGGTTACATACGCCCACGTGCAATTTTTTGTAAAATTGTTTTTATAACTTTTGTATTTTTGATTGTCTTATAATTGAAAGTTAGAAGGTTTACATTTCTTAGGAAACTTCTTTAAAAAGCAGTTGTCTGTGGTTCAACCATGTCAGTGTTATTGCTATTTGTAAGATGTGTTGTACTATTTTTCATTTCTAAGATATGTATCGCATGAAATAAAAAAAAAAAACGAACTCCAAGGAAAATTCAAAAAGCTCAAACACACATTAAACAAAATGAAAATAACTGTGATATTTCCGATTTGGCATATAAAGGCATTTATCCTCATGTAGAAAATGGTACATGACTAAACCTGGTTTTAATGATAGCTACTGTTATTTGAATTTCTGGTGACAATGAGTTTTAATGCATATCCTGGCGTGGTAAGATTTAAAAAATAAATAACCTTCTATAACTCAGGATGAACATAAATATTTTGGTACACAACATGCAGGAATCAATCTATTTCGAGAGAAGAAAAACAAGCTTGTAGCAACAGATGGACATGAATAGATATTCCGGAAAAAAACATCCAACTCTTGATGCAATTTGTCTTTATTTTCCTGGTAGTTGTAAAGATAGATAAAGGAAGATGTGGTATGAGTGCATTTCATTGAAACAACTCTCCATCCAAGTTACATTTTATAAAAGTAAATCTTATAGTTTTTAGGAAAAAATGAAAAGAAGCTAGTATTACCTTGAACCTCATATTCCGCTTTATTGGTGTCATCTCCCTCAACAATGTAAAGATCGGTGACTGTGTTTAACTCACCTATCCCCTTGAAAGAGTTTTTTTTTTTAACATTATACCACAAGCAGATTCAGATAAGTTTACCTCATATTCTGACTTGCGTCTAGGAATTGAAAATGAGAGTCGGAACAAAACTTTCAGACAAAATGGCGATTTCAGTTTCCAAATGTTTACATTTTTGAAGCAATATTGCAGCAGCGCCATTATCTATTTTCTAATTGATAAGACATTCAAGAATTTGGATTTCTTATCATGATTAATTTCCTTGAAAGAAGGTTGCTGCTTGCACAGAAGCTGCTGCGACAAGGATTCTAATTGGGAAGTTGAAGTCATCTCTTTAATAGTTTTACAGACCCCAACATTAATTATGAAATGTTTCAACTTATTTAATTGTCGGTATCAAAAATCCTGACTTCTAATCCCCCATAAAGACATCACCGAATTTTTACGGGTGCCACCAATGAATATGTTAATCATATTTAGCATGTTTAAGCACATTTAATCAGCTCCTTTCAGTTCTATTTCGGGTTTGTTTTGTTCAAAAGTTTTCTATGAAGTGTTTCATGGAATTATTTTGTCTTTTGTCTCTTTCGATGTTAGTCATGACGTTTTCCGTTTCTCTGTGATGTACGAGATTCAAATGTTCTCTTTAGTACCTTTCATCTCTTTCTTTATTTTATAAAATTTGTACTTTAAATGGTGCCTTTATTACAATCAAAATCCAATATTTAATATAATTATAAAATTTACCTTTGTTAATCTAGCCTTCCAAATTGTAGAGTTTAAGAGAAAAAACAAAACAAATCTCAACATTCATATAATAGTATATACCTTAAATATATTAACAACACCACATTGATATATCAAACTTGATATATTTATTGTTGCATATATTTCAATAATTAACATTTGTTTACACAGATTCTTATAATTAATCTTACATTTGATGCAATTCGTGTTCTTTGCACTTTACTTTGTCTTGACACAAGAATGCACAAATTAGTTGGTGTAGTCTAGATAAAGGCACACGGACAACCTATCAATCAATAAAACATAAGGACATGTCTTGGATGGAATAATTTTGATAACAGTGTTGGTACAAGCCAGTTTTAACATGATTTCAATCCAAAGGGTTGACAGGGACATTGATATATATATTCGTATATCCTTGGACTGCTTCAATCTGGTAATCAAACCATATTTCGGTACGGTCTTGATGAGAACGTTAAATATGTGCATGGCCGCAAGGCAAGATGTATGCGCATATCCTACATAGATATAGGAAGATGTGGTGTGAGTGCCAATGAGACAACTCTCCATCCAAATAACAATTTAAAAAGTAAACCATTATAGGTTAAAGTACGGCCTTCAACACGGAGCCTTGTCTCACACCGAACAACAAGCTATAAAGGGTCCCAAAATTACTAGTGTAAAACCATTCAAACGGGAAAACCAACGGTCTAATCTATATAAACAAAACGAGAAACGAGAAACACGTATATATTACATAAACAAACGACAATTAACTGTACATCAGATTTCTGGCTTAGGACATGTGCAAACATTTGCAGCGGGATTAAACGTTTTAATGGATCCAAACCTTCTCCCTTTTTCTGAAACAATAGCATAACATCACAACATAGAACCAGATGCTCCGCAGGGCGTAGCTTTATACGACCGCAGAGGTTGAACCCTGAACGGTTGGGGCAAGTATGGACACAACATTCAAGCTGGATTCCGCTCTAAATTTGGATTGTGATTAAATAGTTGACACAGCATAGGTTTCTGACACAGAATGAATGTATTCAAATGAACTTAAAATTTTTGTTTTCTCTTTAGAGCAATTCACTATGCTGTTGAATATTAATCCTCTCAAAAAAATGTTTGAAGAAATTTTCTTTTTATTTATGAAATTTCAAATGAGAAAAATTGAACCCAATTTTTTATTCACATCCCCCTTTCCCTTATTCCAAAACTAATTTCAATTAAAATATTCTAATGAAGTTTGCAACAATTACTACTCATTTAAATACATCATAAAATATTAAGATGTAAAACAACTGCTTGTTATCACTGAATGGTAAAGATTATTTAAATTTATCAGTTGGTAGAAAAAGTGAATATACATTGTATATTGTATATAACAAAGATTTAAGTTGATTCTGGACAAAGAAAGATAACTCCAATTAAAAAAAATTATTGCAGATATTTCTTGCTTACTATACTGGACAAAGAAAGATAACTCTTAATTAAAAAAAATTTGCTATTTCACAATATTGTGAAATTAGATATTTCTTGCCATTGCACAATACTGTGCAATTGAAAAGACTTGCTATTGCACAATACTTAATATAATAATTTAAGATCCTGATTTGGACCAACTTGAAAACTGGGCCCATAATCAAAAATCTAAGTACATGTTTAGATTCAGCATATCAAAGAGGCCCAAGAATTTAATTTTTGTTAAAATCAAACTTAGTTTAATTTTGGACCCTTTGCACTTTAATTTAGACCAATTTTAAAACTGGACCAAAAATTAAGAATCTACATACACAGTTAGATTCGGCATATCAAAGAACCCCAATTATTCAATTTTTTATGAAATCAAACAATGTTTAATTTTGGACCTCGATTTGGGCCAACTTGAAAACTGGGCCAAAAATCAAAAATCTAAGTACATTTTTAGATTCAGCATATCAAAGAACCCCAAGGTTTCAATTTTTGTTAAAATCAAACTAAGTTTAATTTTGGACCCTTTGGACCTTAATGTAGACCAATTTGAAAACGGGACCAAAAATTAAGAATCTATCTAGTATACACAGTTAGATTCGGCATATTAAAGAACCCCAATTATTCAATTTTGATGAAATCAAACAAAGTTTAATTTTGGACCCTTTGGGCCCCTTTTTCCTTAACTGTTGGGACCAAAACTCCCAAAATCAATACCAACCTTCCTTTTATAGTCATAAACCTTGTGTTTAAATTTCATAGATTTCTATTTACTTATACTAACAACACTATGGTGCGAAAACCAAGAAAAATGCTTATTTGGGTCCCTTTTTGGCCCCTAATTCCTAAACTGTTGGGACCGAAACTCCCAAAATCAATACCAACCTTCCTTTTGTGGTCATAAACATTTTGTTTAAATTTCATTGATTTCTGTTTACTTTAACTAAAGTTATTGTGCGAAAACCAAGAATAATGCTTATTTGGGCCCTTTTTTGGCCCCTAATTCCTAAACTGTTGAAACCAAAACTCCCAAAATCAATCCCAACCTTCCTTTTGTTGTCATAAACCTTGTGTCAAAATTTCATAGATTAGTATTAACTTAAACTAAAGTTATAGTGCGAAAACCAAGAAAATGCTTATTTGGACCCTTTTTGGCCCCTAATTCCTAAAATGTTGGGACCAAAACTCCCAAAATCAATACCAGCCTTCCTTTTATGGTCATAAACCTTGTGTTAAAATTTCATAGATTTCTATTCACTTATACTAAAGTTAGAGTGCGAAAACTAAAAGTATTCGGACGACGACGACGACGACGACGACGACGCCAACGTGATAGCAATATACGACGAAAATTTTTTCAAAATTTGCGGTCGTATAAAAACAAACGATAAAACATGCACACAATTACTAAAAATTCCTATTCTTCGTGAAAATAGCTCTATAGATCCTGACTATTGTATTTATAAGTTAACGTGTCCTGAATATGTATGAAATATTTGACGCAAGATGTTCAACCCACAACAATAATTCATCTTTATATTTTCCGACAAACGTTCAACTTGATTGATTACAAAACAGCCAGAATTGAAAAATAAAGAGACATTTTTTTATTTTTATTTTTCTTTCATAAATTGTTTTACTTGTTGCTGTCTACGTAAATAATAATAAAGGAGATGAAAACAGTCAAAACAGCATTATATACTTTCACGATATCAATATAATACAAGTCCTCCTGAAAATCAAGCTCCCCTACTTGCGGTACAATTCATTCAACCAATTTATGAAGCCTTTGCGGAATAGCAGAATATAACGTCTGCATTATTCGGTTTAACTATATTCTTAGACTAGTGAACGGAACGGGATCAAATGCGTCGACAAGGCTAACAATGCATCACCCGTTAGAGTCTAAGTGATGTATACCTAAATTATCTCTTTTTATTTACATAAAAGGCTTTCGATGATGTTATGTTTAATAAAATTAACGGTACCAATTTTCTTGCACCAGATGCGCATTTCGACATTCATGTCTCTTCAGTGATGCTCGTGGCCAAAATATTTGAAATCCAAAGCTTATATAAAAAATTTGTAAGGGTTCCGTGGAACCCAGTGTCTCGCCTACTTTTGCTGTAAATCACAGGCTCAACAACAATGAGGAAAGAAATCAATAAAAATATTCCTCTTGATACTATCTTATGATTGTAAGAACCTTCTGTCCATCTTAATGTTTCCCCGCATGAAAAACTAAGTCCATTTAAAAGTAAAATACAGAAAAAATGAATTCAATTTTTTACAAAATTTACTTCTGGATACTATCTTATGATACTAAACAAGCTTCTGTCCAAGTTTGGTACAAACCCAGGATAGTTTAAGAAAGTAATTAAAATTCTAAAAACTTTAACCACAGAATGAATGTTATGTTTCCCCGTCCATTTATAAGTAGCATACGGAAAAAATGGAATTTTATCTTTACAAAATTTACTTCTGGATACTATCTTGTGATCATAAACAAGCTTCTGGCCAAGTTTGGTAGAAATCCAGTATAGTTTAAGAAAGTTATCAAAATTTTAAAAACTTTAACCACATGTGAATATTTGTGGACGCCGCCGACGACGACGCCGACGACGGAATGAAGGATCGCTTAGTCTCGCTTTTTCGACTAAAGTCGAAGGCTCAACAAAAATGAAGAGCTATAATCCAAATGGTCCAAAAAGTATAGCCAAATCCGTGAAAGGAATCAGAGCTTTGCATAAGGGAGATACATTCCTTAATTTATAATAATTTCTATCCTTTTGTAACAGCTAATTTAATAACACAAAAAATCCGTATTTTCATGCCCGTATCGTAGTACTGGCTACTGGGGTGGTGATTTTAATTACTACTTAGAAATAAGACGTTAGTTCGAAAATGCATTAGTTATTATAGACACAACACTATGTATATTGACAGTCACAAAAATAGCTTTACATACATTAACCGTTTGAAGTAAATAACAATACATTGCACATTGCATATATTAATTGTATACAAAGAAAAAAAATGAGTAATTGTTGATTTCCTTAAAGAATTATTTGGTCAATGTCTTGTGGTAATGTTTGCTTTATACAAATATCTGACATCACCCCATTCTACTGTTTTGACAAAACAGCGGATTCCGAAAGTCAGATCTCTAGAACAGAAAGCAGAAATCAATTTTGTAAGATCCTTGTACGTGAAGGTTGGACATGGGCTCTGTATTTAAATGAGATTGGTGAAAAATAAACTGAAATATCCAAGTAGTCAAAATCGCTAAAGTTTATCGAATCTGTATCACGGTTTCCAACACGTACCTACTTATATTTACCTTTTATGATTTATATTACAATATAGTTCTACATTTGTGGTCATCTTGGGAGATTGATTGGTCTGCACTGTACTTTTTTTACAACAAATATATCAGTTGCACCAGGAACAAATTTTGCGTCATTACAATTTTTGCTTACAAGTGTTTTGCCAATCAGAGGTTTGTGAAACTAGTTTGACTGTTGTATGGGACTGCCGGGATATAATACTGAACGGAATGTCCAATGACCATCCTATCAATGTTTATACTTAATAGACCCATCGATTTACTAAACATAAGAGAGAACAAATATTTTACAGATGATCACAAAAAGTACAGTAGTAGCTCACAAGACACTTTATGTGCAATACAAGTAGAACTATGACAATCAAGGTGTTCATGTGATTCTATTGTTTACATGTTTAAAGTTGTCACTGCAATCCTTCTCCAAACTTGTGAAGATGTGCAGCATTTTTGGCTGGCTTGAGAAGCTAAAAAAAAGAAGAAAATATTGATGATACATTAAAGTTCATCTTTAAAATATGCTTACCAACTAAAATTGAATATTTTTTTTACACAATTAAACGTGCAACATTACATTCATACAGAGCAGACATGGCAGAAAATCAGTATCCCAGACATACAAAGTGCATCAAGCAAACCAAAGTTATAATTTTTTAAAGTGCATGTTTAGTGCTGATGAGCACTGATGGGCAAAATATTATCTACAACTATTTACCCTACGAAAGGGAGTTAATCGCATTGGAATGCAATAATTAAAATTGAAGCCATCATCCGTTGTCCATATTTGTAGTTTGTTAAATAACAGCTATGGACAAATGGAGATAACTCCTATTTCTAAGCAAGAAGATATGCGATGTCGCGTTTTGCCGATCTCCGAACAGTCGGATCCAAAAGCACTCTTACATTATAACTCAGGAGATTCCAAGTAAGAGCAAAGATTTGTCTGCTCGGAGTTAGAGTAATGTGCCTTTGCAATATTTATCATCGTGAACTAGTTTTATGGTATCCGGTCGTTACGTCCCCAAACTGATCTGGCCTAAAGTAGATCCGGGGGAGGGGGGCGGAGTGACATGAAAGCTAGTGAACTGGATGGTAAAAAATACGGACCTACGCGTACGTGTCAAGACTTGTACAAAGTCAGAATTATGTTCATATCGTTTTATTGGGTGTATAGTCAAATTATATGTGTATGTCTTGTCCTGTACATATTGTCTTGTCTTGTGTTTAACATGTTTGTATTCAAAACTTTAATAACAGTGAATCGGTATATATCTATGTTGAGGAGACCCACGCGTAGCCTCTGACTGTTGGCAATCCTCTTTAACACCAGACCTACAGATCTGAGTAACTCAGACACATTGAACATGGACTAACCTCGTGATCTTGGTAATTATCACAGCCATAACATCAGGCAGACAGATCTGAATAACTCACACACATTGGACATTGACTCACCTGGTGATCTAGGTAATTGTCACAGCCATAACACCAGACTGACAGGTCAGAGTAGCTCAGACACATCAAATGTCCATCTTCCACACCATGCATTACCATGTGTTCATTCACGAATCTGCTACAGAATACCTTCATGAAAATAAATTAAATGTCTATAAATATAAATATGCATAAATTGACAAAAGAGATAAGTATGGAATCCGATTGTGTTGAACGCTTTGCATATCATGTAGCAGTAAAAGGTATGATTTTTTATTTTAATTTCATGTGTATAATTCTGAGTTTAGTTTGAGGTCTATTATCACTAGTATCAAATTTATTTAGGGGCCAGCTGACGAACTCATCCGGGTGCAGGAGTTTCTCACTGTATTCAAGACTCATTGGTAGCCTTCGGTTGTTGTCTGTCATTTGGTCGGGTTGTTGTCTCTTTGACACATTCCCCATTTCCATTATATGGTACATTAAACAAAAACACTAAACACTTAAAAATCTAATTTCCATTCTCAATTGTTGTATTTCAATACAAACAACAAGAGTAACTCACCCTGTGGCACACTAAACAGATCCAGTTTTCTGTTGTGTTACCACACTTTTCACATGGTGCTTTTGTATCAAGGACTGTTGTATCAGCCGGAAGTGGCGCCACTGTCTCTAAATGAGGACACCATGTCAGCGGATTCACAGCATACATCTCAGTCACCCCCTAAAAAATCCGAAAATATCTTGACAATTATGGTTGAGTTGTCAGTCTCCATAGCACTGTCCATTGAATAGGCTTCATTATCATGTAGCTTAAGTATCATGATTTGAATGATACCTTTCAACTATATATAAATGTATCATCTTAAAAAATCTAAACTATGGTTCCAGATCTTTCGTTTACCTGGCTATCAGGTATAACATTCTTCAACTTGTAGTTATGCTTCCAAAAGTGGTACGCATTTTGCTTCCCAAATTTAAGTTTGAAACATTTTTTTCAGATGAAAGATTTCTATGTCAGACTTATAAAATAATCGATTGAATATTTGCCTAACGTCTTGTTGAGAACTAATTAACAACAAGAGACATGTCAGTAAGGGCCCCGCCTACACATGTGTATGTGTTGCGAAGAGACTGATGCATACACAGCAAATACTCATAGGTTGTTAATTTTCGTAGATTTGATACCAGCAAATACTTCAGGACGTGTCCTTTGTTAATATTAGTTGTGTTAAAATCCTAACACTATGTAATTTGGTGGGCATTTTCGTAAATGGTGGTCACTGAACAACCAATAATATTGACACAGAGAATTGGAAATAGTAAAAATCCATCCAAATATATGATGCACATCTATAAAATATGCAGAAATACTGTGCAAATGGTATTGGCCTCCTATCTATACTCTATATATATAAACGAAGATTTTACCCAAATTAATTAGCCAAGCTTTAAAATTTTGCTGAATCATATTAAACACATTTATATGTTATGTAGAATAGGTGTGCAAAATTTCTTTGGCTTTTGGAGTAAAAATTGATTTAATTAAACTGTGGAAAGTATGTTTGTTGTAGTTGATTTAATAGCAATTGTAGACAAAGGAAGATAACTCCAAATTTTAAAGATGATTTTAACAAGATTTTGAAACAGATATTAGATTCCTGCACCTAGCCAAATATATGTAATTTTCTTGACAAGTATAATATAATTTTGTGCCTTAAATATTTAAGCATATGTTCACGGAAAGGATGTACATGATGTATAGAATGATAAGATCAATGCACTTTATTTTGTGTACCAAAAAGGTAGTGATAAGCCTTGGAAGATAATTTAGTCCCGTAAGGTTTTGATTGCATTCTGTACATGAAACTATGGACAGACAGGCAAAGTCATACCTAAAGGCCTTCCACATTCACAATTTCAGGGCCAAATGAGTTCAATGGTAGGTGTGGAGAAGCAGGGAGGAAGAATGGGGAGGTAAACTGCCATAGAAAAAGAGGATTACATCAAGCTACTGATCAACCCCTTGGAAGAATTATGGCAGAAATTCCTTAAAGTTCTGATCATATGAAGCTTCCTACCCAAGGCATCAGATTACATTTCATACGGCAGACTTAACCAGCCAGCCCAAGTCAGATACATCCAACAGCTAAATGTAAAACGTTTTTATGCATGCCATGATTATTGGTTTTAACCAATGGAGCTGAGAAGTCTAGGTGGCTATAGTAATCTACATTGGTGACATATATTACTGAGTTCTGACGTACCTGTCCTTCCAAGTACTGGATTACTTCCATTTTGGTATTTGGTCGTTCCTCTGAACCACTGGCTCCTTGTTGATTATTGCTTTTGCCTGAGTCTGCCATTTTGTTGGAAGTATTTTTTCAGTTACAACTGAAACTAAAGAGTTATTTCCTTTCTCTAAGTATTAATTATATATTGTACAAATAGATATATCTACGTGTATCTATAAGCAAGTGTACACCAATAAATCAATACATCTGCATGTGTGTGTATTCAGTTATCATGGTTATAACCATACAATATTTTTTTTCAATGAATCACTAAAATTCAATTAAGGAAGTAAAATTATAACGTGTATAATGAATAACCTTTTCCAAGCATCTTGCAAGGAACAAGAAAGGGAAACTTATCATGAAAATTTTATAATAATTCATGACCCTAAAACGATGTCTGCAATTTCAATGGCAGATCCAGAAATTATTAATGGGGACCCACTGACTGGCTTAAGGGGGAGGGAATGCTCCAGTCATGCTGCAGTGATTTCATGAATAATCAACCGGTGAAATCCCTCCCCCTTTAATTCAGCCCGTCTGCATTTTAAATACAAATTGGCATTTAGATTACAAATGTAAAAAATATACTACTTTCATGCTTTCAATCAACAGTTCTCAGATCAGTAAATGTTGTCTAAGACTAAGCAGTATATATACTTCTATATCTATACTACCACAGGGGCTATAGCTATATAATTTGTTTAGTGGGTCAGACGAGGTTTTACTGTCAATGGCGATCGCTATCCTATATATGTTTTTTTATCTGACCCACTAAACAAGCCCCTGTGATACTATTTATGTATGTAAATAAAAATACATTGTAAATTAATACAAGTCTTAGATTAAAATAGATCAAAACACTTCAAAACGAAGTGACAATACACGGACAGTCATGGTAGTCATACGAATAAATTGAATTGATTATCGTACAGACACAACGGATGTTAAAATCAATGTTTATCATAAAAAAGAACTTACTTAAAGGAAACAGTTAAATTAATATAGTTGTTTTTGGAATATGAGGTTAATAATAAGGACTAGCAACTGATATCAAAACAAAATCGGACAATACTTCCGGGAAAATCTTAAAAATCGGAATTAAAAAAATAAATCGGAAAAAAATACAGATATACATCAAGTTCATTAATTTAATTTTAAAAAATCAATCTCATTTAAAAACACTTAATTTTTGTACGATTAAACAAGGTTCTTACCGTATTGTAAACGTTTCTGACTCACAGACACCAGTTTATCAATATAATTTTAAAAGATTGACTGAATTTTCTTTTATAGCAAAATGTATGCTGTATATATGTAATAGTTTGGAAATAAGTATGAACACAACCTACCGAAAGAAACGTCGATACAACTGTATTGTTTCTAAAAATAAATATTACTATTTCCAATTCTAAATATAGTGCTTATGATGTGCTATAAATAAAATTCGATCAACTTCAATGGGACAACTCAACCGCTAATTATTTTTATTCAATCGAATTGGGTACGGGATTTAGAAAAGGTAAAAAGCACTCAATTTGCACTGAAAATTCCCTTTGAAACTGTTATGATTTGTATACGCCAGTTTACGGACGTGTTAACTCCAACACGGGGGGGGGGGTTAACATCTTTATTTTTTTGGTAGGGGTGTGCCATTTTTGCCTAAAAAAAGTACCCATTTTTGCCCTAAAAAAAGTACCCATTTTGTAAAACATTCACTGAAATTCGGTTCCTATAGTTATATAAATATTAATTTTAAGAAAGAATGACCTACATAAAATATTTAAAATATGACCCATGCTTATGTAGAGATATACAAATGTAAGCACTAACTCATCATCACTCATAAATATACCAGCTACTCTTAAATTTTTATATATGAATTGACATCGTTTGGTGCACATATATTTTATCGTTATATATTCTCAATAGCATATGCATGATATGTAGATCATACCCCAAATCTATATACAGTTATCAAACGTAAATGCATTTCAATATAGGATGTCATTAAAAAGGTGGGTCATTTTTATATAAAATCTCGCAAAATTATGACCAATATTTTTGGCACATCCCCGTATACCCAATAATAGGAGTTTGTTTTTAATGAATAAGAACTCGCGATGTCAAAGTATACCACCACTAAACAAAACCAGCAGAAAAACTTAGTGAACATAACAGAGCGGAAACATCGAATGAACAATTTAACATGTTCAATATATATAATAGTAACAACTTAGAAGACATCAACTAAATATGTACCACTAAATAAACCGTTTAATCCAAAATGGATATAGACATAATGAATTAAGTAGGACGAGAGAGAATCAAAGAGCTGAATAGCTCTGAGGGGAAAGACGGCCCTTGTTTCTATTTAATTATGTTTTTGGAAAGGGGGGTATCTTTTGATAGTTTTCATATGAAGAATGAAAAAGAGAACAGCTAGAACATGTAGAAAGGTTGACAATATTGAAATCAATTGTTGTTTATGTAATTTCATTTCCTTAGTTGAGGATTCAATTTGGACCAATGAAAGAGATCTGCATCTTCTAAATCTAAACATTTGATTAAAGTTGATAGCTAATTATAAAACTCAACTGAATTCTGTCATTTCACAACAACTACAATATTTTCTTAAATCTTGATTGTGTACTACTGAACTGCAGGCTCGGGCCATTTTCCATTTTTTGTGACAGTTCTCTTGGATTTTTAGGTTTTTTCTTTAGAAAGTGTGGACTGAAAAATCTATTCAGTTTTAAATTTCCAATGAATTTCATGAAGTTCGGAGTTATAACTCTCATCACAGGGAATCAGGTACTAATAAAAAATGTAATTTGTAAATAATAAATATGTTTAAACTACAAAATGCAAATTTTTATTATTTTTTTTTTTACCATTACAATGATTATGTAGGTACACAAAAATTTAGTTTTAATAGAAGACTACTAATCCAATGAAATGTTACATTTGAAGTGTTTAAATACATTAACTTTTATTTTAGTGGATAATTACTCATCAATTGAGGTGCTCCTGAATTGGAGGAAGATTCTCAGAATTTTTACAGAAAAAGTGGTCTCACTAATTAGCGACAAGAAGAATTTTAGCGACAAGAAGCGACAAGAAGAATATTTTTTTTCTTGTCGCTAAATAGTCTTCTTGACGCTTCTTGTCGCTTTTTGACGCTTCTTGTCTCTGATTAGTAGGACTCGAAAAAAGTAATAAAATCTTTTCTTTCCCCTGTCTCATGTAACCCCACGATCTTTGTTAATTTTGAAAGTTGTTGACCTACAAATTAAAGTATTGTATGTTGATGTTTAAATCATCTACAGTAAACAATATTATGTTTAGATTTAACAAATACATATTTGTAATTAGTGCATGATCTCTAAGAATGATTGAAATATTAAACCAGTGAACTGGTGAAGGATATCCCTGCTTCTTCCAAGAATGACGTCACTATAAAATGCAATGTAGGTTGGATATATTTAGAATATCTCGTCATACTAATTTTTCCGGATTGTAAAATAAGCGTTAATAGTGTAAAGGAGAGTTCAAGATACGATAATTGTGTGAGAAACAGAAGAAAAATGTGTAAAAAAGTGTTTAAAGTCAAACTATTCATTTCTGGGTCTCCTTCTCTTCAATCTAAGTAAGATTTGTTGGGGGGTTTTCCACACTATAATCTGTATAAAATCAAAATGAATCCACTGATAAACCAATCATGAATTATCCATGGGTTTACTAAAAGAGTTATCTCGCCTTAACCGGCTTAGTTGAACAAAATGTATTCTAAAGCACATATGTTTGGAACTTGTTAAATATTTCTAAGAGATATAATGCGATAAATCTGGAAGTTTCTTCATAAAAATAAACAGTATATTCAATAAAACTGAACATCTGTGTACACATTCGGAGATTTGGGTAATAACTAGACTGATTGGTCACTGCAAAAGTACAATGCAAGATGGTGGTATGCCACGGCTTCAAGCCGTCAATCCCCTATGGGATTGACCAGAGTGACACTCCCTCACATCATTCATTTTGATTTTATACAGACTATATAAGTCAACACAGGACTGCTAGGCTGGTGTTACCGTAGGAAAACTAGGAGTGTTCATAAAAATATGTTTAATAAAGCTTTATAATTGACTCCACGGGTGTCATTCGGTTTATCGAGAGGAATGAGCATGAAAGAATATATAACGGCGGTCAAGTATTGAGCGACGATCGTGAAATCTCTGGTAACGGATCGTGAAAGACATTTAATGGGAATTCTAGGTCAGATTCTTTAAAAATATTGCTTAATTTTCAAAACGCGGAACAAATCCGAATAAAAAGATATGTCTATCAAAATGGTTTAACTTCCCCAACATAACTGTGAAATAAGAAAGAGAAAATATGCAGTACTTTATGAAAAAACACAAAATGCGCAATGCATGTATATGCAATTAATTACAAATAACACGCTTTTTGTTACTATAATGGTCATGTTTCAGTTCATCGTGATATATTTGAAATGTAATCTTTGGTGTATCTGATAGTTCAGTAAAATTAAGGAATGTTCTCCTCTTAAAAGCATTAATTTGTATATGAAAACCTTTAATTTGTTGAATATCTATCAAACTTAATCGTGAAAGATCAGGCAACGCATTATTTTGATCGTGAAAGATAATGCGTGACCAGACTTATTACTAGTAATCAGAAATCAGTATTTCTTTTACCATTTAATAAACCTGAAACTGGTTGAAGCCTGTAACTATTTTGGATAAGGATGAACATTAAAGCTTTTTTTTTATTCAACGCTTTACCTCGAGAGTTAAAAAACAACAACTAAAACATCTCTAGATAAGTTTAAAAGATTCAGCTCTGATAATCGGTGAAGTGCAATTCATGCAGACTGACACTATTTACTTATAGCCAATAGTATGGATATGCAACGTTTAAATCAAAATGATATCCATCAAACAAAAAAATACACTCAAAACAGCATCTTTCATGAGTAATTTGAGATTGAACGATAACCAACATTTTGTGCAACAGTACTTTCTTAAGTTCTGTATATACAACGCAGATGTGGATTGATTTAACTATATACTACAGACTATAGAATACCAAATCTCAAATGCTGTAATGTCTCGTATGCCTTACTTATGATAGTTAATGTTATGGAACGTCTATAATATCAAGGGTTTTACTAGAAGTGTCAAATGCGCTTAATGCGCTTAATGTATTTTTGTCTATCTGATGAATTAAGCCTTTTCAATTGAATTTTATAGTTCGTTCTTATGTTGTACAGTTGTATCACTGTCCCAGACTCGGGGAGGGTTGGGATCCCAATAACGTGTCTAACCCCGCCGCATTATTAATGTATGTGCCTGTCCAAAGTCAGGAGCCTGTAATTCAGTGGTTGTTGTTTTTTTTATGTATTACATATTTGGTATTTGTTCATTTTTTTAAAACAAATAAGGACGTTAGTTTTCTCGTTTTAATTGTTTTACATTGTCAATATGGGTGCCTGTTATAGCTGACTATGCGGTATGGGCTTTGCTCATTGTTGAAGGCCGTACGGTGACCTATAGTTGTTAATGTCTGTGTCACTTTGGTCTCTTGTGAATAATTGTCTCTTTGGCAATCATACCACATTTTTTTTTAAATCATGATAGTCAATGGTTAATAAAAAGAGTGCAAGGTCAAATGAACCATGACATACAGATATCTATGAATATCCCGTAGACCAAATAAATGTGTTCCGATCCTTACAGTGCCTTAGAAACTGACAAATATAAAAGTTATGCTTGCCAATTAATTCGAAACATAAGGTCAAAAGTATATGAACCCTGACCGACAGCCAGACATAGACATCTTTCTATCATTCAATATATCAAATACAATTGACGTCATTATGGTCATTTATGAAACATGCAAACAGACACCATACACGAAATGCCATGGCGCTATAGCATACAGGTATATATCCAAAGGCTAGACAACATAAAACGAGCATTGCCGAATGTTGCATGACAATGGGTTTAATGTCCGTTGAAACCTTGCAGAAGTCGAAAATGTACACCTCACAATTATAACAACAGACACTTATCCTAAAGCTTAACAAATCCGCGAAACTGACTTGACAACAAAAATGAATCTTCATCCATGAAATAAGGCAAGTTCGGAGTCAGGTGAATCCTGTCTGACGGACATGCAGTTTATAGGATCCAATATACCAAATGTGGATATCCTATAACTCGTGATAAGTGAGTACTTTACATGACAATAAAAAAACTTCATCCTACAATCATCCAACTATTTTACATTTCATTTTCTGAAAATATTTATACTTTGAAAAGCTTAAACCTATTGAGGATGTTGACCTATATAGCTTTTCTCAATACCAATAACAAATATTAACTATGATATAATTGAAGAAAAATTTGAACGTCTTCGTAGCTTCAGATCTTTCACGATCCTTTTCATGATCTTCAAAAATGTGGTACATGATCTTTCACGATCCAAAAAATCCATTTTTGTGTAATTAGTTCTTCATTTACCAAGTTTCATATTATGTTTATACAAAATAACTATAAGAACCATTTGATTAATTTAAACAGAATGCCCTTATTTTTATTAAAGTAGGTTTCTAGTCGAATTTGTGAAAAAAATCATGTTTGTTTACATTTTCTATGTCATTGAAATGTCGAGAAGCAATCTGCCTTTTGTTGTTTTGTAATAACTATGTACTTTAAAAACTGGATATTCTGAAATACTGATCATAATGTTGAACCATTTTGAAAGACAGTTTTATTTTGTCGTAAATTTGTCTGTGTAATTAATTTTATTAGAATATGTATTGACCTTTTATATGTCTTCTCGATTAAATGTCTTTCACGACCACCAGAACTTTAACAATTGTCGCTCAATACTTTATATAAGTGTGTTCCTTTGTTTAATACCCTGACATAAAAGTATAATTCTAAATTGACCGTGCTTCTGAATATGTAGCATGAAGATGTATTGTCATAAGATGGTGAGTCTTGTGGCACGAGAAACTTTATATGATCTTGACATTTTTCGTCATTGTACAACTGTTACTTAGATATAGGAAGATGTGGTGTGAGTGTATATATTTTGTTTGAAGTATATGGAGAATCGTCTGATTGCACTCATATCCAATATTTTTATATCTATATTAAATATTTAGATATATTTGTATATTTTTAATTGAAAGATCGGTTTTATGTATTGGAGTTTGAACTAGTACACATTTTGTTATTAAAGGGGCCATCTGAAGTCCGCCGCCGGGCGAGGGATTTTCTCACTATGTTAAAAAACCATTGGTGACCTTTGACTGCTTTTTGCTTTTTTGTCATTTTACTGTCTCTTAAACACATTTCACATTTCCATTCTCAATTTTTGATATGAAGAATGTTTTGATCAAATGAAAACTAAATCTTTTAATTGCCGTGAAAATTAGAAAGAGTAGTTACTGCTCTAGTAGCACCATGTACTGCAAGTTGTGTTGGATTGATAATTCAAAATGGTTCAATCATTTTACCTTGGATTTAATTTGATGGATATGGATAGTCTGTTTAAGCATCTTAAAAATCACATGAAGGTATACGCATATCAATAAACTGAACTCAGTGCGAAGAACCTTTAAAGTACACTTAGACAAAGAGCTCAATCTAGTGAAACACTTTTTTATGCTGGTCACTGTCTGTTATCAAACTGCACCGCAATCCTAAAAGAAATATGCAAGTTAATTCTAATTGGAGTAGAATCCAAAGGAAGTTATTAAACCGTTTACTGAAATAAATGTACAATATGTCTATGGGCCACAGATGCCCCTGCTTGTGAAAAGAAAGCACAAGTAAACTCCACATATAGAAACAGGATTCACGTAATTTTGACTGTTAAGTGACCATAATCATTGTGTATAAGTTTCAAAACATTTGGTTTAGTCAAACTAAAGTTAAAGAACAGAAACAACAGATTAAGCATATTTCCTATCTTTAGTCTACGTGTTGATATTTGTATCATTAGTATTAGTACCAACATTTCTGTTATATTTTATAACATATTTTTCAATTAAACTTAAATTGATCAACACTTTCTTTTTATTTGTCTTTTAAGATTCCGTTTTGAACAAAACGATTTGTGACATATATACTTCACACGTATGTCTATCAAATCTGACATTATTACAAAGCAGCTACTAAATAAAATGCATTCGAACTTTAAATGTGCATTTAAATATATATGCAAGTCGTCAACTGGTGAAGTGGCTAGATGCATATATCATTGGCCAATTGAACGACAGGTCTCCAAATTTTGTTGTTTTAAAACGTCTAGAAATATTAACGGGAATAAATAAAACAGAACGACTGAATTAAATAAAATAATGTTCGATATAATGAACAATTTCGATTTATTTTTAAAATCTAAACGATGCTTTATTTTTATCTAGTTTCCTAATCATTACAATGAGCTTCTTTTACCGTCGATCCTGAAATGTTTAATGTTATAAAACAATTTTAGCGTCTTTGACCTACTTAACCTTTTTATTCGGATACTTGTGGTTATATTCTTCAAGTTCAACGGGAACATTAGAATAATCTAGAAAAGAACCCAAACTATAACCAAACAACCCGGATGTTGAACCAGTTACCATAGTTTCGAACCAAAGAATCAAGGTTCAGAACCAAACAACCCAGATGGAACCAGGGTTTAGAACCAGAGTGCCCCGATAGAACCTTATTGCATTCGGAATTCTCATGACTATTTATACCTTCAACGTATTTTCCAAATCATTTATTTATTTAGTATATGTATATGTATATATATATAATATGTACGTCTGAGTCAGTGACAACCCTACAACAGATGTATCCATCGGATCCACAGGCGCTTGGGTCTATGATACATTTTTTTTTTTTTTTTTTTTTTTTTAAATTTTAAATTTTTCTATATTTATAATACATATCTATCACTTCTGTGCATGTCTCACCTAGTTTCGAGTGATTTAAACGACCCAGAGAAAATACCAAATTTTACTATCCATACTAAGAAACAAAAAGGCAACTAACTCGACGCCATTTTTCTGCTATCTATAAATAAATAGATTGACCTACCTGGATTCCCCAACGATTTCTCTGAGAAAACGTGCCTTCCTTGTCGTCAGATCGCACACATCATTGATATTCATCAAATTGGTATTGTTCGTAACATTTTAAGTCCATCTCCAGCATATAATAAAAAGATTTTAACTATTTTGGCTATTTTCAAATTTACGTGCCCGGAAGTTGATTGTTTTTCCCGAACTTTTGTCAAAGGGAAGTAATATTTTTCCCGGACTTTTTCGGAACATCTCTCCAAGTACTTAGGAAAATAATAAAGTGATACGATGACTTCCGAACTAATACTATATGTAAACAAACAGATATGATGAACAACGAATAAAATCAAGCCCCTAACTTGATTGTTAGTGGTCATAATCTTTTAATTTTCAAAAATCACACAATTTTGATTTTATGTTAGAAAGGGGAACTACAAAATTTGGAAATATTGTCCCCCCTTTTTTTTTACATGACCCATGTTTTGTAATAATTAAAACAAAGTCAATAACATGGAAAGAAAATAATGGTAAATGTCCTCCCCCCCCCCCCCCCCCTTTACACCAAACAAATAAAAATATCAGATCAAATGGTCAATGGTTTAATTTTTTTTAATTCCTCTCATAAGTAAATTTTGTGTGATAATCTGTATATTCATAAATTATCATGAATCAATGTTCTTATGAGTAACTTCCTTTGGTTGAATTGCCATCATTTCAGACTGAATATTAGATTCTTTTCCGGCAATTGGAAATTTGCGCCTTTTTGGTAAAAGTTCGGATATCATCGTATCACTTTATTATTTTCCTACGTACTTGGAGAGATGTTCCGAAAAAGTCCGGGAAAATATTACTTCCCTTTGACAAAAGTTCGGGAAAAACAATCAACTTCCGGGCACGTAAATTTGAAAATAGTCAAAATAGTTAAAATCTTTTTATTATATGCTGGAGATGGACTAAAAATGTTACGAACAATACCAATTTGATAAATATCAATGATGTGTGCGATCTGACGACAAGGAAGGCACGTTTTCCCAGAGAAATCGTTGGGGAATCCAGGTAGGTCAATCTATTTATTTATAGATAGCAGAAAAATGGCGTCGAGTTAGTTGCCTTTTTGTTTCTTAGTATGGATAGTAAAATTTGGTATTTTCTCTGGGTCGTTTAAATCACTCGAAACTAGGTGAGACATGCACAGAAGTGATAGATATGTATTATAAATATAGAAAAATTGAAAATTTAAAAAAAAAAAAAAAAAAAAAAAATGTATCATAGACCCAAGCGCCTGTGATCGGATCGCCATCAATGATGGTGATACATGGCTATGTATATACAACTCGTCTAAACATCAACCCAACAATGTTAGATCTGTAAATTTGCTTTCGCAAATTTTTGGTTCTTCCCTCGCCGGGATATATATACTATAATTTAACGCGTTAAAGTTGCTTTTAACGCGTTAAAGATGCTTATAACGCGTTAAAGTTTCTTTTTACGCGTTAAAGTTGCATTTAACGCGTTAAAAAAGCTTCTACGTTATGTGCTGCTAATCTCAACATTATCGCGTTAATTGACGAAGATATGACACATCCGGCCATTTCATTTATCATGTTTCGAGTAAAATCTGACGTCTTAAAACTTAGTTAAGGCGAAAGCAGAAAGTTTTTCTGTCATTTTTTGTAGTGAATTGCTTAACGCGTTAAATTATCAACTAACGCGTTAAAAATGATTTTAACGCGTTTAAACAACATTTATCGCGTTAAATGTGATTTTATCGCGTTAAATATCAACGCGTTACTTTATCGGGTTTTTGACATGAACGGCCTTTCATAGCCGTCTTTCCCCAAAAAATTGAATATGGACTTAATGTATCAAAAGTGTGAAGGCCAAGAGAAATAAGCCATAGAATGTCTTATAAATATAAAATAAACAAGCAGATACCATATCATTATTGACAATCATCAATACAAGTTACCTGATGAATGAACAACAGCAGACATTATGCTTTTCCGTTAAAATACTAGAAATATGCTCCAACATTATGCGTAACCGGCTAAATTTTTATAATACAATCAATGCTATTCGTAAATATCGCAGTTGCAACTATGTGCTGTCAACAATGATTGCGACAAAACCCTCGATTAGGACACATTAAATATTATCAAAAGAGGGACGAAAAATACCAAAGCCAGTACAGTCAAACTCATAAATCTAAAACAAACTGACAACGCCATGGCTAAAAAATAAAAAAGACAAACAGAAAAACAATAGTACACATGACACAACATAGAAAACTAAAGAATAAACAACACAAACCCCACCAAAAACTAAGGCTGATCTCAGGTGGTAAGCAGATCCTGCTCCAAGTTATTTTATAATTTTGAAAAAATCCCTCATAAACAAACAGTATATACTGGAAACCAGATAAAACACCCTATGCTTCCACAGTTTTTGGTGGGGTTCGTGTTTTTAGCCTTTAGTTTATATGTATTGTTTTGTGTACTATTGTTTGTTTGTTTGTTTGTTTGTCTATTTGTTTTTTAGTCTTTTGGACTTTTTATAAGCATTAAGCGGCATAATAATTAAAGCTCATTGTGTGGACATTTTGATCTAATAAGGCCTAGGACATGATTACTTCTATTTTGATAAGGGCACTATCATGATTTCCTTGATAGCGGCCCCCACCCCTTGATAGAAGGCTGCTGCTCAAAAGTAATCCATAACGAGTCGGCTGTCCGTTATTGAAATACCTGTGTCACAGGTGCCGACGGATGTGTACAAATTGTCGTACATGTAACTACAATCTCGTCACCTTTACCCCGAATGTGACTGTCGAATTAGACATATCACTAGGTTTGCACTTATATGAGCAACGCGATGGGTGCCACATGTGGATCAGGATCTGCCTACCCTTCCTGACCACCTGAGATCACCCCACTTTTGACGGTGTTCGTGTTGCTGTCTTTTGTTTTCAATGTTGTTTTTCTGTTTGTCTTCATCTCTTTTAGCCATGGCAATGTCAGTTTAGTATCGAAATGCGAGTTTGAATATCCCATTGGTATATTTTGCCCCTCTTTTATAATCCTGGTACCTTTGATAACTAATAAGCAGCTATACTAGTGTCGAATATTTACAAATTTCTCTTTATCTTCCTTGAAATGTTTTTTTTCATCTGATGTTTTGAAGAAATAAACTGGAGGCAAAAATTAGGACAAACGTGAATGTGATAACCATACAACGTGTTGACATACGAAATGTAATAGTTTGATTATTAAAACAACAGAAGGCAGGGTTCTTTGTATTGTTATCATGGTTATGTTGATGTTTCCTTGACATATGCTGTACAGTTAGGGTTGGTGGGTGAAAGTTTTTTTAATTCTGGAATCTTTTATGTTTTTGCCAGTCATTCTATTCTGCATAATTTAGCATCTCATTATTTTCTATTCCTTATAATATTTTATTGCCTATAGATGTTTCTCTATAATTCGTAATCTTTTTGCCATATAATCTGCAATTTTTGCCTACTATTCTCTAGGTTGGAATTTTTGTATACTCAAGACAGGTAAAGGAATTCCAACTTTGAAACGTTATAAGCTGATGTACATGATGTATGGATGGGTATAACATAAAAAAAGTATGATATTTGCCAGTGCCATCTATATGTTTGCAAAGACGTAATTAGTCAATATGATATATACTATAATACAATGTTATATATATTGCTACTTCTGGTTCAAACAAGGCTACTAGTATATGCATATGGATTGGTTTAATATATAACCAGATAACTAGAAATCCAGATTATCATTATCATAAAATTGATTTGAAGATATCTAGCAATTTATCTTGAAAAATTTATATGAAATGTTGAGGGGAGAATTTATCTCTTTACAAAAAAAATCAATCCATTTTAATCTTCTTTTTTTTTGTTTGACCATTAATACATGTATAATACTTCCATTGTTTGACAAACGTAAGGAAGCTGTTTTGTGCATAACATATATATAAATATATCATGTATATAATAGTGCAATACATGTATATAAATGAAGTATATCTATAACTTTTTCATTGTTAGGGACGACATTAAAAGTTCAATGTAGGATAAAAAACTTAATTCAAATAGTTTTTTCACTGACCCTCCCCCCTTCCCCTTCTTAACTTAATTTGGGAAAAATTGATTACCAATAGTCATGAAAGTGATATATGTAAAAATCGATTTTTGATATTCAAAACTTATAGAATTTTAACCCCCCGCCCCCACCCCCAAACTATTTGATTTTTTTTTTCATCCTACATCGATCTTTTGATGTCATCCCTTATTGCTAGATTCTTTCTAAATTGAAACAAGGAATTTTTTTGCCCTTATTCAGTCTTCACAAGTATTACAAATGTGCATATATAATATACATGTACAGTATATATGTATTTATTGATTTATTGATACCTCGCAAAAGGCAATTGCAAAACATTGATACAGATCTAGAGATACAATTTATTTATCAATAACAATACATAAATAAATAGCTTATAACATGCATACTATATATAAATACCTATAAAACTAACAATGGTTAATAAAACAAATACATTGTATACATGTTATATAAAGTATATTTAAAATTGAGAATGGAAATGGAGAATGTTTCAAAGAGACAACAACCGACCCAAAGAGCAGAAAACAGCCTAATGCCACCAATGGGTCTTCAATACAGCAAGAAAATCCTGCACCTTGTCCTGGAGGCTTATTATCTCAAATATTCTGATTCAAAAAATGTTGTCAAGCAGATGAAATTTTTTTATTCTAAAACCAGTTTTTCCCCATAAAAGTTTTAAATTTTCAAAAAAATAATTTGATTAATAGCATCGAAAAAACTAAAAAAAAAAAGTGTTTGTACTTTGCGCATTTTTTTCTGGACTCGGACAAGAAACTGGCATTACCCCTCTGTTGAAGTTAAATTGTTGCTCCCTTATGGGTTTCCTTCATGTTATGTTTTCATGTCAGATGTATCATCTACATTGTAACATTGTAAACTTGAATAGGATCATAAGAAGATTCATAATATACAAATAACTTGTTTCTGAACTTGTCAAAGCAAATACCATTGGGTCTTTGTAGACCATCTCCTTCCCTCAACAAAACCTGTGCAGAACTATCCTTTTGTTTCAAGACATGAATATTGTTTGATTTCTTACCACAAATGTAAACATTTCCTTCTGTGTCAAGAACAATTCCAGAAACCTCTTTCAAATCTTGTGTTTGGTATAGACAAAC
The DNA here is from genome assembly GCF_036588685.1 of Mytilus trossulus. Lineage (NCBI taxonomy): Eukaryota > Metazoa > Mollusca > Bivalvia > Mytilida > Mytilidae > Mytilus > Mytilus trossulus. The sequence goes on from NC_086378.1 coordinate 51,026,803, forward strand.
CTCCTCACCATAATCCTTCATACAATATAAACGATCTGCAATTGCATAATACACTTCATCATCCCTACCAACACTAAAAGCTTGAATCTGTAAGTCGTGCATTTTAAGGGTCTTCAAATATTGAACATCATGACCATTGATATCCATTACAATAATTTCACTTTTATAAGCGATATATAATTTATTCCATGAGGCAGTTATAAGATTACAACCTTTTGCCATCTTCATGATGTTTTTGCAATGAAGTGTACTGGTACCATCTTTTTCCAGGAATAGAAGTTTTTTATTGTCAACTAATACAATAGCTTTACTTCCACCAGGAACTGCAGTGCTATCTGTTGGTGTGCCTGGAATTTTAATATCACTTATATGACCTCCAGCATCATTAAATAAAAACACCTTTGAGGATGAAAAAAGGTTCAATTCAACAACAAGAAGATGACCAGCGTCCGTTATTGATACACTGTATACAAATTTTTCAGTCTTTATTGACTCTCCAGGTGTTGCACAAATAGCTGATATTTTCATACCTTGCATCATGTTCACATTGTATGGTGTTGACTCCATATTTACTTTTCCAAAAAGTAATTCCATTTTAGAACACAATTCAACAGGATCAGTCAGTTCCATTTTCAACGAATATGCCTGCATGTTGTAAGACATTTCTTTCACTTGTAGGTCCCTTACGTTCTTGAAAGCTTTCAATCTTTGCAGTAACATAAATGCTTGTTTATCTGATCCGGTATTCAGTATGGAAGACATTTCGTCTAAGAACCAAGCTGCTTCTTTTCGTCCATCTTCTGCAACTGTTTTGTCTTTCATCAATTGATTGAGAACTTCTTTTTCTTGACTTTCAACATCCTTCAATAATGTTTTATCAATCATTTCCTCAAGATACCTAACTAGTTCTAGTCTTATTTCATCAATTTTCTTTTTTGCTGAAGAAACCTCGTTAGAAAATATCTGTTCAACTGTCTGCTTATTTGCAAGAATAGCACTGAAACTTTGTAAAATATTTGTAATTTCTGTTTGAATACTGTGGAAATTTTGTGAATTTTTTGTCCCATTGGAAGCAAGGTCGATAGGAACTATATCACTACATGTATTACATGAATGGTGTGAACCCAGACAAGCATCACATAACATAATATCATGTTTCTTGCAATAAAACTGTATTTCAACTGATGGGTGACTTATGCATGTTTCAGGTGTGTTGAGGGTTGTTCCTTTGTTTTCTGTAGCATATGAAGAAGAAGCATCATTTCTTATTTCTGTTAAATAATGATTTCTTGTGAGTTTTAAAGATTGATGATGTTGGACACACCCTGGACACAACTGTTCTTCACAAATAGTACACCATTTCACAGATGGATTCTTATTACCTCCTTCTAAGCAAGGTCCACATATTGCTGGCATGGCATGTCCCGCCATGATTTATATAGTTTGTTTTTACCTGAAAAATATAAAAAAAATCTAGTTTATCACAAAGAAGGCACAAAAATAAAATGCAAATTTAAAAAACTAGACGCTCTTAAGAGCCTGTGTCGCTCACCTTGGTCTATATGCACATCAAACAAAGAAAACAGATCATCGGATGGATTCATGAAAAAATTGTGTTTTGGTGATGGTGATGTGTTTGGTGCAACACAACAACCAGTTGTCAAATGCATCTGAAAAATTTCAGGGCAGATAGATATTGACTTGATAAATAATTCAACACCTTGTTAGATTTGCTCCAATTGCTTTGGTTTCAAAGTTATAAGCCAAAATCTACATTTTCCCCCTATGTTCTATTTATAGCAATGGTGGCCATCTTGGTTGGTTGGCTGTGTCACCGGACACATTTTTTAACTTAGATACCCTAATAATGATTGTCGCTAAGTTTAGTTAAGTTTGGCCCATAAGTTTCAGAGGAGAAGAGTTTTGTAAAAGATTACAAAAATTTGGTAAAAAATGACTATAAAGGGCAATAACTCCTTCAGGGGTCAAGTGAACATTTGGGTCATGTTGACTTATTTGTAGATTTTACTTTGCTGAACATTATTGCTGTTTACAGTTTATCTCTGTCTATAATAATATTCAAGGTAATAACCAAAAACAGCAAAATTTCCTTAAAATTACCAATTCAGGGGCAGTAACCCACAACCGGTTGTCCGATTTATTTGAAAATTTTAAAGCAGATAGATTTTTCATTGATAAACAATTTCCCCATGTCAGATTTGCTCTAAATGCTTTGGTTTCAGAGTTATAAGCCAAAATCTACATTTAACCCCTATGTTCTATTTTTAGCCATGGCGGCCATCTTGGTTGGTTGGCTGGGTCAAGCCACACATTTTTTAAACTGGATACCTCAATGATGATTGTGGTCAAGTTTGGTTTAATTAGTAGTTTCAGAGGAGAAGATTTTTGTAAAAGTTAACAACGCCGGACGACCACAGATGCAAAGTGATGAGAAAAGCTCACTTGGCCCTTCAGGCCAGGTGAGCTAAAAATTGATTGGTTACAGAGTATAGCTAAATTATTGCAGTCCATAATTTGGCTAAGTCTAATACTACCATCATACACTTTGCCTTTATCTTATGCAAACAATACATTAACAAAGGAACAATACCAAATGAAAGTATATGAACCTAGAAATTTAAACAGCATAGCAGATGGCCCTATGGTGTAAGATATAAGATGTCTACTTTGTTTCTTTTTTATTTGGTACATGTAGCTGTTCCATGGATATTTCCCCTGATCATAAAGACTTCTCATTTAGGTCCTTTAAAATATTGGGAAAGTACCCCTTTTCAAACAGAATGGTGAAATGACCACTAATGAAGGACTATCATTACATGTGCAGACCTATTTCTATGATCTTTTACAGTTACAATACTTGATATATTGATCATGAATTTACCACGTTTACAATAAATAAAACATTTAAAAGTTTACCATGCAATGAATCATCCAATCATTTTATACAATAGACAATGGTAGATATTGATAATATTTTGAGGTGTAAATAAATAAAATCATATGTATATCGCTACAGATACAACATGTACATTATGCATATGATGTACAAATGTACATAGTACAAGGATTTTTTCACTAAACATCTTCTTGGATTAATTTGCACTTCTCATAAGTGCAAGTTGGAACCACACTTTTTTTTGTAGTAGAATCATCAAATTTGGCAATAATGTACCTCTGGGTTGATTGCTTGCTTAATGTCCAGTGGCAAGTATTTCATGCATATTTAGGATGAAAAGTTGTTTCAGAAATATCATATATTTGGCTCTTTATTAACACATACGGTTCTGGTAACATTAGGAACATTGTAACTTAAGTCTTTTGAATTATTCGTATATTTTAAAAGGCTTTTAAACATATACACTTATACTGTATTTGCTTGTACCTGTCCTGTCAGATATCTGTTGTCCAGTGGTTGTCGTTTGCTAATGTATAGTTAATAAGTGATTCTTGGTTCGTTTATAGATTATACCGTTTGTTTTCTTGTTTGAACGGTTGTTCACATGTCATTTTGAGGCTTTATATACCCAAGGCTCCATGTTGAAGGCTGTTCTTTGACTTATTAATCTTATTTTAACTAAATTCTGCGTAAGGGACCACAATTTGGAAATTAAAATAGGTTTATATAAAAAAAAAAATCAAAGAGAACACAGAGTGTGTAAAGTTTTAAAATTTTCGATGGATAGGAACACTGTTTCCTCCAATGCCAAACCAACTGTAATATTAGCACTCATACCACTGATTATATTTATATCTATTTTTAGAATAGAATATCTCAGTTTGTTATTGTCGACATTTCTATACCATTTTTTGGATAAAAACTTTTTAATACATAAACTTTTTAACAAGCTGACCATCATGACCATATTCTAACTTAAGAGTTTGCGCCCATCAAGCCATGCACACGAAAAAGTTTATCGGAAGAGAAATAAAACAAAAGCAAAATGATTTGTACTTTTAAATCTCTGAAATTATCAGCAATAATGATTATTTTTTTTAAAGTTTTAGTTACGAATGATATTCTAGCCTAATGTGTTGATGTGTCTGTTGTCAGGTCAGAGATGCACATAGACCTAGGTTAACAATACTGTCTTTAGAACATCTAGTTTTTAGTTCCATAAAATTTCAGTTTTTATCAAATTTTGTTAGAATTTATTGTTGTAAGTAAATGTAAATGTTCAGTTGCAAATACTACATGCACATTGAGGACACAATCGAAGAAGTATGGTAACTGTCAAATCTATTCAGGTATCTCTACCATAAAAATATCTTGACGGAAAGCAAGCTATACTTAATAAAAATCAAAAACACTTATGTACGATTTTCAAAGTTTGTTAAAGTAATTGTAGTGTATTGGATAAATCTGTTGGACACATGTTTCCGTCTTGTCATTACTTTCAATGAGGAGCTGGTGATATTCTTAGCCCCAACACCATGTGTTGTTTTAAAATTGCTTCTGATTTTATTCACAGTTTTTGTTGAGATGTGTCACAGTCATGTCTCAGTTAAATAACAAGTCGGTTGAGTACAGGAACCCTGATGAGTTCAAAATAATGAGTCCACTATGCAGAAAGAAAATTTTGGCACATGGAGGCGGGCCACTTTATGGTCACTAAACAATAATGTATAATTTATCCCCAGAGGTACATTATTGCCAAATTTAGTGATTCTACAAATAAAAAAAGTGTGATTCCAATTTGCACTTATGAGAAGTGCAAATTAATCCAAGAACATATTGAAGTGTAAAAACATAGTATACCAATACACATAATTAACAGCGCCTGGTGATGTTTCATAGACGGACAGGTTTAGGCTGCTGACTGACATAAGGCATATTATGCTATTGTTTTAGAAAAAGGGAGAAGGTTTGGATCCATTAAAACGTTTAATCCCGCTGCAAATGTTTGCACCTGTCCTAAGTCAGGAATCTGATGTACAGTAGTTGTCATTTGTTTATGTAATATATACGTGTTTCTCGTTTTGTTTATATAGATTAGACCGTTGGTTTTCCCGTTTGAATGGTTTTAAACTAGTAATTTTGGGGCCCTTAATAGCTTGTTGTTCGGTGTGAGCCAAGGCTCCGTGTTGAAGGCCGTACTTTAACCTATAATGGTTTACTTTTTAAATTGTTATTTGGATGGAGAGTTGTCTCATTGGCACTCACACCACATCTTCCTATATCTATGTAACGGGGGCCTGCTCCTGTCATGCTTCAGAAAATGTTGTTGCTCTCTATGGTTGCAAATAGTAAAAAAAATAACATAAGGACCTAAGAGCTACAGTTCCACAGCTAGTCATCAAGGAACATGTGGACATAATTGGAAATTAGTGAACAATGGACATGTACATGTAATATATATAACAATTCTTTTCATTTAAGACATTTTCACAAAGTTATTAAGTATCATTAATGATTGGAAGTTATTTCTTCAAAAATTGTAGAAGCTGTTAACATTAGTATTGACTGTCATTGGAAGTCAGTTACATGTATGTATAAGTTAAGTAATAAGTAATTCAATTAAATTGATGAGGACACTCACAAATAGTTTTTCTATAAATAACTTTGTGTGAAATATTGCCCAAAACCATGCAGGATTGTTGATTGTATCAGTTTTGAAAGTGTACTAAAATAAAGAGGTCTAAAGGGATAGGATTCTTCCATATGAGCTCCATAACGATCTCACAGATATCATACAGTTATGGCAACGGCAACGCCCCTTTTCTACAAATTCCTTGATCCGTATCTGTATTCCAAATGGCCTGACTATGTTTTAATAAAAAAAACTGTGATACTTAGTAATTATTATTTAGTTTCTTACATTCAAATCATATGTTTTACATAATTCTGTTCTGTCATTGATCATGTTCATAACATTATAAGGGGAAAGTATGTAAGGGAAAGAATACTAAGATAATATGCTAGGAAAATGTCATTCGAACCTCTCGGTGTGTATCTATACAAATTTATAGAAAGAAAAAAAGTTCGTGTTTTTTGGTAGCCTGGGATTTTTTACAGTTTTAATTCGACAAGCTCAAACCAGAGACGTATTTATAAAAAATTACCTCTGCTCAAACGAATATAAATTATTTAATAAATAGTTTTACAAAGATATAAACATGCCTGCAAATACACCAAGGATTTGTATCTCACTATACAAAATTGAAATCCTTGACATACACACAGATTGCTGACTGTTGTAGTGGTAAGCACAGACGCCAAACCATTTGTTTGAAAAAATAAACAGAGAAAATGTGGATCCTGTCATCGAAACTTTAGTTATATGAAATAACTAAATAGGGATGTCAAATCGGTGAAGATTTACTTAAGTTATGACCCCCTCAACAATATGCATATGCATATGGAGCGTCTGGATTATTGAGACTATTACTTCACAACTTATCTACAGAGTCGAGGCCAATGTCAATCTTTTTAGGCCACATGTAGATTTATTTTTGTGTTGTTGGTGGTCTTCGGCTGTTGTATGCTCTATGGTCGGGTTGTTTTCGCTTTGACACAGTCCCCATTTTACTTTCTCAATTTTATTACTATCTTATTGACATTTTTTTTTAAAAAGAAAAGTCGAACAGACCTTATTGAATCGTATAAACGACATGATAGGGTCAGTATGTCAGGCTAACGCATAACCTAATAAAATATTTTAAAAACATAGTCTCATCGTGTTATATCCTGCTTATCATTTCAATACTTTATTCTTTAAAATCTTCTGTTTTTCCTTCAGCTGACAGTACTGCTATTTTGTTCTTTTAATTCTATTTAGATGAAAATATTGTTTTGCCAAATTCAAGTGTACGCCCGGGCGTTTTGACGTAAACGTAGTTACGCGCATGGCTGACCCTTTAAAAATATGTATATATATACTACATGCAGTACAGTGAGGATGGACGTCATTCTAAACTCCGAATTTTCACAAGAAACTAAAATCATACAAGGCTTATAAAGGCCAGAGGCTCCTGACTTGGAACAGGCACAAAATTGCGGCGGGGTTAAACATGTTTATGAGATCTCAACCCTCCCCTATACCTCTAGCCAATGTAGAAAAGTAAACGCATAACCATACGCACATTAAAATGCACAAAGCATTAACGGTAATCTGAAATAGACCAAATTGTTTATCAGGTCAATATAAATCTTTCCTGAACCTTATTATGTTCTTGTTACAATCGATATAGTACTTGCTTATTCGTGACAACACTAAGATAATTCGAGCGGTATATAGGCATACACGCCTTGTATTAAGGGTCCCCCTTCAATGTTATTACTGCGATTATAATCGGTGCCATGTTCATCCAAAGAGTGTTCAGAAGAGGGACGGATTTTGATTTGGAAACTGAATGAATGGCGTAACTTAGTATACGTTCTATAATTAAGAGCTTCTTATAACTGATCCTATAGCATCGCAACATGTTAATCTAACTAAAAAAATGGAACATTCCACTTGATTCAAAATTCAAAAACTCTTAGCTAGGTAAGGGTTACAATTCGATCCCATCTTCTTCGCGTAATCTTTTGCTACCGAAGAAGTATTAAAAGTTTTCCACAGAAAAACAAATATTTTTCTCTTGCAATAAACAAAAAAGATGATGAAACATTACTCTACAGAAGAGCATTTATTTCAATGTTATGCCTAAATTATCAATTTATTTATTCCTTTTGAAAGAAATTATTCAAAATCAAGCCTGGTATGGTTTTAAGTGAAAACTATACAGTTTTCTAAGATCTTAGACGTCATGACATAATCAAATTAAGTTCCAGCATCCCGATAAAAAAAGTAGAAATCTGGGATTTATACATCTTAATCGAACCAATCGAAAAAAGTTAAATTAAAAAAAACCACTTATCAACTAGTCGGAAAACTGAACACAATTCGTCTAAAAATTAGACGAGTATCGGTTAATAAAACTGATAGTTCGGATATCGAAATACTAGTTCAGTATATAAATGCAATTGTATATATATAATATATGCGTCATTTTGATAAACATTTTCATTGCAGGCTTTGCAGGTGAAGATTTGGGATTTCAAGTTAATGCGAAGGAAGCGCTTCTGAAAAGTAGGAGTTTGCCGAGCACCCCTGTAAGTTTTGAGAGAGAAAAAAATGGAATAATATGCAATATTCTCATAAAATTATATTCCACTGAGATATTCAAAATTCCCCGCGTAATTACGGTCATTTCATATATATACAGTTTCGACTCGTGTCACTGAGGATCTGTTACACATTTTTCAGATTATTTTTCAAACAGATTGTTTCACGGGCGTCTGGTCTAAGCGCTACAACCACAATATGTGTGTGTGTATGGGTCTCTATTATATTCGTTTGAGCAGAGACATCATGATATATACATGATATAGTGTCTCGTTTGAGCTTGTCGGTAAATAAATATTCGTAATGTATTTTTTTCTCCTAAATTAAGGTTAAACACCGAGAGGTTCGAACAGCATCTTCCCAACATATTACCTTTGTTTTCTTCCCCTTACATACATTCCCTTTATAATGTAATCAATGACAGAGGAACAGAATTATGTGAAAAATTATCATGATTTGAATGTGAGAAACTAAAATAATAATCACTTAGTATCACACTTATTTTATCAAAACATATTGAGGCTCATTTGGAATATAGATGCGGATCAAGGAATTTGAAGAAAAGGGGCGTTGCCGTTGGCTTACTGCCATACCTGTATCAAGATACATTTTGTACCTGTAAGCTCTTTGTGGGGCTCATATGGAAGAATCCTATCCTTTTTATCCCATCTTTTTTTGGTACACTTTCAAAACTGATACAATCATCAATAATGCATGGTTTGGTGCAATATTTCACACAATTAAAAAGTTATAGAAAAACTATTTGTGTCCTCATCAGTTACATTACCATGACTGACTCCCAATGACCGTCAATATTAATTTTAAAAGCTTCCACAGTTGTTGAAGAAATACCTTCAACTGGAAGGTTATTACAATCATTAATAAATAAGAAGTGAAAAATGTCTTAAACGAAAAGAAGTCTTGCATGTAGCTAGTCCAAATTATTTGGACTAGCATGTAGCTAGGCTATTCTTGGTTTCGCTAAATTCCAATAATGCCCATGGGTATTTGTCCTGAGGACAGCAAAATATCTTTCATAAGATATTTATCATGAATTCATAATATATCATATTGTGTTTTCATATACATGTATTCCACATGCGGTCTTACCAATGCAATGTATAGTCTTAAACACTAAAGCTTAAAGTCTGCTTAATCAGTCCAAGTATACTATTGGCTATATTTATTTTACTTGAAATGTGTTATTAATGTCATTTTGAAAAATAATTCCAAGATCCTTTATTTGTTCATCTTTAGTGATATCAATATTGTTCATTGTATAAATATTTTGAGAACTATTTCTTCCATCATGTCCATAGTCATTAATAGTGGATTTGCTAATTACATTTGCTCAGATTAAATTGCTTGTATATATTCCAGACCATATGAGTATTTAAACAGTACACGTACAGTCTGGACTGTGTACGTGTAGGGTCCATCTAAATACAATTCAAGTAACGAAATATTTTTTTACATTTTCATGTTTGCAGTTCATGCATGTTCCTTTGCATTTGCATTTTGTGGTAAAGTTGCTAAATATTCCAAAACCACATGATATTTCCTTCCGATATCTTCAATTTCAGTGGTTATAATTCAATTAATGTATTACTGATAGACATGCTAGATACAAGAGATTAACAGATTTAATTTGCGTGAATTTAAAAAAAAGTTAAAATATTAAGTTTTTGTTTCAATTACAATTGAACTTTTTTATATTAATTTGATAGTTAAGTTATGTTGATCTGCTATATGCATTTCTATCTAATTAACCTGACCATCTTTTTTAATATTAGTCAGACCATACGCATATTTTGAAAAAGTACGCCTACGGTCCAGACCGTAGGCGTACGGTCCAAAAAGTAGTTAATACTCATACAGTCTGGAACATATATATAGATGATATATATATATTATATAAAAAAGAAGATATGGTATGATTGCCAATGAGACAACTATCCACAAAAGACCAATATGACACAAACATTAACAAATATAGGTCACTGTACAGCCTTCAACAATGAGCAAAGCCCATACCGCATAGTCAGCTATAAAAGGCCCCGATAAGCTTTAAATTACTGATAGTCTAGGTTCATTGACTTTGACATTGTTCGTTTGTTAATGGTTTAAATGTCAGCAAAGTTTATAATGGTCATGATGGTATATATATATACGTATATATATAGTACTGTAAACCAACTGATTTTTCGAGCGATTTTTACAGCGTAACTTTCCAAGCAGAAAATATAAAGCGAATATAAATCACAGCAAATATGTAAAACTTTGATTTTTTTCCTTCATTGAGACACTTTTACAATATTGAAATGTAAAATGGCCATGAAATAGATTACGAATAACTAAAGCGAAATAAAGTGTCTAGGAAAATAAGTTGGTTTACAGTATTAGACTTAATTAGCCAAATTATGGACACTCTACAACCAATCAATTATTCTTTTATTAAAAAATATTTTATTTTTTGCCTTTTGTGTGATAAACTAGAATTAGTTATATTTTTCAGGTAAAACAAACTATATAAATTATGGCGGGACATGCCATGCCAGCTATATGTGGTCCTTGCTTAGAAGGAGGTAATAAGAATCCATCTGTGAAATGGTGTACTATTTGTGAAGAACAGTTGTGTCCAGGGTGTGTCCAACATCATCAATCTTTAAAACTCACAAGAAATCATTATTTAACAGAAATAAGAAATGATGCTTCTTCTTCATATGCTACAGAAAACAAGGGAACAATCCTAAACACACCTGAAACATGCATAAATCACCCATCAGTTGAAATACAGTTTTATTGCAAGAAACATGATATTATGTTATGTGATGCTTGCCTTGGTTTACATCCGTCATGTAATAGTGATATAGTTCCTATCGACCTTGCTTCCAATGGGACAAAAAACTCACAAAATTTCCACAGTATTCAAACAGAAATTACAAATATTTTACAAAGTTTCAGTGCTATTCTTGCAAATAAGCAGACAGTTGAACAGATATTTTCTAACGAGGTTTCTTCAGCAAAAAAGAAAATTGATGAAATAAGACTAGAACTGGTTAGATACCTTGAGGAAATGATTGATAAAACATTATTGAAGGATGTTGAAAGTCAAGAAAAAAAAGTTCTCGATCAATTGATGAAAGACAAAACAGTTGCAGAAGATGGACGAAAAGAAGCTGCTTGGTTCTTAGACGAAATGTCTTCCATACTGAGTATTGGATCAGATAAACAAGCATTTATGTTACTGCAAAGATTGAAAGCTTTCAAGAACGTAAGGGACCTACAAGTGAAAGAAATGTCTTACAACATGCAGGCATATTCGTTGAAAATGGAACTCACTGATCCAGTTGAATTGTGTTCTAAAATGGAATTACTATTTGGAAAAGTAAATATGGAGTCAACACCATACAATGTGAACATGGTGCAAGGGATGAAAATATCAGCTATTTGTGCAACACCTGGCGAGTCAATTAAGACTGAAAAATTTGTATCCAGTGTATCAATAATGGACGCTGGTCATCTTCTTGTTGTTGAGTTGAACCTTTTTTCATCCTCAAAGGTGTTTTTATTTAATGATGCTAGAGGTCATATAAGTGATATTAAAATTCCAGGCTCACCAACAGATAGCACTGCAGTTCCTGGTGGAAACAAAGCTGTTGTATTAGTGGACAATAAAAAACTTCTATTCCTGGAAAAAGACGGTACCGGTACACTTCATTGCAAAAATATCATGAAGATGGCAAAAGGTTGTAACCTTATAACTGCCTCATGGAGTAAATTATATATGGCTTATAAAAGTGAAATTATTGTAATGGATATCAATGGTCATGCTGTCCAGTATTTGAAGACCCTTCAAATGTCCGGTGGTCAGATTCAAGCTTTAAGTGTTGGTAGGGATGATGAAGTGTATTATGCAATTGCGGATTGTTTATATTGTATGAAGGATTATGGTGAGGAAGTTTTTCTATACCAAACTCAAGATTTGAAAGATGTCTCTGGAATTGTTCTTGACACAGAAGGAAATGTTTACATTTGTGGTAAGAAATCAAACAATATTCATGTCTTGAAACAAAAGGATAGTTCTGCACAGGTTTTGTTGAGGGAAGGAGATGTTCTACAGAAACCCAGTGGTATTTGCTTTGACAAGTTCAGAAACAAGTTATTTGTATATTACACATCCTATGATCCTATTCAAGTTTACAATGTTACAATGTCATGAATGTAGATGATACATCATGAAAACATAGCATGATGGAAAACCATAGGCAAGCAACAATTAACTTGAAGGGAGGGCCGGGTTATGCCAGTTTCTTGTCTGAGTCAGATAAAAAAAAAGTTTTTTGATGCTATCAATCAAATTATTTTTTTCAATATTTGACACTTTCATGACTTTAGGTTATGAGGAAAAACTGGATTCAGAATATTTTTTTGGCATCTGCTTGACTACAGGCCTCTACATTATCATTTTTTCTCACTTGTCCCTTCGGACAAGTTGAAAGAAAATCAACTTGTCCGAACTCATAACTCACTTGTCCGAATTTGTAATTGAAAATTCACCATATTGATTATACATGTTATATGCAATAATAACACTTGCCCTTTGATTGTACCTAATAAAGATCAATAAAGGGAGCATTTTGTTATGTTATATGATTACTACATCAAAATTCATTTTATTATTTCAGACTGAAGGCTTATTTGCAAGACTGAGCTCTCTAACACATTGTCACTATCATGTGTCATTCATTAAAGCATATCTCTTCCCATACCACTGGGTTCTCCTATTCATGGACCTATATTCATTCTGAAGTAGTGGTATGGTTCAAATATACCTGGCACCTTGTTTGCAAATAAACCTTTTTAATTTATTGATGGTGCCAAACAAGATTTTACAATTTGTCTTGATTTTTACATACATTGATATATGATCACAAAGTACAGAAAACATTTTAGTAAACAATCTGCCTTTTTAGATTTTATCTAATTTTTCCATCTTAACTTATTATTTTAACATATAGATCTTATTGAATAATACCTTTTTAGCTCACCTGGCCCGAAGGGCCAAGTGAGCTTTTCCCATCACTTTGCGTCCGGCGTCCGTCGTCGTCCGTCGTCCGTCGTCCGTCGTCGTTGTTAACTTTTACAAAAATCTTCTCCTCTGAAACTACTGGCCCAAATTGAATCAAACTTGGCCACAATAATCATTGGGGTATCTAGTTTAAAAAATGTGTGGCGTGACCCGGTCAACCAACCAAGATGGCCGCCATGGCTAAAAATAGAACATAGGGGTAAAATGCAGTTTTTGGCTTATAACTCAAAAACCAAAGCATTTAGAGGAAATCTGACATGGGGTAAAAATGTTTATCAGGTCAAGATCTATCTGCCCTGAAATTTTCAGATGAATCGATCAACCCGTTGTTGGGTTGCTGCCCCTGAATTGGTAATTTTGTGGAAATTTTGCTGTTTTTGGTTATTATCTTGAATATTATTATAGATAGAGATAAACTGTAAACAGCAATAATGTTTAGCAAAGTAAGATTTACAAATAAGTCAACATGACCGAAATGGTCAGTTGACCCCTTTAGGAGTTATTGCCCTTTATAGTCAATTTTTAACCATTTTTCGTAAATCTTAGTTATCTTTTACAAAAATCTTCTTACTGGGCCAAATTAATCCAAACTTGGCCACAATCATCTTTGGGGTATCTAGTTTTAAAAATGTGTCCGGTGACCCGACCATCAAATCAAGATGGCCGCCACAGCTAAAATAGAACATAGGGGTAAAAGGCAGTTTTTGGCTTATACCTCAAAAACCAAAGCATTTAGAGCAAATCTGACAGGTGGTAAAATTGTTTATGAGATCAAGATCTATCTGCCCTGTAATTTTCAGATGAATCTGACAACCCATTGTTGGGTTGCTGCCCCTGAATTGGTAATTTTAAGGAAATTTTGCTGTTTTGGTTATTATCTTGAATATTATTATAGATAGAGATAAACTGTAAACAGCAATTATGTTCAGCAAAGTAAGATTTACAAATAAGTCAACATGACCGAAATGGTCAATTGACCCCCTAAGGAGTTATTGTCCTTTATAGTCAATTTTTAACAATTTTCATAAAATTTGTAAATTTTTATTAACATTTTCAACTGAAATTACTGGGCCAATTTCATTATAGATAGAGATAAATGTAAGCAGCAAGACTGTTTAGTAAAGTAAGATTTACAAACACATCACCATCACCAAAACACAATTTTGTCATGAATCCATCTGCTTCCTTTGTTTGATATTCACATAGACCAAGGTGAGCGACACAGGCTCTTTGGAGCCTCTAGGGAGCCTCTAGTTTTAATTTAATGTTATGCCTAAAAGCAAAATCAAATGATACAAACTTTAATTTAAATTTTTTAAGTTAAGGTAAAACTCCATATAATGCATATGGAGGTGCTCCTAATTCAAGAGGCTTCTACTAAGAAGAAACATTTACATTTGGTTTCCTTCCCCTTACTTATTTTGCCCTTTGCAATGGCTACCAGCATGTTCAAAAACGTTCAATCAGAGACATAATATACAAGTTTATATGTCTCTGGGTCAATCAATGAATATTTATTTCATTTTGTATGATCAATAAAACAATCGTTCATATTTTTAAGAATGTATAAGTCTTGAATTTGATCTATTAACATCTGACATCGATTTTTTCACTTGTCCCATCGGACAAGTAGTATGATAAATCTACTTGCCCGACACCTATTTCCACTTGTCCCGGACAATCGGACAAACGGTAATGTCGAGCCCTGGGTCACTACGTTATTTTTATTCTTCATCAAATTGAGGCTCAGAATATTTGTGAAAATAATCCTCCAGGTGCAGGATTTTTATTGCTACTTTGAAGACCTGTTGGTGGCCTTCGGCTGTTTTCTGCTCTTTGGTTGGATTGTTGTCTCTTTGACACATTCCCCATTTCCATTCTCAATTTTAAATATTCTTTATATACTATGTATAGAATTTGCAAGTCAGAGCAAAGCCTTTAAAGAGATATAGAGAAGCTGTAATAACACCCATTGGTTATTGCAGGAATGTATTTTCTGTAATAACATAGGTGTATTATGCATGATTGGTAAGCTATGAGCTGTTATATATTTGCAAAGATTAGTATACATAAAGAAAATTATAATATCAATAGAACTTGAGAAAAATTTAACAAAATAAAGGTTGTATATATTCCCTTTGAAACATGTAACATACATATGTTATTACAGTTTTTTAGCTCACCTGGCCCAAAGGGCCAAGTGAGCTTTTCTCATCACTTGGCGTCCGTCGTCCGTCGTCGTACGGCGTTAGCTTTTACAAAAATCTTCTCCTCTGAAACTACTGGGCCAAATCAAACCAAACTTGGCCACAATCATCATTGGGGTATCTAGTTTAAAAAATGTGTGGCGTGACCCGGTCATCCAACCAAGATGGCCGCCATGGCTAAAAATAGAACATAGGGGTAAAATGCAGTTTTTGGCTTATTACTCAAAAACCAAAGCATTTAGAGGAAATCTGACAGGGGTAAAAATGTTTATCAGGTCAAGATCTATCTGCCCTGAAATTTTCAGATGAATCGGTTAACCTGTTGTTGGGTTGCTGCCCCTGAATTGGTAATTTTGAGGAAATTTTGCTGTTTTTGGTTATTATCTTGAATATTATTATAGATAGAGATAAACTGTAAACAGTAATAATGTTCAGCAAAGTTAGATTTACAAATAAGTCAACATGACCGAAATGGTCAGTTGACCCCTTTAGGAGTTATTGCCCTTTATAGTCAATTTTTAACCATTTTTCATAAATCTAAGTAATCTTTTACAAAAATCTTCTCCTCTGAAACTACTGAGCCAAATTAATCCAAACTTCGCCACAATCATCTTTGGGGTATCTAGTTTATAAATATGTGGCGTGACCCGGTCAACCAACCAAGATGGCCGCCACGGCTAAAAATAGAACATAGGGGTAAAATGCATTTTTTGGCTTATTACTCAAAAACCAAAGCATTTAGAGGAAATCTGACATGGGGTAAAAATGTTTATCAGGTCAAGATCTATCTGCCCTGAAATTTTCAGATGAATCGGTTAACCTGTTGTTGGGTTGCTGCCCCTGAATTGGTAATTTTGAGGAAATTTTGCTGTTTTTGGTTATTATCTTGAATATTATTATAGATAGAGATAAACTGTAAACTGTAATAATGTTCAGCAAAGTTAGATTTACAAATAAGTCAACATGACCGAAATGGTCAGTTGACCCCTTTAGGAGTTATTGCCCTTTATAGTCAATTTTTAACCATTTTTCATAAATCTAAGTAATCTTTTACAAAAATCTTCTCCTCTGAAACTACTGAGCCAAATTAATCCAAACTTCGCCACAATCATCTTTGGGGTATCTAGTTTAAAAAATGTGTGGCGTGACCCGGTCAACCAACCAAGATGGCCGCCACGGCTAAAAATAGAACATAGGGGTAAAATGCAGTTTTTGGCTTATAACTCAAAAAACAAAGCATTTTGAGGAAATTTGACATGGGATAAAAATGTTTATCAGGTCAATATCTATCTGCCCTGAAATTTTCAGATGAATTGGACAATCGGTTGTTGGCTTGCTGCCCTCCAATTGGTAATTTTTAAAGAAATTTTGCCGTTTTTGGTTATTATCTTGAATACTATTATAGATAGAGATAAACTGTAAACAGCAATAATGTTCAGCAAAGTAAGATCTACAAAAAAGTCAACATGACCTAAATGGTCAATTGACCCCTTAAGGAGTTATTGCCCTTTATAGTCAATTTTTAACAATTTTCATTAATTTGGTAAATTTATGTTAATTTTTACCAAATATTTTTCTCTGTTACTAATGGGCAAGGTTCATTATAGATATAATTGTAAGAATCAAGAACGTTCAGTAAAGTAAGAACTTCAAACACATCACCATCACCAAAATACAATTTTGTCATGAATCCATTTGTGTCCTTTGTTTAATATGCACATAGACCAAGGTGAGCGACACATAAAAGAGCCTCTAGTTGATATTTCAGCTCACAATAACAACATGTATGTTATTTTTCTCTAATAACTTATTTAAGTTAGACCCTTGACTGATATATATTATGCATGTTGTAAGCTATTTATTTATTTCTTATTATTGATAATTATATTGTACAATTTTGTATCTCTAGATCTGTATCATAATCAATGTTTTGCAATTGCCCTTTAAGGGTATCAATAAATATATATATATACACGTATATGCAGATTTGTAAGACTGAGTAAAGAAAAAAGAATCCTTGTTTTAATTTAGAAAGAGCCAGCTAGCAATTAAAATGAATAGGTTATAGATATATTTCATTTACGTTATGCACGAAACCACTTCGTAAGGCCAAACAAAAGAGTATGTGAATTAACTGTACCTACCTACCCTTATTTTTATCCCCTACCCTAAAGTTTTTTTTACCATTTTTGACTAATCACTGTTAAAGTCGCAAAGTTGCTCCCATAGACATGATAGATGCAATATTAAAAACAAAAAAAATCCCTAGCTACATGTACCTATCCTATTTTTTCAGCACATGACAGTAAACACATATACTTTTTTGTTTGGCCTTATGTTTGTCAAACGATGGAAGTATTATACATGTATTGATCAACTGTTGATGTAAAACTTCTATGGTCAAACTCAAATTAGAAAAAAAGACTTAAAATGGATTGACTTGAGCTTTTTCCCGTAATGAGATAAATTCTCCCAACAACATCTCATATAAATCAAAGGAGGCCTTTTGTGTTACAAATGTATGCAATTAACACTCATGTCAATGTTCTTCTTGGAGATGTGAAACCTATTTTAAGGCGACCAGTCATGCCAGTCTGTCAGTGTGATATATGAAAACAAATTATCAGCCCATGTTATTTCTGATTGTCCATATAACAAGTTGATGATGATTTTATTATACATTTTTTTCAAGATAATTAGCTTAATATTTTCGAATCAATTTTATGATAATGATAATCTGAATTAACATATATTAAAACAATCCATATAGCCTTGCTTTGAATAGAAGTAGCAATATATAATATTGTTATACATAATATGGACAAATTACGTCTTTGAGAACGTATAGTGGGCACTGGCAAATATTATACTTTTTTATATTATACCCATCCGTACATCAACTCATAATGTTTCAAAGTTGACTTCCTTTACCTGTCTTGAGTATACAAATAAAATCCAACCTAGAGAATAGTAGGCAAAAATTGCAGACTAAATGGCAAAAAGATTATGAGTTATAGAGAAACGTCGGCAATAAAATAAGGAATAGAAAATAATGAGGTGCTAAATTATAAAGAATAGAATAAATGGCAACAACAAAAGATTCCAGAAATAAAAAACCTTTCACCCACCAATCTTTCCTGTATAGCATACGTCAAAGTAGTCCGAGATTACTATGACGTCCAACGCCTGTTTAGCCAGACAAGCGGTTATCCCATTTCTTCAAAACATCAGATGTAGAAAAACATATTCAAATGAGAAACATGTAAATATTCGACAAACGTATAGCTTCTAAAAGAGAGTAAAATGAAACCAGAGGGATATTCAAACTCACATGTCGAAAATAAACTGACTTTGCCATGGCTAAACAAGGAAAAGACAAAAAAAGACAAACAGAAAAACAACACCAAAAATTAAAGACAGCAACACCAAAAGCGGGGTGATCTCAGCTGATCCATAAGGGTGAGTAGATCCTGCTCCACATGTGACACCCATCGTGTTGCTCATGTCAGTACACACTGGGTGATATGTCTAGTTCGGTTGTCACATTCGTTGTATAGGGGACGGGATTGTGGTTACGAAATTTTTATCACATCCGTCGTCACTTTTGAAACAGATATTCCATAACGGTCAACCAACTCTTTATGGCGTCTTTAAAATTTTCAAGGGGAAGATTTCAACGTTACCACTTGGACTCTTGGTTAAATAGCGTACTTATGAGCAGCAACCTTCTATCAAGGAAATCATGATAGTAAACACAAGCTCGGGAATATCGTATCAACATGGATATACTAGTAAATACTCCATATGCAGGAGCGGCTGGAATGTTGCTAGATAGAAATGGAAAGTTTAAAATTGTGAGGTTGAAATCATCTCTTTTGGCATAAAGTTTAGTTATCAACTGACCCTCGTTGTCAATGTCGAGACTAGTCTAAGCTGTATCTGTTGTAACATGTATCTCAAGTTTGAAGGGATTTGATATTTTTTTTTGTATTTTAACGACACTTTTAAGCACTGCATTTAGGCTATCTCGTGGCGGCCAGTTTTTATTGGTGAAGGAAGCCGGAGTGCACGGAGAAAACCACCGACCTTCGATAGGAAAACTGACAATCCTAGTCAGTTAAGATTGGAGTCGAGTGCACCCGTACGAGCGGGATTCGATATCACAACCTCAGTGTTGACTGGATAGTGATTACAGTAGTAACCACTTCGGCCACCGAGACCCCAAAGAGTTTGAAGGGATAGATACCTGCAACATAGTCACCAAAATTTGAAAAAAACTGTCAGAAAAAAATCATCTCTTAAGCGGAAAGTAAAGTAGAAGGATACTGCTTACTTCTGTTAATTCTTCTTAAGAAGTAACTGTATGAAGTCAGCCTCATATAAATAAAGAAACAAGTCGACAAGAAGAGGGGCACAGGTGGTTCCCATGAAAATGCCAATGGTTTTTTTAAAACACATCCTACAAACGTAACACATATGTTGTCAATCAAACATTTTGGTGATTTCAGTATCAGAATTTTTTGTTGAAATCGGAGTAATGTTTTTCAAAGTACGATTTATCCCTCCTAAGACAAGAAAGTTATATGTACGCAAGCCATTATTTTTAGATAACAAAGCATGACCATTTTTTTTTTAGCTCACATGTCCCACAGGGCCAAGTAAGGTTTTCTCATCAATTGGAGTCCGTCGTGAATCTGACGGGATAAGGTCAAGATCTATCTGTCCTGCAATTTTCAGACGAATCGGACAACCCATTGTTGGGTTGCTGCCACTGAAGTGGTCATTTTAAGGAAATTTTGCAGTTATTATCTTGAATATTATTATAGAAAGAGATAAACTGTAAACAGCAATAATGTTCAGCAAAGTAGGATCTTCAAATAAGTCAACATGACCATAATGGTAAATTGATCCCTAAATGAGTTATTGTCCTTTATAGTAAATTTAAACAAAAAATTGTAAATTTTCGTAATTGTACAAAAAATCTTCTCCTCTGAAACTGCAGAGACAATTTAACCAAACTTGGTCAAAATCATAATTAGAGTATATAGTTTAAAATATGTGTCCGATGAACCCACCTGTCAACTAACATGGCCGACATAGCTTAAAATAGAGCATAGGGGTAAAATGCAGTTTTTATCTCTGAAACTAAGGCAGCTCATATATCTGAAACTAAAGCACTTAGAGCAAATTTGACAAAATACAAATGTTTATCAGGCTAAGATATATTTGTCTTGAAATTTTCAGGCGAATCAGACAAACTGTTGTTAGGTTGCTGTTTTTGGTTGTTTTGAATATTAATATAGATGTAGATAATTTGTAAACAGCAATAATGGTCAGCAAAGTTAGATCTACAAATAAGTCAACAAGGAGTTATTGCCCTTTATAGTCAAATTTAACATTTTTTTTCGTATTTTTTGGTAATCTTTTACAAAAGTCATCTCCTAAAACTACAGAAACATAATTAACCAAACCTGGCCAGTAATAAGAATTAGGGTATTTAGTTTTTTAAAATGTGTCGGATGACCCTTCCTGCCAACCAACATGGCAGACATGGCTAAAAATATAACATAGTGGGAAAACGCAGTTTTTTACTTTTATCTCAGCTCTGAAACTAGAGCAAAAGTATAACGGTTGCATTATGTCATGCATAAATGTAAATAAAAATGTCTTTTACTAAGCGAAACAGGCTCCCTAAAGCCTCTAGTTCAATTTGTCTTTGAGTTTAAAGTGAAGAATACTTGTGTAGTGTAGAACAGTCAAGTGTTGTTTTATACAATTGCCAGATGAAAGAGTCTTTAGAAAATTATGTGTACACTAACACATCTTTGAATTGTTTTAGTAACCTTGACCTTATTCACTCCAATTCTGAAATAATTTTACAACAAATTTGAAGCCCGGCTTTGACTTTGCTGATAAAATTGATATTAATGATTTAGAAAGACGTTTCGTGGAGCTATTTGAAGTAGCAATACAACGTATTTAAGGAAACTAATGTAGTATAGGTATCCAGTACAGTATAACAGGCAGATCCAGTACTTCATCTTTGGTTGAAATTCCAAAAGAACACAGAACAGACATTTACCGTTACCTTGATGACATGTTTGCTTTGAATAATCGAATATTTGCACATGAGACATGTAGTGCGGAGATTAACCTGAAGGATCTTGCTTTAAAGACAGCAAAAATTGTCATTTTACATATTTAAACATTTCAGGTATTCAACTGAATGCTTTACAAAAATTTATGACTAAAGAGTCGATTATCGTTCCAGATTTTTTATTTTCCATTTTTGATGGGGATGTTCCATTGTCCGTTTTTTTAGTTGATTTTTCGATTTCAATGAACGTTGCATTTGTGTATAACTGGTAAATCATTGAGTCAGTATTTTCATATTTGTTTTGTTATAGATAAGAACGTTATTTTTGTTTTTGTTTGAATTATTACAATTTTTAAGTCGACTGCGTATAAATGGTACCTTTTTTTTGCATTGTTGTAGGTCATACGGTTGCCTATAATTACATCCACTTCATTTGAACTTTACTGTGTAATTGTCTCATTGGAAAATCGCACCACTTCTCCTCAAATCTATACTTGGAAGTGTCGATGTCTGGATGATGAGCAGATAAGCGACGAAAGCCTGTTACATAACTCTGTAATCATCTCCTTCACTTTTCAAGCCAGATCACTGAAACTTCACAGGAAGATTGCACATATGTTGAAATTGTGCACCTGGCACTATGGAATCGCATGACCGTCATTTTTCCTACTTTTTCAAGTCATGGAAACTTAAATATTGTACACATTTTGTTCACTGTTGAAGGCCGTACGGTGACCTATATTACTTCCGTACTGTTTGTCACTTCGTCGCTTTAATTTTTTGCCATGATATTGCCATTTTATTTTCGACTAATTTCTTTGATATCTTTCGCCTCTTTAAATCAGGAAACACCTTTAATCAGGTCAGACATATTGTTTTCCATTCCTTTGCTGTATTTGAGCTTTTGATTTTGCCATTTGTTAAGAGACTTTCTGTTTTGAAGTCTCTTTGGAGTTCGGCATTTTTTGTTATTTTACTCTTCATCGTATACAAGATCGTATTGTAAGAGAAGAAAACAGAATCACAAAAATACTAAACTCCGAGGAAAATTCAAAACGGAAAGTTCTTAATTAAATGGCAAAATCTTGAGCTCAAACATATCAAACGAATGGACAACCTCTGTCATATTCCTTATTAAACCTGGTTGTATAGCTAGCTAACCATCTAACTTGTATGTCATTAGGTATAAATGATACATGATATACATCTTTCTGAGATAGATGTACATAAACCAAAATATGTTGATATGGTATGGCTTGAAGTTGTCGAGTGCATTGTATGAATGATTAAAAAAATAAAGTGCGCTTCTCACTTTGAGAGCTCATTCCTATCGTATATAAATTTTGAGTGGTAATGATTAAATCGGCTGTGTTTTGGGAATAAGACCACAATACTCATTCAATCAACCTCTAACAAAATGGTAGTTTGCCAAGATAAGGAAGTAGACTGTCAGTGTTTGTTTGTGAAAATGGCGAGCTGGCATTGTTAGTATTTTCTTTTTATCGTTTTGGGTACCTAGTCAAATACAATGAACACATATCCAATTTCTACCAACTGACTACGTTATCATTATCATTATGAATTTCCTGTCACAGTATATTGATGTGAATTGAACAAAAATGTCTTTGTTATTTCATGAAGGAAGCACAACCTTTGACCTGAAAAATAAGAAACAAAAGTCGTATTTCAATATATACATATACACAGATTACTCATACAAAAGTGTTCATTTCTTTTGAGATTTGCAATAGCTGTCGGAGTACTAGTAATACCAAAAATTTATACAGGTAGGTCATAAATAGGCGATTTTGAATAAGTTTTAATATAATAAAGTAATTTTGCCGTGATCTTAGGAAAAAACATCTGTCAAATGGTCGTTCCCCCCTTTTGATGTAGGGTTAACGAAAACATATTTTTTTTGGTTATGCTCACCAACACATTTGTTCAGGAAGTTTAATTTTCTCCCCAACAGTTTTGGCTTCTGTGAAAATGATAATTTTATTCGCTTTCATCAATGTTTTAAAAAATCTCCAGGTCAAATGGTCCTTTCCTTACTGATGATTTTTTTCGAAAGGGAATTGAATAGTTCGTCCTTTTTTATTAGCTCACCTGGCCCGAAGGGCCAAGTGAGCTTTTCCCATCACTTGGCGTCCGTCGTCCGTCGTCGTCCGTCGTCTGTCGTCCGTCGTCCGGCGTTAACTTTTACAAAAATCTTCTCCTCTGAAACTACTGGGCCAAATTAATCCAAACTTGGCCACAATCATCATTGATGTATCTAGTTTAAAAATTATGTTTTTTGACCCGGCCAACCAACCAAGATGGCCGCCACGGCAAAAAAGAGAACATGGGGGTAAAATGCAGTTTTTGGCTTATAACTCAAAAACCAAAGCATTTGGAGCAAATCTGACATGGGTAAAATTGTTTATCAGGTCAAAATCTATCTGCCCTGAAATTTTTAGATGAATCAGAAAACCTGTTGTTGGGTTGCTGCCCCTGAATTGGTAATTTTAAGGAAATTTTACTGTTTTTGGTTATTATCCTGAATATTATTATAGATTGAGATACATGTAAACTGTAAACAGCCATTATGTTCAGCAAAGTAAGATTTACAAATAAGTCAACATGACCAAAATGGTCAGTTGACCCCTTTAGGAGTTATTGCCCTTTATAGTCAATTTTTAACCTTTTTTCGTAAATCTCCATGATCTTTTACAAAAATCTTCTCATCTGAAACTACTGAGCCAAATTAATCCAAACATGGCCACAATCATAATTGATGTATCTAGTTTGAATATTGTGTTTTTTGACCCGGCCAACCAACCAAGATGGCCGCCACGGCTAAGAATAGAACATGGAGGTTAAATGCAGTTTTTGGTTATTACTCAAAAACCAAAGCATTTAGAGCAAATCTGACAATGGGTAAAATTGTTTATCTGGTCAAGATCTATCTGCCCTGTAATTTTAAGATGAATCAAACAACCCGTTGTTAGGTTGCTGCCCCTGAATTGGTAATTTTAAGGAAATTTTTGCTTTTTTTTTTATTATTATCTTTAATATTATTATAGATAGAGATAAACTGTAAATAGCAAAAATGTTCAACATTGTAAGATTTACAAATAAGTCAACAGGTCCAGAATGGTCAGTTGACCCATTTAGGAGTTATTGCCCTTTATAGTAAATTTTTAACCATTTTTCGTAAATCTTAGTTACCTTTTACAAAAATCTTCTCCTCTGAAACTACAGGGTCAAATTAAACCAAACTTAGCCTTAATCATCATTGGTGAATTTAGTTTAAAATTTGTGTCCGGTGACCTAGCAAACTAACCAAGATGACCGCTTCGGCGAAAAATAGAACATAGGGGTAAAATGCAGGTTTTGGCTTATAACATTAAAAACCAAAACATTTAGAGCAAATCTGACAGTGGGTGAAATTGTTTATCAGGTCAACATCTATCTGCTCTAAAATTTGCAGATGAATTGGACAACTCGTTGTTAGGCTGCTGTCGCTGATTCGTTAATTTTAAGGAAATTTTGCCGTTTTGTTTTTGTTATTATCTTGAATATTTTTATAGATAGAGATAAACTGTAAACAGCAATAATTTACAGCAGAGTAAGACCTAAAAATAAATCAACATGACCAAAATGGTCAATTGACCCCGTAAGGAGTCATTGCCCTTTATATTCAAATTTGAACATTTTTCATAAAATTGATAAATTTTTACTAACATTTTCCACTGAAATACTGGGCCAATCATTAAAGATAGAGATAATTGTAAGCACCAAGAATGTTAAGTAAAGTAAGCTCTATAAACACATCACCATCACCAAAAACACAAATTTGTCTTGAATCCATCGTGTTGTCCTTAGTTGAATATTCACATAGACCAAGGTGAGCGACATCGGCTCTTAGAGCCTCTAGTTTTAATTTCCAAGGACTTTTCGATTTTCGGTACAGTAAAATACGACTTTTTCGTATGTTTCTTTTTATAATTTTTCACATTTAAACACTCGTTAAGTGTTATTGAATCAATTCTATGCGATTCCTTCGGCTACTTTATCCTGGCAAACGATTTCCCCATGAAAATAATATGAAAAGAAATCGCATGATACGATAAAAAGGTAACGACTAACGAGGCTCGAGAAACGTTTAATATGTTTTCAACAAGTTGAAGTTACACACAAGATTTTTCTTTATTCCTACTACTACAGTTATTGTATGTTTAAATAAATGTTTTTGTTAGTATGATATTAGCAATGGAAGACAGTTAAATGGTTTACTTTTATAACTTGGTTGTCTCATTGGAACTTATACCACATCTACAGATATCTATATATATGTTGAAACTGTGCACCTGTTATTGTGAATTGTGGAATTGCATGAAAATTATTAATCTATTATTTCCAGACATGGGAGGTTAAATATTGTACAAATTTTGTTCACTGTTGAAGATTGTATGGTGACCTATATTCCTGCCGTACTGTTTATCACTTAGTCGTTTTCCTTTTTTGCCATGTCATTGTCATTTTATTCTCGACTTATGAGTTTGAATATCCCTTTGGTATCTTTTGCCTCTTCAAATAAGGAAACACTTTTAATCTAATCAGACATATTGTTTTCCATTCCTTTGATGTGTTTGAGCTTTTGATTTTGTTAAGAGACTTTTTAGTTTCTCTGAAGTTCGGATTTTTTTTTATTTTACTCTTTATCGTATACAAGAGCCAGTGTATTGCAAGAGAAGAAAGTAAAATCACAAAAATACTAAACTCCGAGGAAAATTCAAAATGGCAAGTCATGAATTAAATGAACTTGTATGTCATTCGGTATTGGTGATACACGTGATGCATCTTGCTGAGATAAATGTACAGAAACCGAAATATGTTGATATGATATTGCTTGAAGTTGTCGAGTGTATTGTTTGAATGATTAAAAAAATGAAGTGCGCTTCTCACTTTGAGAGCTCATTTCTATCGTATTCAAATTTTGAGTTGTAATGATTAAATCAGCTAGCTAAGATTGGGGAATAAGACCACAATAATCATTCAACCAACCTCTAACAAAATGGTAGTTTGCCACGATACGGAAGTAGACTGTCAGTGTTTGTATGTGAAAATGGCGAGCTGGCATTGTTAGTATTTTTTTTGATCGTTTCTCGAGGATCGTTTTGGGTACCTAGTCAAATATAATGAACATATATCCAATTTCTACCAACTGAATACGTTATCTTTATCATTGTCAATTTCCTGTCACAGTACATTGATGTGAATTGAACAAAAATGTCTTTGTTATTTCATGAAGGAAGCACAACCTTTAACCTGAAAAATAAGAAACAAAAGTCGTATTTCAATATATATATATATATATATATATATATACAGATAACACATACGAAAGTGTCCATTTCTTTTGAGATTTGCAATAGCTGTCGGAGTACTAGTAATACTACAAATTTATACAGGTAGGTCATAAATAGGTGATTTAAAAAAGTTTTAATATAATAAAGTAATTTTGCCGTGGTCTTAGGAAAAAAACATCTGTCAAATGGTCGTTTCCCCCTTTTGCTGTAGGGTTAACGAACACATATTTTTTTCGATTAAGATCGCCGACCCCTTTGTTAAGGAAGTTTAAATTTTCTCCCCAACAGTTTTGGTTGCTGTTATATAGATATAGGAAGATGTGGTGTGAGTGCCAATGAGACAACTCTCCATCCAAATAACAATTTAAAAATTAAACCATTATAGGTTAAAGTACGGCCTTCAACACGGAGCCTTGGCTCACACCGAACAACAAGCTATAAAGATATATGATCATTTTTATCGCTTACATCAATGTTTTAAAAAATCTCCAGGTCATATGGTCCTTTCCTTACTGATGATTTTTTTTCGAAAGGGAATTGAATAGTACGTCCTTTTATTTGATTATGTGTTTGTGGTGGGTTTATTTTCATTGGTATTTTCGTCGAGGATGGCATGATAAATGTATCTCACCTTTTAGGGTCTAGAATATTTGTTATTTTATCTGCGAGTGAATTGTAATATATACTCATGTTATCATCGATTTCGATGAGAGAAAAAATAATCATTAGCTTTACATACCTGAATCATTTTGAATAAAACTTGGTTTTACAACTAGCAGAACATATTTTGTACACTTGTCCGTGATGAAGTCCGGCAATTACCAATTTGGCCAAAAATGTCTTTATCAAAAGAAGTGCAGCCTTTAAATTACAGTCTTAAATACCTAGCCATTCTGAACGAACAGGGCCTTTATGCCCGCGTCACACTGTCCCGATTTTTATATACGATGGACACCCGAATGCGAAAATTGTAAGTTCGTACGAAGTTGGTCCCGATCTCGTTAAAATACCAAAAAGTGACCGAAGCAAGTACGATGAATAACGAAGTCTATACGATGATGCCAAAATAATATACGATAGCAAAAGATGGACATACGAAGGTTAACCGAAGACGGGTATTTAAGCTTCATATCTCAGCCGAAGCCTATACGATGGATCACAAAGACTACACGATGGATTACGAAGGCTACACGATGGATTACGATGATGGCGAGATGGTCATACGATGTCTAAAAGACGTCGTGTACACCCATAATTATTCCCATGTTTACTGATCTATCTTAAAGGTAAGTTAATGGGTTCCTTGATCCTTTTTATTAAAAAAGAGCTCTTTCCAGGAGAATATCATAATAATATAGAAAAAAGGATTGATGTGGGGAAAGCAACAAATGCGGCAAAATATGACATATAGAAAACAAAATGGTTATGGAGTAAGCATTCGTGTGACAACAACTCAGATGATACATGAAAAGATCAGAATAATGAAGAAAAAGTTGGTTTCGCTATATACGTGCACCTGTAGTGTTGGTGTACGAGGCGCGTTTATGATTTTCATTATGTTACTTTATATGACAAATTGACAAAAAATAATATATTACTTGTAAAAGTAAATCCTGTGACTGTAATAGCTGCTCTTCTTGTTCCATTTGAATTAATAGAAACAATGCTGTCGTCTTTCTTGTTCTCATAGAATCATATGATATGAGCTCCATGTTTTGTGAACGTCTTAAATTTCTAAACGGTCGTACTAGACCGACCAGTGCATATCGCGCATGGCACTTTAAATGTATTTTAGCGCGGAAATTAACTTACATTTAGCTGGATTTATTGCCGTCGTAGTTCCATCTTGTCGACTTCGTACTTTTATTCGATAGCAACACGACGGGATAACGAGGTCTTCACGAAGTCGTGTTGCCATCGTAAGACCTTCGGGTAGCCTCGTGATTCATTCGTGTAGACATCGTAATGTCAAAACTTCACGAGGGAAACGATGGAAACACGAATGCAATACGATGTTAAAAGATGCATTCCCGGTGACATTACGATGGTGAGAATGGTGATACGAACTCAATACGAACCCTCAACATCGGACGCAGCTTCGGGAATTTGTTAACATGTTAAAAAATTTAGAGCCCTTCCCGAAGTTGTCCCCGAAGGCTAGAAAAAGTGGTCGATGGTTCTACGATTGTTAAAGATGGCAATACGAATAGCCCGATCTGGATACGATCAGTCCCGATTTTGAAATTTTCATAATCGTGTAGCCATCGGCGCAAAAATCGGGACAGTGTGACGCGGGCATTACGGATTTTAATTTGTTATCAATCCAAATACATATCATTGAAGTACATGTATTATGAAATTAAAAGTTCCAAAGAACAAATATCTCATTTTTCCAATATGAAATGATAAAATATTTTTAGAATGAACAAAGATAAAACATAAATTAGACGCCTTAATTCATACATCTTTAAATTTTGTTCCATGGAATACTTTTTTGCAAGAGTGGGAATCTTTGGTGACTGGATGACTTATTCCTATTCATACCCCCGAATTAATGGTAAAGCGAATGCATATATATATATATATTGGGGTTTTTTATGGTCGGGTTGTTGTCTCTTTGACACATTCCCCATTCCCATTCTCAATTTTATCATGTCCGTCCATCTTATATTTCATTCTTCAGTTTGTCTGTTCTTCCAGTACGATATGTTTGTTATCCACAGTTTCAGTCTCTTTGTCCGCTTATCAAAATGCAATTTAATCTCACATTACTTACCATACAATGCCATTTTGCGCTTTAGTTTTTGGACATATTTTTGGGGAAATTTTGTTCCTAAACATGACTTAAGTCATTGCTTCATATGAGGTATCTATATTGTATCCGCAACTCCTCTAAAACCGCTCATCATGATTAAACGAATCTTTCTTAGATTCATAATCATCATCATCACATAAGGCAAATGTGCAACTCATATTTGGTTTAGGGTTAAAACAGTTTATACGATAAATAGTGGCAAAGTATTCATGTATTTGCAGATAAAACAGAGATGTCAAATTGATTCGAACAGATTAAGCCTCAATATACCAATCAATATGGGAGGTATGTAAAAGTAATTACTTGCAGACATATTCCGAATTGTAGTGAGATAAATCACGTTTTCAATTATATTATTATTAGTTTATAGGTGTATTTATATGAAGCTCAAATGTAAAATCAAAATTCATCAACGTTTAAACGGAAAAACTTAAGTTCAGCGACAATGTTTCAATACAAATAATTACAGTAGAAAAAAACTTATATTACGAATATTTTAAAGTAAATTAAATGTTTCGTTCTTTTTTTTTGTACATTCATTAGGCCTTTAGTTTTATCCTTTGAATTATTTTGAATATGTTATTTCGAGGCCGTTTATAGCCGACTATGTTGAAGGTCAGACGATGACCTATAATCGTTAATTTTTGTGTCATTTTAGTCTCTTGTGAAGAGTTGTCTCATTGGTAATCGTACCACATCTTCTTTTTTATATATAAAAATGTTGGATTGGTTCTCAAGACGATAATATGACTAAAATATTCTTCTGCAAGTAAAGTTTGAACCGGTGCATTTTGTGTCATTTAATTTGACTTGTCTGTCAAAATAATTGTGTTGTGAGGTCCAAGAGATGAATTACTGTGAATAAAAGTTCACGCAGATGCATATCTTTTCTAAAAGACAACATATTAAGAGTATGAGAAAGTTTGACCATACTCATACTTTTTTATTGACTTTCTATTTAACCCCTGAGCTACAGATGGGTTACGCATGAATTAAACGTTCGGCCATTAAACAGAAATGAATATCAATTTTGTAAGAGAATCAAGGGTAAACCATTTGTCTTACTGATTCTTATACACTATAATCACGGTGGGTATGATTGTCCTGCGAGAGAACGTACTGTGCTGGTGATTTGGTCCTGACGGGTGCTGGTGGGTTCTGATTCTGTGCTGGTGGGTTTGTTTACATTGTATCAGAACGGCAATTAAACGACTGTTTTGTTGCTTAATTTTTCTCTGATGTGTAATAAGTACTATGCAAAGTATATTACAACAATATTATATTGCAAAAGTCGTGCAAGTTCGTTAAACGGAATTGTCCTGACGCTGCGCTGGTGATAAGAAAAACGGTCCTGGTTCTGTGCTCCTATGTCCTGGTTCTGAGCTTTTATATTTTAGTTAAAAGTGGCATATATTCAAGATCATTGATGCTGTACTGTTATTGACTTATTAGCTGTTGTCTGCTTTCTTGAAATTGACATTGTTGTGAATCTGTTTACTGTTATTATGAGAGAAAAAATACCCCTATTTTTTAATTTTTGTTTAAAACTAACTGTAATCTTATTTATTGGCCTGTTAATGGAACCCTTCTTGCCCCCTTTTAAGATAAAAATATGTTTACGATTTTCGGGATTACGATCATTTTGCAAGATCACCAAAATACGTTGTAATTTATACAATACTTATATAAAGTAGATGATGCGGTATGTTTGTTGTCAATGGACAAATTTCCATAAGAAACCAAAGGAAGTATGTGTTTACAACCATACGTCATCGTACGACCTTCAACAATAACCCATAAAATAAAAATGTAAAAGGTTTTGCATAAAAATGGAGAGCAAAAATATAGAACAATGGACTTTCTGAGCGTTTGAATCATGTCTTTAGCAGCTTAAAACACATTTGTTTGTGAACAATTGAGTGCGGACTATAAGAATGACAATAGTATTGCGGGTTTGTTTGTTTGCTGTTTTTTTTTGGGGGGGGGGTGGGGGAGGGATGGGGATAAGTAAGAGCGAGGTTACAGTGAAAGCTTGGAATAGTTTCCCGTAAGATTTAAAAGTTGTATTGTAGAAGAAAAATGTATATTATAGCTATTAAGAATCACTTGCTGTAAGATTTTTCCAACAATTTTTTTTTGTCTAAACGCTTATCAGGTTGGTTTTTTTTCAAAAGTTCGATAGAACACTAAAAAAAATCACTATTTTATGAAAGGGCAAGCTAGAATATGTCAGAGAATGAAGACGAGATAACATAGAGAACACTAATAAAATTAAGATTTCTTAGCTTTTTTCATTTCAAAATAAATATTTTTGATAAAGAATTACGGGGGAGGAAGAGAACAATGTGTCCTTCTTTTCTATATATAATATTTTTCATGAATAAAAATAAAATGTGCCTTGATTATAATTGAAAATGAGTAAATGGAAAAAATACCCAACTAAAATTCTCTGTTATTTTAATATTAATAATATCACTAAGCTTTTAAGTTTTGTGTGTCAAACACACCATCTCTGTAGTAATGACTCCTTACAAAGATATTTCACTTCATTCATTTTTTTTCTGCATTTTTTTATACTGTGAATTCATAGAATTATTATATTAAAATGAAGCCTAATTTATATTTAAAAAAACTGAATCTAAAGCCAGACATATCAATCATTTTTGTTTCCATCTTTCCGTTTTCAGGACTTTAACAATCAACAATAACACGCCTGGAAAGCAAAATGCGTACTCGGCTGTCTGTAATCGACCATTTTTAGACACCCCAGGCTCCTAAAAAAACAAGCCGGGGTGGGGGGTTCAAAGATGCAAATTAAGTACATATATCAAAATTTTATCTTTTCGTGTACGGTTTATGACCCCTCCTGTGGCCTGTCAATTCCGAAATGTGCAAACTGCAATAGTATCAAAACAGCACAGACAATGAATAATAGAGATATAATTTTGTACATATATCAAGGGGAGACTTCTTGCAAAGCATTATTATTTATAATTGTTCATTATTGTATTTAGTAGAAAAAGAGAATTTAGTGAAAATAAAATCACTATTTTTGTAGAAAATTCACAGACCTTTGTGAAAAGATTTTTGTTATGTTTAGCATGGGATCAATACAATGGTTCATTACCGAGTAAAAAAAATCAAAATGTCTAGCTACCTTGCACATTTCAGAAAATTCAGATCAGATAACGAAACTGGTTCCAGCAACATTTATAAGCAATTTAAGATTGTGACCTTCACAGTTTCCATTCACGACAAATATTCTCGTTACAACGAATCATTTTAAATACAAAAATACGTGTTGCATGCAGCCTTTTGTTTATCTATTAATATATGTATACGGATAAAGTTATGAAAGGCAGCAGGGTCATCAGGGTGAGGAGTCCATGCCATCTGGAATAAATGCAAAACATAGATCTAGAAAGCGACATATAATCATGACATTAAAAAAAGTCTCTTCTTTTCGACTTTTTTCGAACAAATTGACACATAAAATGAATTATATAGTATTGTGGAATTTTTAACTTATTTTAGATACTATAAGTTGTTATCTGATATTGGACGAACGATGTTGCCCTTTTATTTTATTATGTAATACAAGTTCAGATCATTTGAAAACACATATTAAACAGCCAAATGGATGCACAAGAGCTAAAATAGGAGTCATAGATCCTGTTGGCAACAATTATCTGGCTAATTTTATTGATTTTTTAACATTTGTTTCAAATATGATCAACTTCTTATCCAAAATCACTAGCACCGTATCAGGACCCACCAGCACAATGACAGGACCCACCAGCACAGTATCAGGACATGAATAAATTGAGAAAATGCTAAATTTTAATAAATTGCAATGTTTTTTCACAAAATTGTTTTGTCGTGTGGATTGCGGTATAGAAAGCGGACTCTATGAGCATTTTTGTTTTATTTTTTTCAGTTCTAGATTTTCTGAAAATGAGCATTTTTGTGTTACGCTTACTGAAACAGTTTAGAGGGTAATTTTTTTAATGGTTTATATATGAACCCATAAGAAACGAAATTTAAAAATCTCAACTGTTTTCTTCCATTTTTTATGAGTGAAAACGTCAAAAATCATCATTTTCGTATTTGTTTACATTTTTTCATTGATCACCAGCACCCGTCAGGACTGAATCACCAGCACAGTACGTTCTCTCGCAGGACAACCATACCCACCGTGATAATACAGGTAGAAACGATGGTTAACTTATTTGATCGGCCTTAATATGAAGTCCAACATAACTAGAGAAATACAATTGCACGAATCGCTATCTATTTTTGTCTATTTTAATGTTTATATTACATTATATGACCGTCACAAAACATCGCAGGTCACCACGATTGTAATTTAAATGTACTGATAAACACCCAAACTGTTTAAACTTATTATCGTATTCATTCATTGTTAATTGTTTGTTGATACTTTTTAATTACGATTATACGTTTTAGTATGTTAGGAGTCAAATATGAATAATTTAATCAAATCGGTGATACTGATTTTTACTGCTTATGAGCCTTTTATATATCTAAAGGATTAAGTACAAGACATCGTTATAAGATGATAATTTTTATGATTAGGAACATTAACTTTTACACATTTGACTTAAAACTTCATAAATAAGGTAGCTGAAGTTTATTACTTTTGATCATTTTCTAAAGAATGCTTATTATGTCGGTATAAGGAAAAATAGTCAACCAGTGGTACATTTGTACATCAAAAGGCTTTAATAGCATTGAAAAATTCCGTCAAAAAATATATATATGGTTAAACGAATAGGCATCTATGTGTTTATCTAAGCTTAAACCGAAATTTACCATCATTAGTTGTTAGTTTGTATCCTGCATTATGTAAATTTGATCTTTATATCAGTTTTTCTAAGTTGCTGTTGAATATATTTTTATTTTTTCACTTTATAATTTATGACATAATAGCTTCCAATGAAGACCATATGTTGATTTATGTATATTCAAATGTTGGCATTGGTTTATTCATATTGTTTACGTTGATATCATAAGATTCCGGTTGGACCCTCTCCGAATAGCATGATTACAATTATAAACAGTCGTTTCATCCCGTTCAAATGGCATGTCATATGAGTGATTGGCTGTTAAAAAAAACCACGCCGCTGCATCATCCGCATATTGTTTTTTATCTCTCGCTCTCTATTCAGCAATGCAAGATGCAATCTTTTTCAATGTGAATTCAGGTTCAATATCTTGATACAAATTTGATTGTGTAGTGACTGTGATTGTGTAGTGACTGTGATTGTGTAGTGACTAAAGACATCGAATGACTTCAAATCGTTTTTCTTCCACTGATCTTTTTATCGTAATTATATTTTTCACATTTTTGAATACTTGTCATTTTGAGGTAATTTCGAGACCATAATTTTCGAAGCCAATTTATTGATTTTGATTCGTGAACTTGTAATAAACGAGAGCAATTTAGATAACGAATATGAAAATATTGAATTTAAACACGTACTCGAAATTCGATTGGTTGACATTGATATAAACATAACTGGTGTGTGAAAATACAATGGCAGATCCAGTAAAAATTAGACATTAAACCTAATTCCTCGTGAAAAGGGAAAAATCTCAACCCCGTATTAAGAACAATTATAAATATGGGTTTGGTGTTAGGTAGGATGATTATTCCTATCAGATATTTCGTTTCGTTTGGTTTAGCCGAGATTCCCTGACTTCACAAAACTTACTTAATGGGTTAATTAAATGGTAATGATTTACAATTCATTCTTGAGCATTTTGATTTTGCCAACAATAAGATATTCAATCTGTTTTAAGAGCAATATGGAATATAATATTATCATGACTTTGAAAATCGCTTATTTCAAAACATTACTCATTTGTCTCATATAAAATATCATCTTCGTTACAAAAAGTACTCTGCTATTAAAATATTGCCATTAAATGTAAATAAGATAAATTATATTTCGATTTTTCAATGATATATAGCGTCATTGTACCATAAATCTTATGAATGAATTTTGTCAACTCAATGAACAAGAAACGCTACACCGATCATACAGTTAGGTGATCATCAATTGTTTTTTTTTTTGTATGTTTCTCGTTAAAAAAAAAGTATATAAATTACATGCAGATAATTATGTTAACACATTTCATCGATTATTTCTACAGTAAAAACTAGATGATTTAAACTAAAGCTGATATTTCAAGTCTTATTTAGTATGTTTTTAAAAGAGTACCGTCAAATACTGTTCTATCTTCATCGTCTAATTCTTTGATAGAAAACAACATTATATATCATTACATTGAAGATTAGCAGTACATAACTGCTGAGTACAAATCGATTGTCCCTGTAACGTTTAATATTACTTTTATCCTTGTGTATATGATAACTTAATTTACTTATTCGGATAATGTTTTTTTTTAATCTCACCTGGCCCAAACGAACCAACTGAGCTTTGTAATCTTGTGGCGTCCGTCGTCCGTCGTCGTTCGTGAACTTATATACAAATCTTCTTCTCTGAAACTACACCGCCAAACTAAACCAGACTTGGTCTAAATCATCCTTAGGGTTCCTACTTTAAAAGATGTATCCTAAGACCACATCCATCGTAGCAATGCAGGCCGCTTTGCTTTAGCTTAAAATAGAACGTGAGGATAAGATGCAGTTTGGCGTACACTTTTGAAACTAAAGCACTAAGAGACAATCTGACTGATTAAAAATGTTCATCAAGTCGAGATCAATCTGCCCTAAAATTGTCAGACGCATCAGTTAATCAGTTATTGGTTGCTGACCCTGAATTTGCAGTTTCTATGAAATTTTGAGGTTTTGTTTAAAATCTTGAATATAATATTAGATAGTCATAATTTGTAAAAAGTAAATATTTAAAGCAATGTCAAATCTACAAATCAGCCAAAATGATAAAAATTTGACAAGTTTACAAGAGTGTACACATTTTCCATCAATTTCACTATCGATGTTTTTTTTTTAAATGTGAATGTACTATTTTATAACAATATTTAACTTATATGGATATCTTTTGCTACAGGAGACTGCATTTTCCCTAGAGTAATACTAATGTTCACTCAAATAAAACATAGAGTATCATTTGTACAAATAGGTGATCAGGAATTGTTTGCATCAAAGAAAGATCTAGAATGGTGGATATCTTTTTCAGTTTGTGAAAAACTTTTGATGAATACATTTTTAAAAACATACCCAATTATAATGCTATGCTCTATTAAAATTCGTATGAAAGATGTAATAGCTTCTTTATCTGAATGTCAAGATTTGCTCTGTTCACATTTCCTGAAAAACAGGATGTCGGAGGAACTAACTAACACAATCAATTTGGAAATCTTGCAATCTTATTACTTGATTATACAGACATTTATTCAAATAGAAAACTCTCTAAGATCAGTTTTTCTCACATAAATACTCATTTATCAGAATTATTGTCCTAAAGAAATCACTGTGTATACTGATTTCAATGTAAACAATAAGCACGTGACTGTTTATTTACTGGTAACATTCCCTTTTCTGCTACATAATATTTATCATAACGCTGTATCGGGATGGCTGATGTCAGCCTCATGTATTTTTATCAGACAAAACAATACGATAAAGCTTTGCACTTGATACACTATGCTATATATAAATGCAGTCCTGAAAAACTGTATCGTCAATTGCTTAACATTACATCATTCAGGAAAAAGAATATTGCTTCTCTGTGTAAAATAATAATCTTTGACGAAAGGACCTAAACTAATATCTAATTAACATCAATCTGAAGAATATGATAAGATCTTTGTATTTGTATTTCCAGCATAATTATATGCTTATTTCCCATAGCGTCTATGTCATTATCATCTCAATAATGTCAGACAATGTCAGGATTCCCTCGAAGATCTACGAATGGTTATAGCTCAACACTTGTTTGTATTATATCATATTGAAATTGCTATTTCGTATAAGTTTTTAGGTATTGCTTTACAATTATCTGGCGACACTGAATTGGCACGACAAGCTTTTATGCAATCTGTTACATATATTTCCATACCATGAATTTCCATCCAACCGTCAAAAGACATTTGGCAAACAGAAGAATGCAATTTTATTGTATTCTGTTAAATTACCGATATAATAAAGTGAGGTCATTTTAATTTGTTTTATATATACACATGGAAAAAAGTATTGCAACACCTTGATTTTTCAAAACTTGAAAAATCAGCCTCTTATTTTGGATGATATATAATAAGATATTTGTATAATATTATTGAAACATAATTTATGATAACATTGGCATTGAAACGAACCAAAAAATTTTGAAAAAAAAATTATTTATATAACCACAATTTTAATAACAAAATGAAGTGTTTTTTGTACAAAATAATGCATTTTACAGCTTTGGCTGTAGTCGAACTTTACAATGTCCGACATTTCAAAATTAATCTCAGATGACTGTTCACATCATGGTTGATCGTTATACGCCAAAGAATTAGTACTTTGTTCGCACCCTCCATTCAAACGGATAACCGCATCTTAACGTCTTCTGATTCCTGCCAAAAATCGACTAATTTGTTGCTAAGGTAGCAGCAACCATTTCTGATGAAGGGCATTGTTTATTTCATGATGTGTTTGAACTAGATTGTCCTTTCGCGCACTTTCCGCCCAAAAGTGTCCCATATATGCTCGATATGGTTCAAATGTCGGTGCTACGATCCGTCCAAGGAAGATAACCCGAATTCCATTGGAACAATGAATCTTCCTCCACGATGCTAAGTTTCAACTTTAGCGAGCTCTGTACTACATTTGATACGAAAAACTGTGTGTCTGTTCGAAAGCAAAGGTCTCCAAAATGGTCTTATTGCACGATAACAAGTAGCGATGAGTCGATCTCGAACAGTTCTTGTTAAAAGACTACTGTATGCCCACCACTCTCATTTTGGGATTGTATTGTATGCAATGGGTTTCCTTCTAACCAACCTTTATTATGCTTGATTTTCCCTAGCAAATGGTATAGGGGGTCTTCTTTATCTCGGAAGGTCTTTAACATCGTTTAGTGCCATTTTTTTCTTCTTAAAACGACTTATAGTGGGATAGTGATGACCAAAAATACGTGCAGTTGTTACAGCGACTTCCCTGCTTCTCTCTGTGTTCCTATTTACAGGTACAGTAGCTGCATGTGTAAATAAAAACTTACCGAGTCGATATTTATTGATTAAACTCAGGTGTTTAAGTAGGTCTATTTTACCAAATTATATCACAAAAACAAATAAAATGTTTTTTTAATTTCGATTTCAATTTGGTGTTGCAATACTTTTTTTCCATGTGTATATAATTTATGATAGATACATTATCAGAAAATCAATATCAACTGAAAAAAAATAATTTATAAATAATAAATACAGTTATCTACATTTCGTCGCAAAATGAATGTCTAGTCGTAAAGAGAAACACTACTATAATATACTGTTAGTTAAAATGTTAAAGTTGAATGTTGAGAAGAGAGTCAATACCATTTCAAATTTCACAAGAAGGGAGTTTTCACCTGCCAGTCCAAAGTTAAGTGCTTCGATATTGAATATGATTGGTTTTGGGTAGGAAAATAGTTTTGACTGAAAGTTCTTTTTCATATTTTTAAGAAATTTTACAACTTTCTTTGGGCCTTTCAAAACACAGCCTTTATTTATCAAATCTTCATGGTTTTTCTTGGTTTATATTTAGGAATCTAACAAACTGACTATAGTGACCTTCTATAAATTCAAACATAATTGCAATATGAATAACACAACAGATTTTCAATGTCCCCACCTATTAAATATTTGAACTGGGCTCATCTTCAGCCATGATTGATTATCTAAAAAAAATCAATGGCATAAATTTTATCAAAATTTGATAACGATTAATTATACTAGATACTTTATAATACGAACCGATGCTTGGACAGGCAGACGAATGAACAACATTTATATATCCCATGCCGCAATGTGATGCTGAGGGGACAACAAGAATAGATATTTTGGTTATAGCTCGAGGATACAACATTTCATCTCAGAAGTTAACCCAATAGGTCGCTACACAATCTGCAACAAACTAGTAAACCAGACATCATGTTGTTAGCTTAATATGGATGACCCAGGCTGTGACATAATATAGGCTGCATTTTCATTTTTGTACAAAATTCTGTTACAGTATAATTATACGACCGCAAAAATTTTATATTTTTGGTCGTATATTGGTATCACGTTGGCGTCGTCGTCGTCGTCGTCCGAATACTTTTAGTTTTCGCACTATAACGTTAGTTTAAGTAAATGAAGATCAATGAAATTTAAACACAAGGTTTATGACCATAAAAGGAAGGTTGGGATTGATTTTGTAAGTTTTGGTCCCAACAGGTTAGGAATTAGGGGCCAACAAGGGCCCAAATAAGCATTTTCTTGGTTTTCGCACTTTAACTTTAGTTAAAGTAAATAGAAACCTATAAAATTTTAAAACACGGTTTATGACCATAAAAGGAAGGTTGGGATTGATTTTGGGAGTTAAAGTCCGAATAGTTTAGGAATTAGAGGCAAAAAAGGACCAAAATAAGCATTATTCTTTGTTTTTGCACAATAACTTTAATATAAGTGAATAGAAATCAATGAAATTTAAACACAAGGTTTATAAACACAAAAGAAGGTTGGGATTGATTTTGGGAGTTGAGATCCCAACAGTTTAGGAATTAGGGGCCAAAAAAGGGCCCAAATAAGCATTTTTCTTGGTTTTCGCACCATAACTTTAGTATAAGTAAATAGAAATCTATGAAATTTAAACACAAGGTTTATGACCATAAAAAGAAGGTTGGGGTTGATTTTGAGAGTTTTGTTCCAAACAGTTTGGGAATAAGGGGCCCAAAGGGTCCAAAACGAAACTTTGTTTGATTTCATCAAAAATTGAATAATTGGGGTTTTTTGATATGCCGAATCTAACTGTGTATGTAGATTCTTAATTTTTGGTCCCGTTTTCAAATTGGTCTACATTAAGGTCCAAAGGGTCCAAAATCAAACTTATTTGATTTTAACAAAACTTGAATCGTTTAGGGTACTCTGATATGCTGAATCTAAAAATGTACTTAACTTTTTGATTATTGACCCAGTTTTTAAGTTGGTCCAAATCGGGGTCCAAAACAAAACTTTGTTTGATCAAAAATTGAATAATTGGGGTTCTTTGATATGCCAAATCTAACTGTGTATGTAGATTCTTAATTTTTGGTCCTGTTTTCAAATTGGTCTACATTAAGGTCTAAAGGGTCCAAAATTAAACTAAGTTTTATTTTAACAAAAATTAAATTCTTAGGCTTCTATGATATGATGAATCTAAACATGTACTTAGATTTTTAATTATGGACCCAGTTTTCAAGTTGGTCCAAATCAAGATTCAAAATTATTATATGAAGTATTGTGCAATAGCAAGAAATTTCAATTGCACAGTATTCAGCAATAGCAAGAAATCTTCAATTATACAGTATTGTGCAATAGCAAGAAATTTTCAATTGCACAGTATTGTTCAATGGCGAGAAATTTTCAATTGCACAGTATTGTGCAATAGCAATTGCAAGTATTTTCAATTGCACAGTATTGTGCAATAGCAATTGCAAGTATTTGCAATTGCACAGTATTGCGCAATACCAAGAAATATCTAATTGCATAATATAGTGCAATAGCAAGAAATTTTCAATTGGAGTTATTTTTCTTTGTCCAGAATAGTAGTTAAATCAACTTAAATCATTGTTTTATACAATATACAATGTATTTTCGCTTTTACTACCAACTGATAAATTAAAACATTCTTTACCATTCAGTGATAACAAGCACTTTTGTTTTACATTTTGATACTTTATGATGTATCTTGTTGCAAACTCCATTAGAAGTTTGAATTGAGACCAGTTTTGGAATAAGGGAAAGGGGGATGTGAAAAAAATTTGGGGGGTGTCAATTTTTCTCATTTCAGATTTCATAAATAAAAAGAAAATTTCTTCAAACATTTTTTTGAGAGGATTAATATTCAACAGCATAGTGAATTACTCAAAGGCAAAAACAAATTGAAGTTCATTAGACCACATTCATGCTGTGTCAGAAACCTGTGCTGTGTCAACCATTTAATCACAATCCAAATTAAGAGCTGACTCCAGCTTGAATGTTGTGTCCATACTTGCCCCAACCGTTCAGGGTTCAACCTCTGCGGTCGTATAAAGCTACGCCCTGCGGAGCATCTGGTTAAAACTTGCTTTGATTAATCACACATTTATGACGGTCACCATGAATACTAATATTATTAATACACACATTAAGTTCTGAATTAGCAGTATTTCAAATTTCTGCATTCGGCTAAAATTCTACGATTTAAAAAAAAAAATAACTACAACTCGAAATAACTGTTTAAATGAATCAAAACTAATGTCACCCTTGTAGAAATTACTCCAGTCAGAAAAGACTGCAATTACAAATAAGAATATACGGTGCATGTTTGGAAATGTCTGAATCGTTTTCGTGATTCAGAAAACATCTTTGCTTCGTGTTACATTTTTGAAAAATTAATTTCACACGTTAATTGCCTATTGATTTCACTTCCTACGGCAACCGCAAAACTTTTTTTATAATTTTTCTATTCTATAATCAAGTACATTTTGAATACATTTTTTGTAATTACAGACTCCCAAGCTCAACACATATCAATGGCGCTGTATCGTTATCTGTGTCAGAATATAGTAGGATCCGAAGATCATGTTAAGACAGTGAGATTGATGAACACTATTAGGGACAATTTGTTGTGCAACGACCAAGAAGCAGTAATTACAAGTGGCAGCTTTGGAGAAGGACTCGATTTGAAAAACAGTGATTTAGATTTAATGTATGTTTTCAAAAAAGTCGAAGTTTATGAAGATATAAAACCACGTTTATATACAGATATCACATATTTGTCAATGAAAACAGATGATGTAAAGCCTGGTTTTACTACGTTACTACTGGAGCATACGGATCAGCAGTCAATATTTTTAAATAAC
Organism: Mytilus trossulus; assembly: GCF_036588685.1. NCBI lineage: Eukaryota > Metazoa > Mollusca > Bivalvia > Mytilida > Mytilidae > Mytilus > Mytilus trossulus. The sequence goes on from NC_086378.1 coordinate 51,069,546, forward strand.
TGTGACGAAATTGGTGGAAGACATTATTGTTCGAGTAAATTATTCAAACAACGTTTTTTTAATCTCTTTAGTCTTTCTAATACAATGGATGGAAGTATTATAAGTACAATTCATGGACCTTGCATATCTCAAGAGAAAGGACTTTCTGACCGCTGTTATTGCTTTCATTGCAAAACATGGATATCAACTGCGGAAAATTGGATAACAAGATCGAATAACTCATGGCCAAGCTATAGTGTCAAACAAATGATATTGAAGCATGGAGTAATTTTTGTGCCAAAAGGAGTTAAGGAATCATCAAAGGAAGATCTAGAATGGCGAATATCTTTTTCGGTTGGTGAAAAACTTTTAATGAATACATTTACACAAACCCAATTATTATGCTACGTTCTCTTAAAAATTCTTACGAAAGATGTAATAGCTAAATTCTCGAAATGTGAAGATTTACTCTGTTCATATTTCCTGAAAACAATCATTTTCTGGATATCGGAGGAACTACCACAATCCGTGTGGAAAGCTGAAAATCTTATACCGTGTTTCATGCGTTGTTTTAACAGACTGGTTTATTGTGTTGAACATTCAGTTTGACTCCATTATTTTATTCCAGAGAATAACATGTTTGAAAACAATATAGAGGGACCTGCTCGAGAAATACTTTTAGAAAATCTATATATCTTGCGAAGTTATAGTTGGCGATGCATTTTATTTTCAGACCAAATATCCCATTTTCGCGTTCCAACAATAAACTTACCAATCGAACCAAACGAATTCCATGTATATGACTTTCAAAAGATTATTAAATCAAATTTACTATCACTGGCAAATGTCATGGCGCCTGACACTATCTTTCAAACAGGTAGCAACCTTTTATTTAAAAGAGCAGTTAGGCAAATATTTTCATGTGAAAAATCTTCAATTAAATACATAGTTTCGTACTATATGTCAATATGCTGTACACCACTTGCAGAGGTTATAAAACTGAACACATGCAACAGTAATAATAAATGCCAGTACAGGAAGTACAAATCCTGTCTTAGTCTTTTGCTACAGAATATCTATCATGATGCTGTATCGGGATGGATGATGGTAGCTTCGTATTTTTACAAGACAAAACAATATAATAACGCTTTACGCGTTATCGCTTATGCTATATCTAAATGTAGTCCCGAAAAACTGTATCCTACGAGGAAAATGGATGCTTATCAGCAGCAAATGTTAAATCAGAAATTATTCCAGAGGAAGAATATTACTTATCTGCTTAAAATATTGGTGATAGATAATATGTTATTTTTGGGGAACTCTGAACTAATACCAGATGAACTGACATCTGAAAAATGTAATGGGATATATACTTATCAATCTCCAGCATATCCTTATTTTCTTAATTTTCTATGTCATTATCAACTCAATAATGTTAAACAATGTCACGATTGCCTCAAAGATCTAGAACGGTTGATACATGAATACCATTTATTCGCAGAAAACTATGAAATATCTATGGTTTACAATCTTTTTGGTATTGCTTTACAATTATCAGGCGACTCTCAATTGGCACAAAAAGTGTTTTGGGAATCTGTACTTATACTGCCAAAGCGTCAATTTAATCCAGCTATTAGGAGATTTGTTCCAATGAACTGAGTGTAACAATATTGTATTCAGTTGTACGAACAATATTATCATAAACGGATTCATGTTTACAGTTTTGTTTGTTTAAATATGATATCCAAAGTTATTAAGGCATAATCTGGTTGTCTGCCTCTGATACATACTATTAGAACGTTGGTTTTCCCGTTTGAATGGTTTTACACTAGTAATTTTGGGGCCCTTGATAGCTTATTGTTCGGTGTGAGCAAATGCGTCGTGGTAAAGGCCGTACATTGACCTACTTTTATAAATTGTTATTTGGATTGAGAGTTGTCTCATTGGCACACACACCACATCTTGAAATGAAACATGTGAAAGGAGTAGGTCCAGTAAGACCCCTTTTTAGCCCCAAAATATAGCAGTTTTACAAAATTATTATAATGTAAATTTTTAGTTATTTATTGGACAGTAGAATGATTCTGCTACATAAACATGGGCTTTTTTGACATAACAATGTACATATATCGGCTACTAGCACCATAAAGTCATGCTGAATTACTGAAATCTTCACAATTCTAGCATTTTAGTTAAATTTAAGACGGTTTTCGTGTAAATCGAAAGTGGCCGCATTCGTGTTCATCCTTAATATTGAAATGTAAGTTGTATTTTATGATAATACATAACATATATAAAGGTTGAGGATAAACACGGATGCGGCCGCTTTCATTTTTGACAAAGTCCGTCTGAAAAGTGACATATTTGGTAGATTTTTCATACTTTAGCTTGAATCGGATCGTTTTTAATGACTAAACCAGTTACAATCTTTCACATAAACTAATTGATGCAAGTGAAATAGACACTTAAGTGGTAAAAATCTTTCGTCAGATGAACCTTCAATTTGAGGCCAAAATCGGTCCTTACCGGACCTACTCCTTTGACGTAAACGTCGCCGAGAAAGTACTTATCAAGTACAAAAATTCCAAATAAGAAAACATTTATCTACCAGTCGAAGGCATGTACCTCGATATTGAATGTCATTTGAATGTCATTTCGAAATTCTTCTTGGTGGCTTTATGCATTAAGGGATTTGGATTTCAATATCAGATATAGTTCAATTTTATCAATTATTCAGTGACTACAGTGAACACTAAATTATTTAAAGTAAACTGCCGTTCGAAAACTGTCAAAGTGCGTGTGACGTAGTAGTACTTGACAAATGCTTTATCCTTTGAAAGAAAAGCAGGAAACAAAAAATGAGAGATAATTTAACATTTTTTCGACGGAAAAGTAAAAATGTAGGCTCAAATTTCTAACTTGTTGAAAACAATACCCTTTTTGGATTCAATGCTTACGATCAGAAGTCAAAAACCCTTTTCACATCTTATCATACTACCGGATAGACGCCAAATGATCACTGATTGTATTGTTGTGCAAAGAGAAACGCAGTAAACAGAAATGTTTTATATCTGAAGTATATAAATGATGTTATGTGCTGTATAACTGAGAGAAAAAAAAACATTAGAGCTGGGAATAGGGTATAGTTTTCTGTTCGGCATGTATATATCTATAATACTAAAATAACGAGGTCCAATTTGTCAGCCGTCATCACGTAAAAAGGACAAATCAAAGAATTCAACTTTATATATAACTAATATAGTACAAAGGTGTAGATTAAAAATTACACCACTCCAGGCCCTTTTGTTTTCCACGTAATTAATATTGCCAATAATTAAGAAGTTCCGGGTCGAGTCCGATACCGATACGAATAGTATATTCACCTGTTACCTATTACCTTATCTGTACGTTCCGCATCTGACAGGCACACCTGCAAACGGTGTATTCAGGATTAATATGCTTTATACACGGGTCATAATCACAGGGTTGACACTACTAAATTGTCAAATTGTTACCTTTTGTAGTATTTTAATCAGTAAGACTTTTTAAGATAACAATACGGATACTACAAATCTGGACTAAAAATAAGGCGTATAGGTACAGTTTTCAATTTGTTAGCGGGCATGACCTAAAAACAGAGAATCAAAGAATTCAACTTTATTTATAACTAATAAAGGACAATGCTGTTGATTAAAACATACTCCATTCAAGGTCTTTTTGTTTTTTAAATAATTAATATTATTATGATAATTGATAAGTTCCAGGTCGACGGGTTCAAACAGAAAGATTTGAAAGCAGAGAAAACTGTGTATCTTATAAGCGGCATGACTTTATCAGGTGACAATACTAATACTGAAATAAGGCTTGCGCATAGTTATATACTTTAATTCAGTCACGGACCCGCGATATCACGGGTGTGTTCTAGTATATATATGTTACAGTAAATAGGTGAAATTAGGAATTACACGTAATTACTAAACATTTCAGTTAATACCTGTAATTACTAGACAATTTAGTAATTACCTGTATTTACTAACTTGATTTTTTGTTTTAAAATTAAAAACATAACTCAAAATTCAAAATAAGAAAGTAAAGGGGTAGGGATTTTAAGGGAGCTTACTTGAGGATGTAGGAATATAAGGCACATCAAAAGTGCATACTCTTTACTGTTTGTGAATTGAAACTGGAAAATGGTTGTTTTATATGTCTTGAAATTCTGTAAATGTATGCATGCAAGACAATGATATCAATCCAAAATTGATTTTCATAATTTTGTTAAACTAAAATGTCAATCATGCACTGTGGTTTAAAACTTTAAAATAACTTTCTCCAAATATCTTGGATTTCTATCAAACTTGGACAGAAGCTAAATGTTTATGATCATAAGATAATATCCGAAAGTAAAGCTTGTAAAAAAAATCCTTTTTTTTCCTATATCACTTATAATCAGGATAAATGGACTAGTTTTTTCCCAGTTAACATTGCATACACTCTGAAGTTTAAGTTTTTAAAACATTAGATTTTATAAACCATCCTGGATTTTTACCCAATTTTGACAGAAGTTTCTTATAGTACTAGTTAAAGATAGTATCTAGAGGAAAATTTTAATATTTTTTCCTCATTTTTGTTGAGCCTGCGATTAATAGCAAAAGTAGTCGAGACTGTTTGTTCTGCAAAACCCTTACAATTTTAATAGCTTAATACATCGATAACCCATCTTCAGCTAAGGGTTGAATTGAAGGTCACATGAATACGTATTCAATGAGGTCCAAATATTCACTCGAAAGTGCACAACTCATCAACCTTGTTTCTCAGCTAATTATAGAACTGGATTTTTCCATTTCTGATTTCCATTTCTGCTGTAATTGGTCAAAAATTATCTGTATAATACTCAACTTTAACCATTTTAGATTAAGACTAAAGTTACTCAGATTTAACCAAATATTTGAAAGTCCATAATTATTCAAGATATTTTGAATACAAATCAACCATTCAATATTCTAAGACTACTTACTGATCATCTAGTTATATTACCATAACTTTTGATCATCTGACCATAATAAAACATTGTTTTAGCAGTCAGTAAATAGGTGTAAAAACTCATTTTAAAGTTAGTAATTACTGGTAATAACTGGGCCGTTTCAGGAATTACTTGTATTAACTAAGTGCATCGGGAATTACCTGTAATTCCTAAATTTTAGTAATTACATGTAATTCCTAATTTCACCTATTTACTGTAACATATATATAGAGCCCAGGTGGTCGTGTGGTCTAGCGGGACGGCTGCAGTGCAGGCGATTTTGTGTCACGATATCACAGTAGCATGGGTTCGAATCCCAGCGAGGGAAGAACCAAAAATTTGCGAAAGCAAATTTACAGATCTAACATTGTTGGGGTGATGTTTGGACGAATTGTATATATTTATATACATATATTTATATATAAATTGAACATCCATTAAATTATGTATACTGAGTGCAAATGAAAATTTTTGTTTTTCAAAAAAATCTTATAATTTTGATTTTATTTATATAAGAACTTTGTATAGTTGATTGAAAATGACTTTTAAGTAACCGGTAGTTTAAGTTGATGCTTGAAGGTCTTTACCTAAACTGTTATACCCTACAAAATTACTTTTTTATAATACGATGAATTGAAGTTTGTCCTTTTCCATAATAAGAATTGTCTGTGAGGATTGCTTGCAAAGTTTGACTTTTAATCCTCCAATACACCGTATGTATTAAGGCGTTTGTAATAAGAATGAAAAAGAAAAAACCTTCTTGATCTCGTCAACTTGAAAATGTTTGAAACCGATGATTCGGTCATTTTCTTTTGATGTCCTAGAAAATAATGTGGAGTGTTTCAATTTTAAATTATTAAGCCTGAAGCTCATACCATCAAGTATACATTAGTAATTAGATTCACGTCGAGCTAATAGACAAGTTTTCTCATTTCTAATAAATTTTTATTTTTTGGATCAACAATAGTAATAGATATACTGGACAATTGATCGGTCAAATGAAATGCCACTAGGATTTTTTTTTATATAAAACAAAAAACAATAATCATTTTATTCATTAATTGAGTGTTGGAGCTGGCATGGTAGTTGTTATTTATGTGTTATTGTCATTCTGTTCATTTTCTTTTCTGACATCGGACTCGGAATTCTCTTGAACTGACTTTTAATGTGCGTCTTGTTATACGTTTACTTTTCTACATTGGCTAGGTTGAGATCTCATAAACATGTTTAACCCCGCGGCTTTTTTGTGCCTGTCCCAAGTCAGGAGCCTCTGGCCTTTGTTAGTATTGTAATATTTTTACTTTTAGTTTCTTGTGTATAATTTGGAGTTAAGTATGACGTCCTTTATCACTGAACTAATATATACATTTGTTTAGGGGCCAGCTGAAGGACGCATCTGGGTGGGGGAATTTCTCGCTGCATTGAAGACCTATTGGTGACCTTCTGTTGTTGTCTTTTCTTTGATCGGGTTGTTGTCTCTTAGACACATTTCCCATTTCCATTCTCAAGTTTATTACATTTATATCAAATCCGATAATTTACTTTAAAGTCCGGTTATTCGGTTAGCGTTTTTGGTATTCGATATACGGCCCTTTCGACGGTTAACGAAAACACTAGTTTTTATTGTTTCGTTTGTTGTATTTGCTGCTGTTTTTATTAGAAACTGCAGTGTTGTTTAACAGTAGTAGTGATGTTATAAATATATATATCAATATAAAGATAAATAAATAAACGTATCCCATTCTGAGGGAGGACCAATAAAGTCTTTTTGGTTTGATATTGCCTAAATTCTGTGTTTATGTTTATATTCTAACGTTTCACTTTTTTCACGAAAACTGGTTCAAACTATCTTAAACAAATAATTATGTTGTTGAATTAAAATGAAATATAAAGGCATCGTAGTCCGCACCCTTCATTTCATCACGATAGATATTTTCTAGAAGACAAAGTAAGAAACAGATGTAAAGTTAATTGAACACGAGATGTAACATGACATTACACATGAAAGGTACGAATGGAAAAAAAAATAAGATGGGTTCTTTATTCGAAATAAAATTACCAAATATGAAATGTTAAGTCACCACAAAATATCTACTTTAAATTGTAATCAAACGACTTCTTTTATATTTTTTTTAAAACGATTTACTCATACCCGACAAATGCAACTGAAAGTATTCGTACTAAATTTTCCCAGGTCGATTATAAGGATCGTGAAAGATCAAATCGAATGAGTAAACGAGACGATGAAAGTTACACTTTAAGTGAACGAGTATGGCCTTGAATGATCGGGAGAGAAACAGAGATCAAGTCAGTAATTGTTTTTGCTAGAAAGCGTGCAGTTATTACAAACACTTCGACACAGTTCCAAATTTTCGACGGATAACTGTGTCGAAGTGTTAGCATTAACTGCACGCTTTCCAGCAAGACTAATTGTGTATCTCAAAACTAGATAGTATCCGACATTCGGTTTGTCAATTTTTATTAATCAAAACTTAATTGATATAAACAAGAAAATGCAACTACTAACCTTTCAAGCGGCGAGTTCGACTGTAACTTCCGGTGTGTGTATATCCATCACGTGATTTTGATTGTACCCCTTGGCTTGGTCATACTCTTTTTCACTCATATATTCGTTCGCTCATACTTTGTCGAGACTTTGGTAGATTTAGAAATGGGCATACATGTATTGGACACTTTACAACTGTGTTTATATATCAGTATATATATAATATAAGTATGTTTTCTTTTGAATAGTTGCCTATTGTTGATTTGTTTGTTTAATGAAAGTCCACGCTGTTTAGTAATACTTTTGGCGTCCTTTTTATATATTCTATCTTCACATTATTGTGATTTCTTGCAATCCAAACTGACAAGAAACGAACATTGAAATGATTTTATGGTGTATCAATTTCATTAAATTGTCTAAAAATATTTGTTTGTACCATAAATATTTAAATAAGTTGATATGAACATTTTGATTTGAAGTACATGATCGTGTTGATTAATTCAGAATAAATATATTCTATAAAAAGGTATTTTTGAAATTCAATGCGGCCAATTTCGTTTTATTTTATGAGAAAAAAAACAGTATATATGTCACGTTCATATTGTAATTTTGTACAGGTTATAACATGTACAAAACTATTTTATGATTTGACTATCTTTCGTCCCTCTTTTATAATTTGTACAATGCCTAAATACAAATTATTACATATTACAAAAGTACCTCGTACATGTTATAACATGTACAAAATATTGGATAAATATTTTTTTTTAACCTGTACAAAATTTGAAAAATAATGATAAAGCAAAATATACATTCACGATCGAAATTTATCAAACAATAAAGAACAATAGTCAAATGCAAAAGAAGGTGCATTATTCACACTATGCATAAAATGTGTTTTTTTCATACATTTTAGAAATAAGTTTTTTTACTTGTTGCCACAAGGCATGTGACACTCGTTTGAGTTGCGCAATACATTCATTCTTGTACATTAACACCTACCAGACTTACAACTGCCTTTCACACACTGACAATGTTCGAAATTTTGCCCTCTACTTTATGATATCGTACCCACCATAACATTCATTGGGACTTCAGACACTTTTAAAGTTGCATTTGCAAGAAATGGAACCTGGTTTCTACTCAGGTATCCCTTTATTGTCCAACTTAGTCTTTCGTTCCAATTTTATAGCCGCCATGTTCGTTCACATTCATTACCACGCCTGTTATGGTTTTTTTTCTCATCGACAGGGCCAATGTAAATGGACGGAATAGTAATAATAACGTTATCATCTTGGGAAAGAACACTTAATCTGGTTTTTGATTTTTTGTTAGCTTGTATCTGCTGGCCAGAAAGGGCCCTTCCTATAGTGCACGCTTGATGTCAATATTTGAAATTTCATACAAACCCTCACTGGTATCGATAGCAGGAACGCGCATTCTTTCGATAAAGTATACCAGTAGATGTCATGCTGATACTTCCTCACCAACCACGTTAGCATCATTTCATTCAATAACCATTGTTTCTGTTTATAGTTCAATTGTTTGTTCATTGGTGTCTGCTAAATCATGACCATTCAATTCACCACAAGTTTTAGTGTTTGTGTCAATATTTATGTCCGTCTCTGACATTGTTTTGTAGGTTTCAATTAAATCCTTGTTTTAAAAATTCCAATAGGGAACATACTTTGTGTTGATACAATTTTATAGTTTCAATTAATTCAGTGTCCGTATGATTGTCTGCCTCAGTCAAATATTGCGTCAAAGTCTTCTTCTGTTTGAATATCAGGTAATAATTACGAATATTGTTTATTTGCTGCATGCTTATTTTAAAAGTTTTTAATGTATAAAAAGTATTTACAAAAACTATTTAACTGATCATTAACTGTATCAAAAAGGTATTACACTCACATGAATGGAAAATAACCAAAAATGAAAATATTATTGAGGTGAATGGCACGTGTTGTAATAATAGAAACATATTTTTATTTTCAAATTTTGTACAAGTTAAAACCATTTTAAGCAATATTTTCTACATGTTACTTTTGTACCACACATCCAAAGTTTTGGTTCCAATTTTCGTGAAAAGACCTATTGTTTTTCTTCTGATTATTTTTTTTTCTTCTGCCGTCTGAGATGCTTTTTTGTTTTACAACATATCGAATGGATGTTTGGCCAATGATTTTGTTCAGTAATTGAGATTTCAAAACTCACCCTGTGTGACCGAATCTTATAGGAGTTATCAACTGCGTCCCCTTTTTCTTGTTATCGCTATATCTCTAAAACCGTAAAAGATTTTTATAACTGTTTTCACCAAATTGTTCGTCTACTCTTAAGAATGATTTGTTTTATTTTGACTGAGTTGATCAGAAGACATCTTATGGGAGTTATTTTCCTTTGAAAATTTAAAATAAACGATATATTGGGTTAATTCATACGGTATAAGTTGTAGAGGCCTACAGTCTTTTGATATGAAGTCCTTGGTCCATATAAAGTAAATTGAGGTCAAGGTCAAAGGTCAAGGTCATGTTATAAATTTTGAATTTTGCTATCGTTATTCAAAAGAAACTGTAAAGTTAATGATATGATATGTTTGCAAAATCACTGTTTACAATAAGGCGCATCTTCAACTTATTCAGTCGCAGTGTTTTGGTTAACCCTTATAGGAGTTTTCTCCCCTTATGTATTTGAAATCATTATTTCTCCACAACCATACAAGTGATTGACCTCGGACCTTCTAATTTGAGTCCATTGACCCATGACCTTGAAATTGATGTCAAAGTCAAAGGTCAAGGTCATGCTATAAATTTTGCTTGTTATCGTTATTCAAAAGAAACTGTTTCAGTTAATGATATGATGTGTTTGCCAAATTACTGTTTACAATAAGGCGCAACTTCAAATTAACCTATTTAAGTCGAAGTGTATTGGTTAACCCCTTTAGGAGTTTTCTCCCCTTTTGTATTTGAAATCATTATTTCTCCACAACCATACAAGTGATTGACCTGGGGCCTTCCTATTTGAGTTCACTGACATATGACCTTGAATTTGAGGTCAAGGTTGAAGGTCAAGGTCATATTCTAAATTTTGGAATTTGCTTGTAATCTATATTCAAAAGAAACTGTAACAGTTAATGATACGATGTGTTTGTCAAATTACTGTTTACAACAAGGGGCAACTTCAACCCATTTAAGTCGAAGTGTTTTGGTCAACCCTTTTCGGAGTTTTCTCCCCTTTTGTATTTGAAATCGATTTTTCTCTACAATCATACAAGTGATTGACTTGGGGTCTTTTGATTTGAGATCACTGACCTTCGACCTTGAAATTGAGGTCAAGGTCAAAGGTCAACTTGACGTTCTAGATTTTGACCTTTTGCTTTAAATTTGTTTTTGTTCATTATAAAACAATTAAGTCTTCTGCATATACCTATTAATCTTATTTTTCTATATCAGTTGAGGTACCAAATTACATCAACAAGGAGTGACCCTTTCGAACATCTTTTTCTAAATTTCATTCTAATTATCGAGTCGGAAAGACCTTCAATTGTTCTCTGAAGAATTGATTTTTAATCTTATTTTTACGATTGTAATGAAATAGCAAGCACAACAATACAAATCCACTTGCCCTAATTGACCTTTCCCATGAAAATCGATATAGCGAAGGTTTGTTTTGTAAACATGATCCCATGGTAATTATTATGTTTCTGATGTTGTCTCGTGCTCATCAACCCGAAATCCATAAATGTAATACCAATGTTAAAATATAAATATAAAAACATATCCACATTTTGGTATTTGGGAGAGGAGGGAATTTATCAAGAACCTCACCAACCCAAACAGTCAATATGTATTGCCTGACAAAACATAGCCCTTAAGCCAACCACCACTTGGATATTGAATGAATGAGGATGTATCACATGTACTTCCGCCAAAGTTATCAACCAATGAGGTTATACAAATATCCTCAGTGATTGATATAATCTCACATCCAGTTCATGTTAAGTTATGGGCATAGAAAACTCTATAGTCCATACAGCATATTTGCAGGCCAATCTCAAATAACACCACTAGCAAGGTCTTCCCTTAAGGAATAGTATTCCCAATACTCAAAACAAAAATATCTGCAACACTTTGATTAAATATTATTCCTTAATTACGTTACAAGGCTACTAAACATTTCAAGATACATGTACACAGTTCTTTATAAATAGTTTCATTTTCAATAAATTCTCATTAATTTGAGCACATACAAACTTTTAAAAGTTTAAAGTAGCGTTAAGACAATGAACTCATATCAAAAGAACATTGTCATTGTTTGAGTAACATCTTCAGCATGTGGATTGCTTGTTGTAAGCAAAGGGACTTCGCCTTCAAGTGTAAACTATGCTGGCTTGTATCTTTCTTTACGGTTGTTGAATCAAACACGCTCTTTACTTTCTAATCAGGAACAATGGCAATTGTATTGCCAATTGATTCTATACAACTTTGCTATAAATATATAAACCAATAACAACTTATTTATTTGTACATAAAGACAGCGATACATGCAAGTCACACTTTGGAAAGGAAAAATCCTTTTGCCTACAATCCACGTGGAAAACAACTAGGGAATCAGTGTCCCTCGAACTTTAGACAAAGAAATTTAAGGTAAAAAGTTAACCAAACATAAAATGTGAGTATACAATTGTACTAAGTATACAAAATCATTCAATAAATAAATCAAAACACAAATATTGCAGCCAATATTTAAACACCAAAGACAAACAGATGTTTGTGCCATTTCAACACATCAATGAAATTATATACACATCCAATAGTAAACATCATGAAATTACGGACAAATTATTAGAATTACATTTTGAACATAAAGCTGCTTCCATCAGATCTTTTTTTAGTATCGTGTCGTAATGGCATCTTCTATCTTTCTCAATACAGACAAACAAAGTTTAGTGTTATATCCATATTTTACCATTATTTTTTTTTTATAATTATTTACCCTTTTTCTGAAATCAAAACATTAATACTTAAATTACAATTTGTTCTCACCGGATTATGATCAGAAATAATAATCCTATCCTTTTAGGTTGTTCGAACTCATTGACATGAATCATCGTGTAATGTCATATTGCTTCTCCTTCATTCATCAGCCTGTCAAAGCTGTAGGTAACACCATCTGAAAACAAAAACATTCTATTCAAATCTATGTACAAATCAAACAGACCGCTGGACGCGGACCTCTATGAAGACACCTTATAATTCAATACACATCACTCAAGAAAACAACATCAATATCAAGTGACATGTCACACTACATTATTCCACTTTCTCAATATTTCTATTCTTTTCTAACAAAGTCTTTAAAGAGCATTTTCTATCAGTATGTACGAAGTAATAATCAATGAAAAGTCCGCAGCACTCAATAGTAACAAAAGAAATTATTTACACTATAAACAATTTATTATTCTCCTTTCAAATACAGGTCTCCAAAATGACCAGAGCCCCAACTCCCACATAAAATATTATATGGCAATAGCAATTTGCCATGCGTTTAACCGGCGCACGGCTTATATACCTATATGGAGTTATTTTCTTTCAGAACGACCGGTTATTCTTTTTCAGAATCAACTCGGACGATACCATGTTTCAATGAAATATGCTCAAAGGCATAAAATAATGACCTGTGTGAGGTCATTTTTTTCCTTGATAAAAATGCAATCTATAATTTTCTTCAAAATTTTATTCGTCTGATAGTTTTTGTTGCCGATTTGGAAATTTATATTTTAAAGTTCAATCGATGATAGATGTAAAAGAACCTTCATTGCCCGTGTTTTAATTTTGGAAACAAATAACGCGTGAAGTTTTGTTAATTTATCGCTACAATAAAGATACATTATCATATAATATGTCAGAAGAATTTTAATATAGACTTTTATAAAGAAAAAGCCAGATTTAACATATTCGTGTGTTAGATTTTGAAAATCTCATTGAGTCACACTGAATAGGTAAGTTGATTTTTGGTTGCTTGATTAACGTCCAGTGGCAAATATTTCATGCATATTCAGGACGATAAACGCTGAATAGGAAATCATACTGTGACCTACATGTATTTATATTCGTCTTTGTGTCAGTTCTTAGCTTTTTTAAATTTATGTATACCTATTACTCTATCAAATGACCAACTAATAAGATAGTTTTATATTCTATTGAATAACATTAACGTAACTCAGAAAGGGGTCGGGTGCAGAGGGTATATAATTATATCCTGATTATCTGTTAATAAATGTATTGCTATTCAAAAGACAATCTTTCTGAATTTTTCATTCGATTCAATTAAAATTGTTAAAACCAATAAACACTTTTTTGTGACATTACAAATAGGAAAAAAATACCCCTCCCCCTTTTCCATTAACTAAGTGGTACAATAAATTACTTACAATGTGTCTTGTATTTGTCAAACACCGTTATCGGATGGTAACAATACGTTTGTGTCTTACTTCATGCAGGTACAGTAATATTTTTATTGTGTATGGATAATATTTTTTAAAAGGTTTATATCTAGATTTATTAGTGAGTTTTATTTCACATTCTAAATGAGCCGTAGTGCGTATTAAAAATTGAACGGATTAGAAAGGAATATCCCACTTTAGTGTTGTCGGTAATATAGGATACTAAATTTTGCAAATCTATATAAAAATAATATTTTTTGACGGTATATAAGTCAGATAATGCATATTTTAAGGTTTTTCTTGTCGTAGAAAACACCTCCGAGTGTCAGGATTACCCAAAGAAAGACCTCCCTACGGTTAATCCTGACACCCCTCGGTGTGTTCTACGACAAGAAAAAACTTAAAATATGCATTATCTATAACATAACAAATATCTGACCACCTGGGTTGATAATAACTACCCCAGGTCTATATTCCAAAACAATTTGCCACCAAGGTCAAACATTACCATCTAGCTCTATCAAGGAGCCACCAAGGCGAATATAAATGACCACCAAGGTCTTAAAGCTCCCAAGGCTAGTATTTTTGATTTAATGTTGCCACTAAGGCAAATGTGAAAAATAACCACCTAGGTCCATTGCCACCAAGGCATATATAAATGACCACCTAGGTCTATTGCCACCAAGGCATATATAAATGACCACCAAGGTCTTAAAGCCACCAAGGCTATATTACCACCAAGGCAAATGTAAAAAAAGTTAAAGAATATTGTTACTTTACCGTCAACACGTGGAACACGACCTTTCCACAGCTTGGATATTGAAAGAATGAGGATGTATCACATGTACCTCCGCCAAAGATATCAACCAATGAGATAAATGTTATAACTTGTATTTTTGCATTGTACCGGTTATAACATGTTCAATATTTTTGAACATGTTATAATAACCTGTACAAAAATGCAACTGACATAGATGGTCTTCTAACTACATGATTTGTTTTACAATCAAACTTAGAATACAATTTATGAATTGCTTAATAATTGGCTACACTTCATTCATAACGTGTGTCAGCTTCATGACAATTTTGTGAATATACAGTCCGCCAAAAGTTAATCACCACCTATTTGTATTGCATCGCATTTTTTTTTTCATTTAAAAAGATTTCTCGAAAAAGAGATCACATTCATGTAGTAATTTTGCTATCAAAAACCATAAAAGCTGTGGTCACAACTTAACTGATAGCACGAACGGACGCCTAACAAAATTGTTATCCGTTGGAGTCCGTTGATTTACTGGCCAAACAAATCGGTCGCGTAACGAATGCATAATGGACTTGCAACGTACGAGAAACGGAAACGTATAGGACAGAATGAATATCGAACGTACATCCAACGTATGAGTACCACATAAAACGCACACCTAACGGTGTCGGGAATTTAGCGCGAATATATACATGTTAACGTTGCTACTTTACTTTGTATATTATGACGTTACTTATAGCAATGGCTAAACGTTAGAATAAACACGATCTATACACAACGCATTTTATTTACTCTACACAACATTTATGGTGCCGTGACTGTCGGAAACAATGGAATCGAAGTTAAAAGCAGTACGTAGAGGACACAGAGGGTAAGTTACAAAGTTATTCAAGAAATTCGATGAGATTGAAAAGAATTCGGACTTACACAAAGACGATGTGAAACTAATTTCGGATGCAGTTGAACAGAAACAGAGGACTATCGTGGATTTGAATGAAAAGATCCTGGATTTAACGTCGGAGGAGTATGTAGAAGAGGAAATTCAAGAGTCTGATGAGTATATGTTTAATTTAGAGTCCAAGCTTCGGAAAATAGCTTTACGCCATCTTACACCACAAATTCATCGCTTACCAATGCCAATGTTATACGCAGCAATGAAACTGAAATGAATGTACAGCCAACCCATTCTGATAACTTCTGCTCCATGCAAAATACCCATCGTGACTTGCAGTCAACAAATAATTTGTACAATCAAGGCTTTTCTTCGGTGTCAAATAGTAGTCAAAACCACAGATTACCTAAACTAGATTTACCGCACTTTGATGGGGAAATTTTACAATGGCAAACTTTTTGGGATTCCTATGAATCAACTATTCATAAATGTTGTGTAAAGTAAATAAAATGCGTTGTGTATAGATCGTGATTATTCTAACGTCTAGCCATTGCTATATAAGTAACGTCATAATATACATAAGTCAAGTAGCAACGTTAACATGACTGTATATATTCGCGCTAAATTCCCGACATTCTCGGGGCCGGCAAAAGTTATAATAATGAAATTATTATAACTTTTGCCGGCCCCGAGAATGTCGGGAATTATTATAACTTTTGCCGGCCCCGAGAATGTCGGGAATTTATTCATTTTTATAACTTTTGCCGGCCCCGAGAATGTCGGGAATTTAGCGCGAATATGTATGGTCGGGAATTTAGCGCGAATATATACATGTTCATTATTATAACTTTTGCCGGCCCCGAGAATGTCGGGAATTTAGCGCGAATATATACATGTTAACGTTGCTACTTGACGTGTATATATTCGCGCTAAATTCCCGACATTCTCGGGGCCGGCAAAAGTTATAATAATTTCATTATTCCCGACATTCTCGGGGCCGGCAAAAGTTATAATAATTTCATATTATAACTTTTGCCGGCCCCGAGAATGTCGCGAATTTAGCGCGAATATATACATGTTAACGTTGCTACTTGACTTATGTATATTATGATGTTACTTATATAGCAATAGCTAGACGTTAGAATAAACACGATATATACACAACGCATTTTATCTACTTTACACAACAAACGGAGTGTACCAGATAAAACAAAATATATGCTCAAAAATAAAGGCGACAAATATAAAACATGTCAATCGCATAAATATTTAAAAAGTTTACGTGTAACTGGTTTTGGTTTGTTCTTCAAAATAACGCCAAAGGGTATTGTCTGGTCTGAATAACAGCTAATTGTTAGTGAAGACGTGCGTTTAATCTTAGATCAATAATGAATAATGAGCATGCATGACACTGAAGACATCTGACATAACAATAATTAACATTTCTGACTCGAAATTTTTAATTGCTATTTATCCTTTTCACATCCGTTCCTCGACCGTTTTATCCGTGTTACATCCGGTACGGTACAAGTCCGTTTCACGTCCATTCTACAGCCGTTTCATCCGTTATACATCTGGTAGAAGTGTGTTGGTTAATTTACCTACTGGACCCCTAACGGATGAATAACACACAAGAAACGGATACAAAACGGAAACTAAACGGACGAGAGCCGTAAAAAACGGACGCCTACCGGATGTACAACGGACACTTTATCCATTGAACGTTCGTTCAAAGTTTTGAACATGCTTTAAAATTTCCACCGGACAAAATGGACAACGACGGATAAAACGGACATTAAATGGAAATGAACTAACGTCCAACGGATAAGATAGGACGTCTAAAGGACATGAACGGATGTCAACGGACTTGAACGGACTAAAAAAAATATCATCCGTTCGGCGTTCGTTCGCGCTATCTGTTGTAGTGTGACCGGGGTTTTAAGAAATAATTAAATTAAGTTTGGTCACGTATTTAGGTTCTATGCATTTTAATTTTGCAAATTTCAAATCAGAAACATAATTTAACTTTCACTGTGATTTCATTTTTTACAACAATTTATCAACCAATATCATTAAAATTCTTTACAAATAATCTTTGGTATTTCGACAAATTGCTTGCTCTTTTTACTCGGTTACAATCGTTGACCTGTTTGGTCTATCGTTTTCGTCCATGTACAAGGGTCTTGACACAAGTGGTTGATTATTAGGATTAGAGATTACAATGTTTTCAAGCATCAAATCCCTGTTCATTTATGTTACCCTGCAGAAAATGCACACCCAGCTTACTATGGTTTGAGAAGCAACCCATTACTATAACACCAGGAGCACCGAATGCAGTCGTTGTGTAAATTTTGTTTTGGTCCAAAGCAGGTGTTTTTTTCGCTAAACTCATATATTGGTTTCTACTGGTCGTTACATAAACCGACTTTCACCTGATCTTTATTGCTAGCTTCTAATTTTACGGCGTCGATGGTCATCAGCCAATTAGAACCTGATTAAACGGAGCCTGACTGTTAGTGCAGGTTTCTTGACAACACGAAGGGCACTTAGATTGCCTCTATGAGTTCGCTAACCAATGTTCGAACACTAACACGACCACCTGGAGGCCAGTTGTGTCTACACTGCGGGACAGGAGTAAATGGGTTGGCTTTAGCACGACGACTCAGCAGTTTATCTTCACGACGGGAATATAAAAGGGGTCAGCCGGACCTTGGAATATCATTTACAGTTCCTGTGTCAACATGACGTTGCAAAAGTCTGACAATGACGGTGTGATAAACATTGAAATAGTTACCTATGCTGCTAGTGCTCCTACCGGCGTTTGACATGCTAAATGGTTGCAAACGATCAGCCACATTTAACTTACGCCTTGTCATATTGCACAATGACTTGATGAAGGTCAAATTTCACCTGTACTTGGAATAATAGGAATATGATTGAATGGTATCAAACAGTGTATTTGTAAACGTGCAGATGGCCTTTAATAAAAAGTTTATGGATTTCAATCTTTTTGGTCGTAATGAATTTGCTTTGTAGATATAGGATGATGTGGTGTGAGTACCAATGAGACAACTCTCCATCCAAATAACAATTCAAAACGTAAACCATTATAGGTTAAAGTACGGCCTTCAACACGGAGCCTTGGCTCACACCGAACAACAAGCTATTAAGGGCCCTAAAATTACTAATGTAAAAGCACCTAACAATGTTAGATCTGTTAATTTGCTTTCGCAAATTTTTTGATTTTCCCTCGCTGGGATTCGAACCCCATGTTACTGAGATATCGTGACACCAAATCGCCTGCACTGCAGCCGTACGGCTAGACCACAAGACCTCCTGGGCTTCACAAAAATAAAGCTTTCGGTGGCCTAGTGTTACCTTTTCTCGTCAGTTTTAATCTAGCGTCGTACTACAGTACATGATATATAAGGCATGGAGATGTTATTGTAACAGATCAGCTCAATTACATGTATCTATAGTAAAGGATCCTACAAATTAAAGTAAGATACGGTCACAGAAAATTATTATATATATAAGTACGTCGGAGACAGTGACATCTCTACAACAGATTATATTGTGGTGATACATGGCTGTATATATATAGACCACACGACCACCTGGGCTTCACAAACATAAAGCTTGTGGTGGCCGTGTGTTACCTTTCCTCGTCAGTTTAATCTAGTGTCGTACTATAGTACACGCTAGATTAAAAACTGACGAGGAAAGGAAACACTTTCGGTGGCCGTGTGGTTCCTTTCCTCGTCAGTTTTAATCTATATATCGTCGTACTACAGAACAAAATATTTGCGACAGCAAATTTGCAGATGTAAAATTGTTGGGTTGATATTTAGACGAGTTGTATATATAAATATATATATATAACAAGTCTAAAAGGGTAAAACATCACCAAAAACACAATTAAACGAACAATACGTTAGATATTTCGGATAACAGATATCCTTCCTCGGTAATTGCACGATGACAAATGAATCATGTCAAATTAAGACTCTTTCAAAATCTTGAAATTCATACAATTTAAGCGAACGCTGGAACAATTTTAAAATTTCTATACACGGCACAAAGACTACGAAGATATGCAAAAATAAAAATAGTTATTTACGATGTGAACTGGCACAACTCTAAATTCCCGAAGGTGGTGACAGTTGAGATGTTAAACAACTGCGTGGAAATACAGTCTCAATAAACACTCCTGATCGATCTAAGCTGGTATAATATTTAAAATGTGACAACGGTAGAGCAATTGCAACAGAGACTGCGTATTCAAACATCCCAAAAATATAGTAATTTGATGATAAGAAAAATGAGTGATGAATTTTTACTAAGGTTAAGTTATAGAACGTGGCTGTGTATTTACACATCCCTGCCAACTGTAAATGAAACTAGTACAATTCAAAAATTCCGGAAAAGTGTAAGAGTCCAGTACGGAAGCAGCTGTTACTGGACACAAGTGATGGCAGGAAATTAGTGATAGTAGAGAAAATGAGTGACTCTTTGGTGTCACGATATCTCAGTAACAAGAATCCCGGCGAGGGAACAATAAAACATTTGCAAAAGCAAATTTACAGATCTAACATTGTTGGGTTGATAATTAGACGAGTTATATACATAATGTACACAGCCATGTATCAACATCATTGCTGGTGATCCGATGGATAAATCTGTTGTAGAGTTGTCACTGACTCAGACGTACTTATAAATTTAATTATTTTCTGTGACTGCATCTTGCATTAATTTGTAGGATCCTTTACTAGAGATAATTGAGCTGATCTGTAACAATAACATTTCCATGCCTTATATATCATGTACTGTATTACGACGCTATATTAAAACTGACGAGGAAAGGTAACACCCGGCCACCTAAAGCTTTATTTTTGTGAAGCCAAGTTGGACGTTTGGTCTAGCGCACCGGATACAGTGCAGGCGATTTGGTGTCACGATATCTCAGTAGCATGGGTTCGAATCTCGGCGAGGGAAGAACAAAAATTTTGCGAAAGCAAATTTACAGATCTAACATTGTTGGGTTATAGACATATTGTATATGCATATCAACGGGTGTACATGTATACAATCATATACAGCTCTGAAATCGATCGAAGATTTTGAATAAGGAAAAAGGGAGGGGAGGGGGTTGCTGTCAAGCCGACGTCTGGAGTGATACTTGTCATTGGACTGAAAAAGACCAAAATGTGTACATAAAATGTCATAGAAGGCAACAGGGTTTCCATTTTTAAACCAAAAATGAAGAAGACATATTTACACAAACATGTATGTATGTCCTGAATTTTACCGGATTGTGTTTTCATTCAGAGCCATTGTATTCTAATATAAGCTTTTGTTTCCCCAATATCATAATTAATGTAGCTAACCTAGAATTAAATTAATTTAAAAACAACATGAAAAAAATTAAATCACGACGATAGATTTATATATTATTGCATAGGTAAACGCGTCAATTAAAAAGTAAACGAAAGAAGAGGACAAGGGACATTGGACTATTTACTGTAACTGAATGATTGTATATATTGTTTACTTATTTTGAATGTCACAAACTTAATGTGTAAAGTTAATATATATGGCAATAGATATTTGAATTTAATATGTTCGCACAAACTACTAGGCAGACAAAAACTGTAAATAGCAAAAGTAATTAAGGTTTGCGTAACGTCAATGTTCAGTTTCAGTATAGTTTGATCCTTTTTGTTCAGAGACAAGAATAATAAGGTCGACTTCATGCGATACCTTATTTTTATGGTTCAATAGTCAATGTTTAGTTACTTAATTTGTATAAGTCTGGTTCTTTGTTTTTGTGTGTGTATGGAATGATTGTAAGTATAAAAAAGAAGATGTGGTATGATTGCAAATTACACAACTCTTCACAAAAGACCAAATGACACAGAAATAAACATCTATAGGTCACCTAACGGCCTTTTTCAACTGATTTTTATAGTTCGTTATTATGTTGTACTGTTTTACCACTGTCTCAGGTTAGAGGAGGGTTGGTATCCCGCTAACATGTTTAACCCCGCTACAATTTTTATGTATTAGCCTGTCTTAAGTCAGGAACCTGTAATTCAGTGGTTGTCGTTTGTGTATGTGTTACATATTTGTTTTTCGATCATTTTTTTATATAGATTAAAGGCCCCAAAATGACAAATGTACAACAATTTAAACGAAAAAAACTAACGGCCTTATTTATATACAAAATTAACCCATCACCAAACGACAACCACTGAAAAATGGGCTACTGACTTGGGACAGGCATTAACACACAGAAAATGGCGGGGTTAAACATGTTAGCGAGATCTCAACCCTCCCTCTAATCTGGGATAATGGTTTTACGGTACAACATAATAACGAACTATAAAAATCAGTTGTATTCATCAGATGGGTACACATAGAAACACATCAAACAAACAAACATACAAAGTGGACTTGGCAGGGTACTTGTACATCCCAAAAACAAAAAGACACTAAGTACAGATTTGAGAGTAATCACAGTTCCTAATAGCTAGTTCAAAACCAATAACAACTATTTAAAAAAATCGTGCATCTAAGACAAAATGAACAATCATTATGTATATTAATTACACATCCAATATCCAATGGATTTAGAGTAAAGACGTCATAGACAGTCAGAGAAAAACATGACCTTGTGCAAATCCAAGATACTGGTACCGACAGATTATAGATACACGAATGTGCATATTATTTAGTTTGATTTAAGAAATAATTCATGGGGGCTTGAATATATCGTGATTTTACCACGGGTTGGCCCTTTATGACAAATAGTTTACCCTGAGCGATAGCGAGGGGTAAAATATAGGCATAAAGGGACAACCCGTGGTAAAATATAGATATATTCAAGCCCCCATGAATTATTTCGATTCTAATAGGGAAAATACGGCAATTCTTTTGGATAAAAGCGCTCTAGGTGGAGGCTGATATTTGCCGTTCCCATAAATAAACGCACCATTCAATTGGCGTAAAAGAATAGAACAAACTGAATAAGTGACATGCTTAAACTGTTTACAATAATGTATTCAGATAGTTTTGGATGAATTTAATGATAGTTTACTCAAATGTCTTATATGTTTAAAAACAAAAATTGGCTTATATCACATTTAAGCATCGTTTGTTTACGTTTTCTTGTTGTGATGATTTTCGGTTTCACATGCATGTATTTTCCCCTAAAATGCTTATATACTGACGTCATTGTTCTATGACGTCGTGTAGCTCATTCATTAAAATACATATGACTTGGGAGTACAATAGGAACAGTCCTAGCAATATATTCATATTTTACCACGGGTGTGTACTCAAAGCGTTGAAAAGACGTCATGTGAGAATAACTGATAACACATGTTTATATAATATATCGGTTAAGAAGTGTTCATCTGGCCTTGACCCGATTGTAATAAATCATTGATAATGTTCAGTTTAAGTCGAGATTCTTGTAGTTCAAAGTTATCCTTACGAATGAACATAAAATCATTTTTGGTAAAAAAAAAAAAGCAGGCGAGACATTTCAGCATGTTCACACTTGTATGCAGGAATTCATAGCAGACAAGCGTTCAATATATAAAAAAAAGCAGCTTAAGGATCTTAATTCAAGTCGAACATGACCAAAAACCATTTGGAGCTCTTATAAGAATTACTGCCCTTGGAAGGTGACTTTCATCTTATTTGCAAAACACATAATAGAAAGTGAAAAAAAATGATGGCAAAGATGTAATGCAAAATAAAATATAATAATAAGTCAACATGATTAGTTTCTAGCGTCCCTTTGGTTCTTTCGTCTCTCTTTCATTGAAAATATAACACATTTTACGACAAAGTCGTCATTTCAACGAACCATTATTATTTGATGTCATTTTTTTTAATTCCGAACCGCTTCCTCGACTTGAAATGCATCCTTTTACAGTACCAATTTGTGTAATTTACAAAATGCACATATCAGTTGCATACTGATTTCAATTCTAAAAGAATGTGCAATACAATTTCAATGTACCCAACTTACTCTTGAATGTGATATTTCTTAGTATATAAATATTCAGTTTTATAATCATATATGTAAATATGATTTCGTAACATACTCCCAAACTCAAATCATATCAATGGCGCTGTATCGGTATCTGTGTTAGAATAAAGTTGAATCCGAAAATCATGTTAAAACTATGAGATTGGTGAACATTGTCAGTGACAATTTCTGGATGTTGGCGTGTCTTTACAACACAAAGATTTGACCGTGATCGTCTATGGTATATCTAAATGCAGTCCCAGAAAGAAAGTTGTATCGCCGCTCCAGGTCTTTGTTTGATAATTATAATCAATTGATTAACCGGAAATCATTCAAGAAGAAATATATTGCTTATCTGTGTAAACTATGACTTGTAGATTTTGTTATTTTTAACAAAAATTCTAAACTGATAACTTATGAACTGCAATCTTCAGTTTACAATCAGATCTATGTTTGTGTTTCTCCAGCATATGCTAATTTCCTTAAGTTTCTTTGCCATTATTATCTCAATTCTTGCCAGACAATGTCAGGATTCCCTTGAAAATCTACGAGGGGTTACAGCTAAACACTTGTTTATATTAGATCATATAAAAACTTATATTTCGTACAATCTTTTAGGTATTGCTTTATAATTATCAGGTGACAATGAATTGGCACGACAATCGTTCTTGTAATCTTTTGATATATTCCCATACCATAAATACAACTCAGCCTTTAAGGTCAAGGAACAGTAAATGGGCTATGTCGCAGATTTTGCTCAAATTTTGCATACAATCGTGGCTCGGTGAACTACAACTGACAATCTTTATTGCAGATTGATTTTTTTTAATATGGGTGAATATTTGTATGGAAAGCACTTAAAATCAGCGAAAAAACATACAAAATTTGTCTTAAAATCGCCAAATCTTTTATTCTACTCAATAGATTTTTCTTTAAAAACTGTATGTTGTTGACACATAAAATTCCGTTATAATGATGCAAAATAAAGATAGGGTCACCGACTTCGTTTGTTGTCTAAAAATCATTTTTTCACCTTGTTTGTAGTGAAAAACGTCAACAATCAACGTTTTACGGCCGGCAACACGGCGACGTTTCGATTATTTCGACGTTTTATAGTATTTTTTCACAAAGAACACAACATTGAATGATGTATACCGTAAAAACGAAGTCGGTGACCCTATCTTTAATTTATATCATTATAACAGTAATTTATGTATCAACAACATATAGTTTTTTAAGAAAAATCTATGGAGTAGAATTAGAGATTTTGTAATTTTAAGACAAATTTTAGTATGGTTTTATGCCGATTTTATGTGCTTTCTATACAAATGCTCACCAATTTTGTAAAAATTCAATCAGTAATATTTTAAATGATAAATGAGATAAATGCATTATTATTTCGATTTTAAGTTGAAGTTCATCGAGCCAGATTTGTATGCAAAATTTTACTGAAATCTGTGACATAGCCCATTTACTGTCACTTGACCTTAATAGTCTCTTTTCAAAAAGTTGAATGTAATATCATTGTATTCGGTTGAACAAGCAAAATAATTTTGTGAGTTCATTTTATGATTTTTAATTATAATATATGATAACTGTATTATTAGTAAATCAGTACTAACGAAAACAAGATATGTCGTAAAGAATAATACAGTTATCTACCTTTCATCACATAATGTATGTCTGATCGTATAAATAAAACCACTACTTACTGTGATTTAAAATGAAATTAAAGAAGAACGTCGCCAGTCCGAAATCAATTACTTCGATATTGAATGGCATTGGTTTTTGGTTGGCGTTTATTTGACAATTAGGGTAGTTCTTTTAAATTGATCAAATTTTTCCCTGCTCTTACTCGAATTCAATTTTTAACTTGTGACATTATAGCATGTAAACCACTTATTTAATTTTATTCATATATTCGCTTACTTGTAAAAAAAAAAGAAGATGTGGTATGTTTGCCAATAAGACAACTCTCCACAAGAGACCAAATGACACAGAAATTAACAACTATATGTCATTGTATGGCCTTCAACGATGAGCAACGCCCATACGTGTATTTCAGGATATTAGATTTTTTTGTAATTTTGTAAGAGCTGAGATCCGAATGTCATCCCTGATCAAAGACCCTCCGCAAGAAGAATGATTAAAATTCATTTGATAAATTTCTATATTTTCACATCTTTACGCCATTTACGAGTCGTGTGTAGACGAAACGTGCGTCTAGTGCATCAAATTATAAGCCTTGTATATATTAGAAATAGGAAATATTCAACTAACGTGAAAATGAATGATATATAATGGGGCTGTTCATGCGTGTAGCATCACCACAGGCTAAAATGTCCTAATAACTATTTACACCACTGGGTCGATCCCACTGCTGGTGGACGTTTCGTCCCCGAGGGTATCACTAGCCCAGTAGTCAACACTTACATGTAAGTGATTACATGGTGACATGAATATTAATAATGTGGCTATTTTTTATAAATTTCCTGTTTACAAAACTTTGAATATTTCGAAACAAACTAAGAATTTTCTTATCCCAGGCATATATTACCTCTGCCGTATTTGGCACAACTTTTTGGGATTTTGGATCCTCAATGCTCTTCAACTTTGTACTTGTTTTGCTTTATAAATATTTCGATATGAACGTCACTGATGAGTCTAATGTAGACGAAACGCGCGTCTGGCATATTAAATTATAATCCTTGTACCTTTGATAACTAATTGCATTCTACGTTTTGCTGCAAAATAAAGGTGTCTGGTAGTAATTCGTTCAAACAAGTGTATGCGAGTTGAAACATGTTCACCCCCCTTTTTCCTGCAAATAATTAAATGACGTTTTAAAAGTATATGTGATTTCATATTGAACAGCGCTATATATTGAAATAGATAAAGGCAACAGTAGTGTACCGATGTTAAAAAGTCATAGATCAATTGAGTAAAAAACAAATCTGGGTTAAACACTAAAACTGAGAGACATCAACTATAAGAGGGAAAAAACGGAACAACAGGTTCACTGAGGTGCTAAAAAAACGCCAACATACATAGAAACTCCCATATTCCTGATTTGGTACGGAACATTTTAAGAAAAATGGTGTGTTGTAAGATTGTTTTCATAGATAAGTTCATGGAAATATAGCGGGTAAATTTAAGTACGTCGGATATTATATTAATGGACGAACTTTTTGCTATCATTGTATCTATATGTTTGATGGTTATTATGATGAGACTTAGGTAGACGTAACGCGCGTCTGGCGTATTAAATCACACTTCTGGTACTTTTGATTACTATTTACACCGCTGAGTCGATGTCCCCAATGCTTTCACCAGCCCAGTAGTCGGCACTTCGGTGTCCACATGAATATCAATTATATGGTTATTTTCATAAATTTCCTGTTTACAAAGCTTTGAAATTTCGAAAAACTAAGGATTTTCTTATCCCAGAAATAGATTACCTTAGCCGTATTTGGCACAACATTTTTGAATATTTTGGGTCCTCAATGCCAAACAACTTTGTACTTGTTTGGCTTTATAACTTTTTTTACCTAAGCCTCACTGAAGAGTCCTATGTAGACGAAACGCGCGTCTTGCGTATTAAATTATAATCCTGGTACCTTTGAGAACTTTTGATGACTATTATGTTATTATATTACAAAGAGATAAGGAAATTTGTACAAGAAAAAAAAAGAAAAAATCGAGTTAACTAACTAAATAGGGGGAGATAAATAACAATCGTTACTTCTCTTCAACGTCAGTGTTTGTTATATGCCATATGTATGTATGCTTGTTAGAGAAACACCATAGGCTTCATCCGCTAGCTGTTTCCTATCTCTCTCCATCCAGAAAAATTGGGAATTTGAATTTAGTTTTCAAATCTTTATGATAGAGTTAAGACAGAGTTTTCTAATCACTGAAGACTTCAAGACGGCTATAGTCGTGAAATTGCCTACATGAAAACATGATTCATTTCTCACAAAAAAAATCTATTTTCGTTCAATAAAATACTATGTATATGTAGTTAATTTTTTTCTTTTAAATTCAAACTATATGAATTATATTTTGATTTGCCAATGTCATTTAACGTCATTGTACCCTAAATCCTGTAAATGAAAGTTGTAAACTCAATGAACAAAAAACTTTAGATAGATCATACAGTTAGGTTTTCACCAAGGCACTGGCTACGGTTACATGGAAATGTAACAATAATAAAAATATTATTGTTACATAGGAGACTAAATGCCGGAATGCAAAGTCGGGTAAGGAACCGATTAATTACGAATGTAACAATAATTACTGAGGCTACGGTTACATGGCGTTATTGTTACATGAAAAACAGCAATATACGATGGGTCTATTAAAATGTACTAGATAATAAAAATTAAAGACATTTATTTTATATTTACAATACATACAATTATTAAATATAAATTCTTTAATTATTTATTTGCAATGACATTTTCTACATATCCAGTAAGTGGTTTTTGGAGCATTTCTGAGTCCGACACATTTTTGGTGAAACCACTCAAAGCAGCCATCACACACCAGTGATGCCGCACTGTGAACGTCCGTATCACATACTGTACAGTTCCATTCTGCGATATCCCTTTTTGATGATAATGCAACCTTTAATGTTTGCCATGCTTCCGGTGAGAAATACTTTTTCACTCGAGCAATGTTTATGTTCTCATCTAATATTTTGGTTGGAAGCATGTGATGTAGTTTTATGTCATCTTTCAGTATGGTCACATTGCCGTCCGTTATTTTTTTTAGAACTGCGTTTATATAGCTAAATGAAATTTAAGTCTTGATATTGTTTCAGTTTTGTTTCAAACGAATCCCAAGTTTTAAATTTTTCACCCACAACAAAATTGGTCAAAAGAATCTCTTCATCCATTGTGCATTGTATAATGACAGTAATACGAGGAGTTGTGCAGTTCAACTTAAGGTGAACACTTTTCTCAGCCCGAGTTCTCAACAACAAACCATTGGTCTATATTTTCGCCTTTGGCACTACTTATCTTAAGTAGTATCTTTTAAACACCAAAACCATTTATACGTTAGAAAAAACAATTTAAACACCATTTGTTAACGATAATATTTATTATTCATCATTGTTACAAGTATTATTTAGTACATATGCAAGATTAAGGCAACAAAACTATACAAGATTTAAGTTTAATGATTGCTGTTTTTCATGTAACAATAACGCCATGTAACCGTAGCCTCAGTAATTATTGTTACATTCGCAATTAATCGGTTCCTTATCCGCCTTTGCATTCTGGCATTTAGTCTCCTATGTAACAATAATATTTTTATTATTGTTACATTTCCATGTAACCGTAGCCAGTGCCAAATATGCCTTTCACCAATTGGCTATGGAGGTTTCTCATCAAAACGTATATAAATCACATGTAGATAATTCTGTAAACAAATTACATCGATTTTTACTATAGTGAAATCAAATGATTTTAGTTAATCTACCAGTCGAAAGATGTCAAAGTTAATGTGACGGAGTAGAAATTACAAATATTGTTTACCCTTTAACAAAAGTTTAAAAAAATAATTAATGAGAGATTATTTAATTATTTTCCGATGGAAATAGTAAAGTTGTAGGCTAAGGTTCCGTAGTTGTTGAAAATAATTCTCTTAAGTCGTAATTGGTTTAAACGCTTTAAGTCCGATCAAAAGCTATGGCGCATCTTTACATCCATATCATACTACAAAAAGGACCCTAAATGACCACGGTTCTAATGACGTGTACAGAGAATCAAACCCACGATTGGGCATACATGTAGTTACGCTGTTCTGCATGTTTAACTACATTTGGACATGCCAATGTTTAGATAGAATTATATCATAGTGGCCACGTTTTGATTATGTTAAATCCCTTCTTTCACCTTCTGTTTATAATTATAATTATTATATAGATAACAATGTATGACAGCTTCTAGATAGACGGTAAACTAAAGAACTAGGATGACTTTTTGTGACTATAAAACAGGGTTTTCTTTTATTATACTAAGTAACTTCCACAAATCTTATGAATGAAGTTTTGAAGGTGAATACAGGATTTATTACGTGTGTGCTATATTTAATTTCACAACAAATCACACAGTTAGCTGATCATCTATGCCAGCGGATATATATATACCTGTTTCACTTTTAATAAAATAAAATTGTACGCATTGACTTTCTAAAATACCTTTAAATAGAATATATTAACTCTAAAATAATATACAAAATCAGATACTGAATATAATGTTTAAGTAAGTTACATTTTATAGTAAAAACAAATCTACAAGACAATGTAATGAAATTGATACACCATAATATTTTTATAATTCTCTAGACAGTTGTGCTTGAAATCATATTGTGAAAATCTAAAATATATAAAGCGAAAACATAAAAAGGACACCAAATTCATCTAAACAACGTTGAATTTCATTGCAAAAGTGAATTAACAGTGGTCAGTCATTCAAACACAATCCTAAAGTGTTTATTCAACATGTCCATCTCTAAAATCCTCTATTCAGTATTTAAACAATTTGTATATAGACTGTACATATGAAGAGGAGCTACCTCATTTACAATCATACTAAATATTCTTCTTTTTCTACAAAGGAAAAATCGCCAAGTCAACTAATTTGTCAACAAATATACTTATAAAGAAAAACTGAAGACAAGTGCTGATGAATTTTATTTGAACTTACATTTGTGGCGGTGCTAAAAATAGACTATTTGTTCGAAAACAATACCTCCTAGGAGTGACCAGGGTATACGATATAGGTCATTTTATGGTATTCAAGTACGACAGTCAGTTAACCATCGACTATTTGGGATATCCACACCGCATATTAGTCTGAATGAGGACGTTTATCTGATACCTTGTCAAGAGACAGTGGCACGTCCAACTTATCACTGTCTTTCATTCATTCACTTACATTTAACTACTTACTTACTTACTTCTTCTAAACACACTGTTATGTAAGTTCAATCGCCGACAGAGTTTTTTCACTCATTCACGTTAAATCGTTGTCTAAATATATCTACATTTATATGTCTCTCATTCAAGTTATCGTCCTCCCTTTGATTGCGTAATCTTTCGTTCGTTCACTCTCTTTTTCTCGTTCATACTGTCATATTCGCACAATCTCTTTCTCTTTCGTTCACACTCTATTTCTCGTTCATTCACTCTCTTTTTCGAGTTCATACTGTCATATTCGCATGATGACTTTCTTGTTCGTTCACCGTCATACGAGCGAGAACTGTAGCTCGCTATAAAACCAGGTTTAATCCACCTTTTCTACATTAGATCATGCCTGTACCCAATCAGGAATATGACGGCCAGCTTCCATTCCTTTGATGTGTTTACTTTTTGTTTATCTTATGAAAATATACATTCCAAACATCATTACAAGCGTTGAACAAAGTATTTTAAATAACTCGCTGAAACAAAAGCAGCACCAAAATTAATACAACTAACAATACAATACAAAAGATACACCAAGACCATGTTTATCCCTCCTCGTTTCAATCACAAAAATGTGGAACAACTGTTAATCATTTCCCCTATCCCAAAACACCGTCTCAGATAAGAAGGGATTATATAAAAAGGAATGGAAAGAGGATGTTTAAAAATAATGTGTGTCAATTTTATGCTTTGTCCTAACTGTGTATTGTTACCTAAAAACTTTATATTTTGGAAAGTGGACGACCTGGATGCTTCATAATTTGTATATAGATGCATTACGTTAAGAACTTTCCATCTGTTACATGTTCATTGTCCTTGGTCTCATTTTCAGATTTTTTGTAATGTATATATCTCTCTTATTATGAGTAATAGGATAACAAAATATTTGGTATGTGCGTACCTTGAAATGTCCTAAGGCCCGTCAGACAGTTTTTCACTTGACCTCGACCTCATTCTATGGATCAGTGAACAAGGATAGGTTTTGGTGGTCAAGTCCATATCTCAGATACAATAAGCAATAGGTCAAGTATATTTGAAAGAACTGTAAGATGAACATGCCCAACTGGCATGTGTCATCTGAACAGACCTCATTTTCATGGTTCAGTGGTTATAGTTAAGTTTTTGGAATTTTGCTCTCTTTTTCTAATACTATATGCAATAGGTCAACCATATTTGTTGTATGGAAATATTTTTTGATGTACATGCCAGTCTCGCAGGTTTTATATGAACTTGATCTCATTTTCACGGTTCATTGCTCAATTTAAGTTTTAGGTGTTTTTTTTGTCTGTTTTCTTAAACTATACGCAATAGGTCAAATATATATGTTGAATGAAAGAATAGTTAGCTAAACATGTCTGCCTGGCATTATGTATATGACATTGACCTCGTTTTCATGGTTCATATGTCAATGTTTAGTTTTCTTGGTAAAGTCTGTTCCTAGAAACTATAATCAATTGGTCAACTATAATTAGTGAATTGAATGATTGTAAAGGTGTACATGAATTTCTTGTTCGGTTTATATGACCATGACTTCATTTTCTTAGATCATGTTAAATTTATGTGATAGTTGTAGTAAAGCTTTATATTTAGGACTATCAACAAGTTTCAATGATTAGTAATGAAGGCGAGACTGTTCAGTGTGTGCATGTTTGTATAATTGGTAAGTATTTCCATGTAAATGTTAAACCGACGAGGAAACGAGCAACCAAATTAAATTGACAGTGGAGAGATTGGAACTTTAAAGAAGAAATATAACAATCAATTCTCAATGATTGAAACTAGGGTATTAATCGTTGGTTTAAATGTCATGCCATATGAGAAATTGATTGTTAGAAAAGCCGCCTGCTTCATCCGCCCATCGTTTTCTATCTCTCGCTCTCTACTAAAAGTGAAAATGTTTTCAATGTGAACTAAGTTTTAATATCTTGATACGTATATGATTGCATAGAGGGGGCGGTATCACCGAAGACATTGAAATGACTTAAATCATTTTTCTTCCACTCATCTTTATATTGTCGTTTGATTTTTCACATTTTTTAATACTTGTCATCTTACATAATCATCATAATGCTCTCGTTTATTACAAGTTCATGGAACAAAATCAATAAACTGGCTTTGACGATTAATTAAGATAACGAATTTTAAAATATTGAACACGTACACGGAATTCGAGGGGTTAACATTGATATAAGCATTACTGGTATGTGAAAATACAATGGCAGATCCAGTAGAAAAGAAGACAATAAAACTAATTCCTCGTGAAAAAAGAAAAATCTCAACTCTGTATAAAGAACCATTATAAAAAAAATATGGATTTGGTTTAAGGTAAGATGATTACTCTTATCAGATATGTCGTTTTCGTTTGGTTTAGCCGAGCTTCCCCGACTTCGTCGAGCTTCCCCTTATTTCGTAGAACTCACTTAATGGATTTAATGGTAATGATTAAGTTATTTTTAAGCATTATTTTTTTGCCAACAATAAGATATTCAATCTGTTTAAAGAGCTATATGGAATACAATATTATTATGGTTTTGAAAACCGCTTATATCAAAACTTTACTAATTTCTCACATACAAAATATTATCTTCATTACAAAAAGTATTGAATAGTGTTGTCAAAATATTTTCAATAAATGTAAATTAGATAAATCATACTTCGATTTTTCAATGTAATATAGCGTCATTGTACCATAAATCTTATGAATGAATTTTGTCAACTCAATGAACAAGGAACGCTACACCGATCATACAGTTAGGTGATCATCAATTGGATTTTTAGGTTTCTCATTAAAAAAGTATATAAATTACATGCAGATAATTCTGTAAACAAATTACATCGATTATTATTACCGTGAAAACTAGATGTTTCAAACTAAAGTCGCCATGTCAAGTCTGATGTTTTTAAAAGAGTGCCGGCAAACAACATTATAACATTATATTCAAAATAAGCAGAACATAACTGCTGAGCAGCAATCGGTTGTCCCTGTAATGACGTGTTATATAACTGTAATCCTTGTGTATATGATAAGTTTATCTTCTTATTCGGATAAGGGTTTTATCACACCTGGCCCAAAAGGACCAAGTAAGGTTTGTAATCGAGTGATGTCACTCGTTCGTCGTCGACATCTATCGTCGTCATCCATTAACTTTTTAAAAAATCTTCTCCTCTGAAACTACCCCGCCAAATTAAACCAAATTTGGTCTGAATCATCCTAGTTTTTAATATTTTTCCGATGAATCTCCTCAATCACAACTGAGCTGGTCGCTTTAGCTTAAAATAGAATTTAGGGGTAAAATGCAGTTTGGGTGATACTTGTGAAACTAAAGCATTTAGAGACAATCTGACTAATTAAAAGTTAAATGTTCATCAAGTCAAGATCAATCTGCCCTAAAATTGTCAGACAAACAGATAACCAGTTGTTGGGTTGCTGCCCCTGAAACGGTAATTTTAATGAAATTTTGAGGTTTGGTTATTATTTTGTTTGAAAATAATATAAGATAGAGATAAATTTTAAAAACGAAAATGTTTAGCAAAGTAAGCTCTTCAAATAAGTCAACACGATCAAAATTATCCATTGACCGCGTCAGGAGTAATTTCCATGTAAGGTCAATTTATCGCAATTTGTCATAAATAAGTGCAATTGGTTTTTCTATGCCCCATTGATGGACAATATGTTTTCTGGTAGTTGCGTCCGTTTGTTCGTCCTTTCATCCCTCCTTGCGTCCGTCCGTTCGTCCGAATATCCCGTTTCAGGTTAAATTTGTTGGTCAATATAAGAAAAAGATATGGAATGATTGCCAATGAGACAACTATCCACAAAAGACCAAAATGACACAAACATTAACAACTATAGGTCACCGTAAGGCCTTCAACAATGAGCAAAGTCCGTACCGCATAATCAGCTATAAAAGGCCCAGATAAGACGATGTTAAACAATTCAAACGAGAAAGATAAGGGCCTTATTTATGTAAAAATAAAATGAACGAAAAACAAATATGTAACACATAAACAAACGACAACCTGACTTGTGACAGCCACATACATAAATAATGTGGCGGGGTTAAACATGTTAGCGGGATCCCAACTGTCCTCCTAACCTGTGACAGTGGTATAACAGTACAACATCAGAACATGAAGAACGAACTATAAAAATCAGTTGAAAAAGGCTTAACTCATCAGATGGATAAACATACAAGTGGACGTGGCCGGTTACTTATAAGGTTGTTTTGATGAAGTTGAAGTCCAATTAACTTGAAAGTTAAATTAGAGATTTTACCCCATTTTCACGGTCAAGTGAGCATAAAAAAATAATAGTGTGGATTGGGCATCCGTGTACTAGGAACACATTCTTGTTTACAGTTGTTGTCCATTCGTTTAATGTGTTTTAGCTTTTAATTGTGGCATTTGATTAATGACTTTTCGTTTGGAATTTTCTTCGGAGCTCAGTATTTTTTTTCTATTTTTATTAAAAAGCTTTTCTAAGTAATCTACCGGGCTATAAGATTAGATTAAGTCACAAATTTGCAAAAGAGTATCTTGATTTAAAAAACAATGTACCCGATGACCCTGTCATCCAACATAGATGGCCACCATGGCTAAAATTAAAACTTTTAACAAGTTTACAAATCCTTACAAGTTTGTACAAATTTTCCATCTATTTCATTTTGAATGTAATTTTTTGTAATGTGATTGTTCTCTTTTATTACATTATTTTACTGATATCTATATCGATAGCACTAATGTATACATAAGTACATAATTGACTTTCAGCTGACAAATCTTATGAATGAAGTTTTGAAGATGAATACATGATTCAAAACGTGTGTATGTCATTGAATTTCACAACAAATCACAACTTAGCTGATCATCTCCACCAGCCAATGTATATACCTGTTTAACATTCAATCAAATGACATTGTTCGCATTGACATTACTAAATAACTATAAATGGAATGTACTTATTAAATTTCTTTTCGTTGAGACTTGGGTTTTTCCCCTGTGATACTATTTATAAGTTCAAGGCTGGACAGTGAGAGTAGTTGTATAACTGTTATAAATATAAATGGGTAAAATATGCTCGTGAAATATTTTGGCGGTTTAAAAGGTAGGGTCCCGTTATATTATAAAAAAAATATTTGCGGTTGTCATTTATCGAAAGTGCTCGCTAACAGTAACTACGACAATCTTTGCAGGTTATTGTGTCATAAGAATATGTACATATATATGATTATGAATTGTTTAATTTCAGTCCATTTAAATGTATTGGACAAATGTGTTTGTATTTATAATATGTTGGTTTATAATGTTATTAAACATTGCTTACTAGAAAAGAAAAATGAAGTTACTGCGAGCAACTAAATCCATATCTAGAGTTTTGTTTTATTTATTAAACCAAGGATTTAGTAAAGAAATGTTTTAAATTCGGACGAGTATGGCGAGGGAGAATTTAACCCTAAAATAATATACTAGTACACAATCAAACACTGATCAACAGTGCTCAAGTAAGCTATTTCCTTTCATAGTACAAACAAATGTACAAGACACTATACTAGTTATGAAATCAATACACCATAAATTTGTTTCAATAATTTATTTTATGTCAATTTTGCTTGAAATGAAATCGTGAAAACTTTACAAATTTACAGAAGGAACATTAAGGACACCAAATGTATCATTGGCAATCATACCACTTCTTTTTTATGCAAAATACATCATTTTTGTTATTGAATATACAAATAAAGTAAAACTAACGACAATCAATGACAGATATGTTACATACATGTGGGGCAGCATAAAAATAGGCTGCATATTCATGAACGATACCTCCAAGGGGCGGCTATGGTAGACAAAAAAGGTCATCCCCTGGTCTTCAAGTTCGATAGGAGGTAAAACATTTGATGATCGGCATGTAAATAATGGCAACAGTAATATACCACTGTTGAAAAGTAACAAACGACCGAGAGAAAACAAATCCGGGCCACCAACTAAAACCTAGGGAAACGCACCAACTGTAAGATGAAAACAACAGAACAACAGGAACACTGAAGTTCGGTTTCTTGTTCGACTATCATATTGAAACCAGTGTTCTAGTTGCTCTGTATGATACACTACCACTGCTATAACCATTTACCAAACTATGCTGCTATTATAATCAGTTTGTAACTCGATACCAGGAATTATTATTTAAACAATAACATAACACATAGTAAAACGTAATGTTGACCCAAAATATGCTTTTAACTTCTGGGACACACCACTCGTCTTGTAACAGTACTAACATTGCCTACTACATTACGAACTGTTACATGCTTTAATGACTTAACTGGTTAGATTTTGTGTTTGCACAGATTAGAAAAAAAATCATAAAAGTAAAACTTGTATAAAATATTTCTGTGAATTCATATACATATTTGGATTTCTTGTTTTTCTTTTCTTCTTTTTCAAGAAAACAAATTTTCTAAAAACAAAAAAATAAGTGAAACATATACCCATATCCAACCTCAAAAAAGTTATCAAACGTAGCAGGATTATAAACATCAATTTCCGACATATTTTATGATTAAAAAAAAATACATTTAACTCAAATGATTTGTGTGACTACGAATTTTTTAATAAATAATTTATTTCCGATAATGACAAAACTTGTACCACCATGGTGTAAAGGTAAATTTAAAAAAAGGAAACATAACTGTCTTGATTAAAACAATGTCTTATTTTGTAGCTGAAATATGTGTTATAGAATTACAATCTGTAACTTGGACTTATGAATACATAGATGTGTGTCATTGACTACAATTAGTTTCGAAATTGAAAAAAGTCATTCTCAAAAAAATTCAAGGATATTTAGTGCATGAAGTCCTGATTCGATGTTTTTAAAGTTTCCCTTATATGTTTTATGTACAAGTTATTTAAAGGTATGATGATTATTTCAATTTTATCATACAAAACATAATTTCCGTACGGAATACAAAGGAGAAACTGGTACCGGAACTATTAAAATTGATTATGAATAAAAGGAAGGTAAAGGGATGGAAATACGTCAATCAGATACGAAACTAAAATAAAAAACGGAAGAAGATCATGTTGATTTTACGGGCAAGCAAAATTATAACAGTCAACAGATATGGCCGGTATGTAATACTGTATAGATATTTCTTAGTTAATTCTTTGAGTTAAATATAATTTGATAAATTATATGTTCTCTTATTATTATTATTTGTTTATAGGTTTTGTTTATGGATATTTTGATGTAAATTTAATTCTTTAAATAAATCATAATAGTATTTACAAAAATTTATTGCATGAACACGAAATTACAGGGATAATGAATTTGGACAAATTATCAACGCAGTTATGTATTGAAAAATAAGTAAATTGATATTTAATGCAGACAGAAACCCAAATATTGCGAACATATCATAGCGATTAAGATAAAATGGATATGCAGAATTTGACAGTATAAAAATTAAAAGAAGGCAAAAGATGCTTAAGTCAACTTTGATGGAGTTGTCATCCATCTGGTTATTTATCAATTGGCCTTCAAAGACGATTTTATCAATTAAGAAATTCAAATTAATGTATGAAAACAGTAAAAAAACAACACCGTAGACGAAATTGACAACCGACTGCTTACATATTTCAAGTAAATAATTTATACCCAATGTGTTGCATTTTAGTGACAAGACAGTTTCAAAAGCTGAAATGATCAGCAAAATAAGAACATACACGGAATCAAAATAAAAAATATAGCTGATTGCAATCAAGGTAAAACTTATTAACAAAATGACAAAATTTTACCAGGTGAGCGATTCGGGCTGATGGAAGTCTCCTGTTTAAAATTTAGATTATTGGCATTATAAATGATATATGATGTGGGATAATGCAACACTAAAATTCATAATGTAAAGAATGTTTCTTTATTGATTCATTTTCAACAAGTATTTCCCATAAATTATGTCATATAAATCATTTAATCTTGTAAAAAAAACGTCGCATTTCTTTTTTATGCACACAGTCTCATGCTTTTTGAAAAAACGTTATTGTATTTTTTTTCTCATAATATTCTCACTGTGCTTTTTCACCCTGATTGATCCCTGTTTTATTCTCTTACCACTGTTATTAGACCCGAGGAAAAGCTATCAGCAACGTCAAAATATGGGACAACAACTTTCAAACAAACATTTGTAAGAAAAACCAAGTACTATACAAATGTAAAAAGAAATGAGAAAATAATCAAATGGTACAAAAAGTAGTATAGTTATCATTAATTGTCAGCTCTATCGCTGACATCCATGATAAAATTTGATACTACTGTACGTATAACCCGATTACCTATACATCATATTTTGTCGTAATTCGGAGGAATATAATAGAAAATGTTATTAATCCAAGTATGAACCATTGCGGGACTTCCTTTTCATACGATGATTACAATATTTTTTGGTTATGACAATGAAATGATAATAATAAAAAAAAAACACAACACAACAGAACAGAACAGAACAGAACAATGAATAGTTATTGCATACACATGTAAGAGAAAGTTAATGTGGGAGATCATCAATACATTGTTAAGGGTATTCCCCTTTGTGTATCTAATTGTCGTTGAAAATATGTTGTTTAAAGCTGGATATATCTTGTTCAGAGCTTGATAAAAATATTTTTGAAAAAATCAAATACCAACTTAGGATATTTAGCATAATTATTGTTGTTCCATTTGATAGACTTGACTATCAGTGGAGGACAATAATGATCTGATACATAGAGATTAATACATGACCTTTTCCATATCAGTTTGGTTATCGTCCCGAAACCCCCATATCAACCCGAGACGGAGTCGAGAAGGAGTCGTTGTAATTCAATTCCTTTGAAGAAACGTTAACATTTTTTTTAAATGGCGATAATGAGAGATTGAACTATCATTGGATTAGAAAAACAATTTAATTGTTTCAACTGACTTTAAAACTATTCTTAAATGTGAGCAATTGAGAAACAAGTTGTGTGACTTTTTTAGATAACAAGAGGCTGTCACAACGACAGCAAACCGGATTTATTAATACTTATTTGTGTCCTGGTAATATAACAAGAACCATTACTGATGAATGGTAAAGTGAAAATCGTCAATATCAAATTTGACCTCCATTTTATTATCAGTATCAACATATTAAAACTTGAAAAGCTCGGATTGAATGGTTTATGAGTAAATGAAACAACATGAATGGAAACACCATTTTACGATCTTTCAAGAACCATAACACCTTTACAGTAATTCAAAATCGTCATTATTGAATTTGACCTCTATTTTGTCATCAGTAACAACATATAAATATTTCAAAAGCTTTGTTTAAATGGTTCATGAGAAAATGCACGGACACGACTGGAAACACCATTTTTCAATCTTTCAAGAACCATAACTCCTGAACGGTAAAGTCAAAATCGCCATTATAGAACTTGACCTTCATTTAGTTGTCAGTAACAACATATTAAAATTTTAAAAGCTTTGGTTGAAAGGTTCATTAGTTAATGCACGAACAACATTTGATTGACGCTTGCCCGGCCGCCCGACCGCCGTACATCCCCTAATCAATAACCGACATTTTTGTCCCAAAAATCCGGTTAAAAATCAGTCGCTCTCATTCGATAAACCTTTGTTTTCTAAGTCGACATCAGGTTCAGCTCTTTCGTTACATGTTACTACATGTATAAGGTTACTTCTTTTTAACTTATGCTTTTTTGTACCAAATAGATGTAAAGATATCTGGTAACCCCGTAGTCGGAACTTCTGTATTGGCATGTATTATCATTGCTATGGTTATAATTATAAATTAACTGTTCACAAAATGTTGCATGACTCAAAGCACTAAAGATGTTCCTTCCCAGTAATAGTTTATCTGTATTTGAAAAATCTTTCGGAATTTGGATTTCTGTTATTTTCTAAACCGTTTTCTCGAATCAGACCACAATTATTTTTATGTTAAATTTCTGTAATTTGTGAATCTTACATAAGTTGAGTTGTCTATTGAAATCACTCCTCAAGAAACCTGCAATATATTATATACAATTGGTATTAAATGTTTTTGTATATTTTTTTAGTTTTTAATCACATATTCTAATCTATTTTTGTATTTACAGACTCCACTCTAACACAAAACATATCAATGGCGCCGAATCGGTATATATGTCAGAATATAGAAGAATCAGAAAAAACATGTTAAAACAATCAGAATGATGAACATTGCCAGGGACAATTTGTTATGCGACAATCGTGCAGCAGTGATAACTAGTGGAAGCTTTGGGGAAGGACTCGATATGAAAGGCAGTGATCTAGCTTTAATGTTTGTTCCAAAAGGAATCGAGGTTTATGAAGGTGTACAACCAAATTTGAATACAAGTATAACATATTTTGCAATGGAAACTGACAATGTCAAGCCTGGTTGCACTCAGTTACTCCCAAAACTTGCGCGTTTGAAGTTTGTGTTTGATGCCTGTGAAAAGATAAACGGTAAATATTATTGTTCGAGTGCGTTATATAAAGAATCACTCATGGCAGGTCAACAAATGAAAATTCATGGACCGTGTATATCCGACGATGATGGGTTGTTTGACCATGCTTTTTGTTTACATTGCAAATCATGGATATCGATTGCAAAACAGTGGATAAGAAGATCGAATAACTCATGGCCCAACTATAATGTTAAACAAATGATAATAAAACACGGAGTACTTTTTGTACCAATCGGTGTTCAGGGAACATGTGCTCCAAAGGAAGATATAGAATGGCGAATATCTTTTTCAGTGGGTGAAAAACTTTTAATGAATACATTTAGACATACCCAATTATTATGTTACGCTCTATTAAAAATCCTTATGCAAGATGTAATAGCTTCTTTCTCTAAATGTCAAGATTTGCTATGTTCATATTTTCTAAAAACTATAATATTTTGGGTGTCGGAGGAACTACTCCAACCTGTGTGGAAACCTGAAAATCTTATACCGTGTTTCATGCGTTGTTTCAACAGGCTGGTGTATTGTGTCGAGTATTCAGTTTGCCAGCATTACTTTATTCCAGAGAACAACATGTTTGAAAACAAGATAGAGGGGCCTGCTCGGGAAATACTTTTAGAGAAACTATATATCTTGCGTAGTTACGGTTGACGATGTATCTTATTTTCATATCAAGTATCTAATTTTCATTTATTTAAGTTAAACTCTTATGTCGAACCACACACATTCCATGTGAATGAAGTTGAAAAAATACTTAATTCTAATTTATTAATGTTTGCAAACAGTTACATGTGTACAGTTGCAATGAAAGATCTGTTTTTATTGAAAAGAGGAATTCAGCAGATTGTTTCAAGCGATAATTCGTCAATAAAACACTTCATATCGTACTTCACGTCAATGTTCTGCTCGTCACTTGCCCAGACGATTCCACTGGTCAGCTCAAGTAGTAAAAATAAATACCAATACAGGCAGTACACATTCTGTCTTACTTTAATGCTTCGCAATATTTATCATGACGTTTTATCGGGATGGCTGATGTTAGCGTCGTGTTTTTATAAGACAAAACAATACGATAAAGCTTTACACGTTATTGTGTATGCAATATCTAAATGCAGTCCAGAAAAACTGTATCGCCCCAGGGATATGGTTGATATTCATCATCAATTGCTAAAAATGAAGGCATTGCAGAATAAAAATATTGCTTATCTCTGTAAAATACTATTTGTAGACTTTATCAATTTTGATGGTAAATGCGAACTCATACCTGATGAATTGACTTCAGAAAGAATTAATGGAGTATATTTTGCTTATTCACGACCATATGCTTATTTCCTTAAGTGGCTATGTCATTATCATCTTAATCATGTCAGACAGTGTCAGAATTCCCTCAAAGATCTAGAACTTGTAATAGATGAACATTTTTTCATAGCTGATTTTTGTGAAAATGCTAATGCGTACAATATGCTTGGTATTGCTTTACAATTATCAGGTGATACTGAAATGGCACGACAAGCGTTCTTACAATCTGTGAATAGTTTTCCATACCATGAATTCAATCCAGCGTATAAGAGACTTTTTCCTTACAGTCGAATGTAATATAGTTGTATTCAGTTAAACTTCCAAATACTATTATGTTAGATCATTTTTATAGTCTTCTTTTGTTATATATGATATATGATAATTAAATTATAAATAAATCAGTATCAACGACAAAATCCTTTTATAAATAATAATACAGTTATTTTCCTTTAATCGCATAAGGTATGTCTGGTCGTTTAGAGAAACACTACTTTAATTTCCTGTTAGTTAAAATGATTTAAAGATGACCGTCGCCAAAAGAGTTGATACCACGAACACAATTTGAAAACTCACCAGAAGGAAGTTGCCACGTGTCAGTCCAAAGTTTAGTGCTTCGATATTGAATGTGATTGGCTTTGGGTTGGTCTTTGTTGTCTATTAATGAAATTTGATCTTTATATAAGATTTTCTACAGTTCTTTTAAAACATTTTTTTTCGTGCTGCCAAGCCGCTTAAGTTCATAAAAGAGGGACAAAAGATACCAGATGGACAGTCAAACTCATAGATCGAAAATAAGCTGACAACGCCATGGCTAAAAATGAAAAGGACAAACAGACAAAGAATAGTACACATGACACAACATAGAAATCTAAAGAATAAACAACACGAACCCCACCAAAAACAAAGGGTGATCTCATGTGCTCAGGAAGGGTAAGCAGATTCGGCTCTGTAGATCGAAATAAATAAAGGCAAAAGTATTATACCGATGTTCAAAAGTCATTAACCAATTGAGAGAAAACTAATCCGTGTAAAAAAATAAAACCGAGAGACATCAGATATATGAGAAAAACAACGGAACAACAGGTACACTGAGTGCAAAAAAAACACCACGTAAACATACATACATGTAGAAATAGACGTTTTAATATAGATAGAAAAAAAAAGAAAACCATTCAACGTCACTTACTTAACAGGATGAGCTAAAGCACATTCGTTATTTCCTTTCAACAAATGTCTTCTATTATTATGTATGTATGTTTGTTAGAGAAATGCCCAAGGCTTCATTCTCTCTATCCAGAAAGATTGATAATTTTGAATTTATTTTT
Organism: Mytilus trossulus; assembly: GCF_036588685.1. NCBI lineage: Eukaryota > Metazoa > Mollusca > Bivalvia > Mytilida > Mytilidae > Mytilus > Mytilus trossulus. The sequence continues at coordinate 51,113,286 of NC_086378.1, forward strand.
AAAATCTTTATATTAATAGAGGGAACACAGAGTTTCTCACTGAAGACATTGAAATGCCTAAATAAAGGCAACAGTAATATACCGCTGTTCAAAACTCATAAATCCATGGACAAAAAACAAAATCGGGGTAACAAACCAAAACCGAGGGAAACGCATTTAATATAAGAGGAGAACAACGACACAACACCGAAACGCAACACACACAGAAACGGACCAAGCATCAGACAAAACACCACGAGAATAACAAATATAACATGAAAACCAAATACATGAATTTGGGATAGACAAGTACCGTGCCACGTCTTATCTCAATATCTTAAAATTAAGAGAAAACACAAACGACTCAACTTTAAAATGCAACACACACAGAAACGAACAATAATATAACAATGACCATCTTCCTGACTTGGTACAGGACACTTTTAAAAGGGAATAAAAGTGGTGGGTTGAACCTGGTTTTGTGGCATATCAAACCTCGCACTTTAATGGCAAAGTTAAATTTAACATTGCAATGACAACATAATATTACAGGACTACAATACAAATAAATAGGAGAACATATTAGACAAAGAAAAATATGATTAATAGATAACAAAAAGCATCAGGTTTAAAATTCAATACGTCAAAAACGCGCCTTGTCTACACAAGACTCACCAGTGACGCCCACATATAAAAGATCGAAAGCGCAAAAAGTACAAAGTTGTACAGCACTGAAGATCAAAAGTTGAAAAGGTTTCGCCAAATACGGCATTGTTTTTAGACCCGGGATAAGAACATTCTTATTATATAGAACAATTCATGCTATTGCAAACAGTAAATTTTATCAAATGAATATGAAAGAGATATACATAAAGAAACTGAAGTATTAACTAATTAACCCGAATACATAACGCCAAGATATAAAAGATCGAAAGTGAAAAAGGTACAAATTTGTACAGCACGGAAGATCAAAAGTTGAAAAGGTTTTGCCAAATACGGCAAAGTGATGAAATAGCTTACAAGAAAACATAACTCATTTCTCACAAGAAAGTACTATTTTCGTTCAATACAATGCTCTAGATAGGTAGTTAAACTGTTCCTGTAAATTCAAATTCAATAATTTATATATTTTGATTTGTCAAGGTCATGTAACGCCATTGTACCATAAATCCTGTGAATGAAATTTGTCAACTCAGTGAACAAGAAACGCTAAACACATCATACAGTTAGGTGATCATCAATTGGTTTTTGAGGTTTCTCATCAAAAAATTATATAGATTACATGCAGATAATTCTGTAAACAAATTACATCGATTATTATTACAGTGAAAAATAAACGATTTTAGTGAATCTATCAATCGAAAGATGTTTAAGTAAATGTGACCGAGTAGAATTTACGCTGTTTAGCATGTATAAAATTAAAATGGAAATGGAGAATGTGCGAAAGAGACAACAACCCGACCATAGAGCAGAAAACAACAGAAGGTCACCAACAGATCTTCATTGCAGCGAGAAATTCCCGCACCCGGATGTGTCCTTAAGGGCATACGATACAGTTTTGATCCTGTATTTACAAGTTCGTGAAAATTTGCATATAGGCTATTTTTTACGTGATTAAATCAAATATGTAATAAAAAATATACCTTCATGTGCTACTTTTTGAGTAAAATGAATTCGAAATTTTGTATATTTGCTCAAAATTTAGATTTGTGGCCGTAATTTCTTTTTCGAGAGAAAGACATAACTTTTTTGTTATAAAAGATAACCACAAATTGTTTTCTGTTGAATAATCGGTAATTTCTGTATTTTATAAGTACCCTAAACAATTATGCATTTTTTATTCAGAAATAACTCATATTTATCAAATGTTCATGAATTGAGGAAAATACGCCATTTTTTTGCTGCATGTTTATCAAAATTAAAAAAAATCCTCTATTTACAGTTTTATAAAATTTGGGTCAGATAATCTCCCTGCAAAATGAAACAAATTGCTGTTTTAAAAAATAGGGGTCCATGAACTCGTTTTTAAATTAAATCAGTTTGAATGATAAAAATCAGTCCAAAAATGCATCTTTTCCCGATATGTCACAGTTTGACGTCGCGAAAATAACATTTTACGTTAGCAACGTCATTACCTCCCCTGTAACTGTATCGTATGCCCTTAAGCTGGCCCCTAAACAAATATATATACTAGTTCAGTGATAATGAACACCATACTGAACTCCAAATTGTACACAAGAAACTAAATTTTATTTTTTTTAGACTAACAAAGGCCAGAGGCTCCTGACATTGAACAGGCGCAAAAATGCGATTTTTATGAGATCTCAAGCCTCCCCTATAGGAAGTACACCACTAATTCATGGTCCCATTGCTTTCTATGTTAAATTCCTCCGTTTCAAGCAGGCACACCTCTTTTATTTTAAGTTCAAATTAAGTGGCAATCATTGCATTTCAAAGCAACACTTTATGGTGTCTTGTACTGAACAAATCAACATACCTTGCATTGCATATAAGAAAGAACTGGTTCCCGGAACTTCAGATGAACCAAAACAGGTACTTCAGATCTGACAAACAGACAAAATGTACCCTCTTTTTAAAATTTGGTGCAGTTTTTTTAATATTCAAAACTAAAAGTCCAAAAGTGTTCAACAATGATCACCAGTCCTTCAGCTTTCATTTGATACCAACAATACCTAAATATTCTACATATTTTGAAAGTTACACTCATGCGTAGGAACTATTTTGTGTTAAATATGTACTACTTTCTGGTATGTGCTTTCTGGCCGGGCCTGAATAAGTGGTGTTACACCTATACCTCTAGCTAATGCAGAAAAGTAAACGCATAACAATACGCACATTAAAATTCAGTCCAAGGGAAGTCCGAACCTGATGCCAGAAGATGTAAATGTAACCAAAGAAAATATACAAAATGACAATAATACATAAATAACAGCGGACTACTAGCAGTTATCTGACATGCCAGCTCCAGACATCAATTACATTTGGAGATGTCAATTATGATTTAGAAAAATTTGGTATAAAAAAATGTACCACGTTATGTTAAACCAATTCTATCTTCTCAGTCTTACTACTATATAGACTAGAACACACCCGCTTAGAGCTTGGTTAAAAGTATGTAAACTGTTGTAGGGTTGATTTTTATAAAAGGTTTCATGTTTGGAGAATTTCAGAAAAGATATCAAAATTCATAGGTATTTGACCAAAATTAAAACACAAAAATACTGAACTCCGAGGAAAATTCAAAAAGGAAAGTCCAAAATCAAAAGGCAAAATCAAAAGTCCAACACATTAAACGAATGGATAACAACTGTCATATTCCTGACTTGGTACAGGCATTTTCTAATGTAGCAAATTGTGGATTGAACCTGGATTTGAAGCTAGCTAAACCTCTCACTTGAATGACAGTCGCAGATAATTCCATTATATTGACAACGATGTGGGAACATACAAAAACAATAGGTAAAAATGTCACAGATAGGGGTAAATAGTCTAATTCGATAGGTCACATTCGTGAAAAGGGAACGGGATTGTAGTTACGACATAAGGAACATAACCGATAAAATTTTTGAAACGGATATTCTATAACGGTCAACCAACTCGTGATGTAAAATTTACAAAGTGATGATTTCATCTTCATCATTTGGAACCCTTGGTTTAAAAATGTAATTCACAATTGGGAAGCTAAAATCATCTCTTTTGTCGTAAAGTTTTGTTTTCAACCGACCTGCATAGTCAATGTCTAGATACAAGTCATAATCAAATGGCAAAATCAAAAGCTCAAACACATCAAACGAATTTTGCCACTTGTATGACAGAAAACAGTTTAAGCCCTCTCCCTTGCTTCCAAAATCTATTATATAGAGAGCCCATATCAACGCGACTGATGATAATAATTGTCCTATCCCCGAGCACATTTTTTTTGTTATGTAACATGTCGACTATAAATAAAGCTTTGAATAGCACTCTAATGAAATTGATTTGCAAGTTAACATCCGGAAGTCCTGTTTGACTTAAAAGCGAAATCGCGGGCATTTTTAGCTTGGTTGAAATATGTTAACCATTTTAGGATGAATTTTTGTAAAAGATTTATGTCTAGAGAATTTAAGAAATGATATCAAAACTCATATAGATACATGGAGACAGGACCATATTGTTAAGCCCTGTCTCTCTTTTTCAAAGTCCGTTATTATTTTGTTTTCTGTTACTAAATAGTATATTCGATTATTTTCGCGTTTCTGTATACTATGAACATACGTATACCGGTATTTGTTATAAATATTAAAGTGTATTTAATTTTCTATAAACTATTAATTCTCTAAGTTTCTTCTCGTTATATCTATATATTATATATGTAGTACATGTAGTAGTATATTAGTCATAGTATACATGTAGATAAACGCGAAAATAGTTGTCCTATCCCCGTCCGAGTACCTATGAAAATTATGTGCAAGTTTAAACCGAGGTATAATAGTAGTGGTTCTTACGATCTAAAAACCACGATTGAGACAACGCCCTGATTGGCTCATTCATTTTTCATTTTTGTTATCTATCCATGCTCTCGTACGATTGGTTCTCATTGTAAAAACCGGAAGTAATATCTGACTTAAAAAGTCGGTTTGAATACAGAATTAATATCCGGACACCTTTTTTCGTTTTTCTCCCAAAATAACCCAAACTGAATAGTCAAAAGAATGAATGACAAATGCGACTATGCACGGTACCTATAGGACTCGGAGGCATAATGATTAATTTATTGTAAAAGGAAGAGAAATGACACACAAAATGAGGTCTTCTCGTTTAATAGTATAAATAATAAAGTTATGACAGCATCTAGATAGAAGCTAAACTTAACAACTGGGATGGTATTTTGTGACTTAAATGCAGGGTTTTCTTCTTTTTTTTTTATACTAAGTCACTTCTAATCTTCCGTCTATTTAACGATGCATGTTATTGTTTTATTATGAAAGTTCTCTTTTATATCATTCTTTAACTTACATTTATAGCTATAGCGCTTGCCACAGCGGGCTACTTTTTCCTAGTGTCGATGTAATGTGTAGAAAATAAACTTCCAGCTTTCAATGTTATGAATGAAGTTTGAAGATGAATACAGGATTCATAACGTGTGTAATAAGTTTAATTTCACAACAAATCATGCAGTTCGATGATCATATATGCCAGCGGATATATATACCTGTTTCACATTTAATAAAATGAAATTGTACGCATTAACTTTCTAAAATACCTTTAAATAGAATATTTTAACTCTAAAATAATATACAAAATCAGATACTGATCATAATGTTTTAGTTAAGTTACATTTTACTAGTATAGTATAAACAAATCTACAATACAATGTAATGAAATTGAAACACGATAATATTTCTATAATTCGTCTCAAGACAGTTGTGCTTGAAATCATATCGTTAAAATCTAAAATATATAAAGCTAAAACATACAAAGGACACCAAATTAATCTACACAATGTAGAATTTCATTGCAAAAGTGAATTGACAGTGGGCAGTCACTCAAACACAATCCTAAAGTGTTTATTCAACATGTCCATCTCTAAAATCCTTTATTCAGTTTTTAAACAACTTGTATATAGACTGTACATATGGTTTCTCAGATACCTCCTTTACAATCATACTAAATTTTCTTCTTTTTCTACAAAGGACAAATCACCAAGTCAACTAATATACTTATAAAGAAAAACTATTGACAAGTGCTGATGCATTTCATTTGAACTTACATTTGTGGCGGTGCTAAAATAGGCTATTTGTTCGAGAACACTTCCTCCTAGGAGTGACCAGGGTATACAATATAGGTCATTTTATGGTCTTCAAGTACAACAGTCAGTTAACCCTCGACTACTTGGGATATACAAACCGCATATACAGTCTCAATGAGGACGTTTGTCTGATGCCTTGTCAAGAGACAGTGTAACGTCCAACTTATTCAACTTTTTCAACTAATTTTTATAGTTCGTTCTTAAGTTGTATTGTTATATCACTGTGCCAGGTTAGGGGGATGGTTGGGATCCCGCTAACATGTTTACCCCCCCCCCCCCCCCCCCCCATTATTTATGCATGTGCCTGTCCCAAGTCAGGAGCCTGTAATTCAGTGGTTGTCGTTTGTTTATGTGTTACATATTTGTTTTTCGTTCATTTTTTTTACATAAATAAGGCCGTTAGTTTTCTCGTTTGAATTGTTTCACATTGTCTTATCGGGGCCTTTTATAGCTGACTATGCGGTATGGGTCTTGCTCATTGTTGAAGGCCGTACGGTGACCTATAGTTGTTAATGTCTGTGTCATTTTGGTCTTTGTGGATAGTTGACTCATTGGCAATCATACCACATCTTCTTTTTTTATATTATCTCTGTCTTCATTTACTCACTTACATATAATTATTTACTGCTTCTTCTAATCACATTGTTATGTTAGTTCAATCGCCGGCAGGTTTTTGCACTCATTCACGTTAAACCATTGTCTCAATATACCAACATTTATAGGTCTCTCATTCAAGTTCTCTTCCTCCCTTTGATAGCGTTATCTTTCGTTCGTTCACTCTCTTTTTCTCGTTCATACTGTCTGATTCGAACGATCAATGTCTCGTTCGTTCACTCTCTCTGTTGAGTTCATACTGTCATATTCGCATGATGACTTTCTTGTTCGTTCACTGTCATACGAGCGAGAACTGTAACAAGCTATACAATCAGGTTTAATCAACCTTTTTAATCCAACTCAGGCATAGATTACCTTAGCTGTATTTGGCATAACTTTTATGAACTTTGGTCCTCAAAGCTCTTCAACTTCGTACTTTGTTTTGCCTTTTTAACTTTTTTGGATTCGAGCGTCACTGATGAGTCTTTTGTAGACGAAACGCGCGTCAGGCATATATATTAAATTTAGTCCTGGTATCTATGATGAGTTTACTGTTTGACAATTTTTTATTTTTTTTAAAAACTAAGGCTTTTCTACCTTAGGCATAGATTACCTTAGCTGTATTTGGCAAAACTTTTAGGAATGTTGGTCGTCAATGCTCTTCAACTTCGTACTTTAGTTTGCCTTTTTAACTTTTTTGGATTCGAGCGTCACTGATGAGTCTTTTGTAGACGAAACGCGCGTCTGGCGTATATACTAAATTTAGTCCTGGTATCTATGATGAGTTTATTTTTCTACATTAGAACATGCCTGTACTCCAATCAGGAATATGACAGTCAGTTTTCATTCCTTTGATGTGTTTACTTTTTGTTTATCTCATGAAGATATATATTCCTTACATCATTACAAGCGTTGAACAAAGTGTTTTAAACAACTCGCTCAAACGAAAGCAACACCAACATTAATAAAACTAACAATACAGTCCAAAATATAACCAAGACCATGTTTATCCCTTCTCGTTTCAATCACAAAATGTGGAACACCTGTTAATCATTTTCCCAATCCCAGATCACCGTCAACCATCATATCATACAAAGGTTTACCATATAATACTCAGAGCTACTTTAGTACAAGCGATCTTGATCTACATCTCATGAGAGGATGAATATAAATTGGTCATTTGTAAATAGGAAAAATGTACATCTATTGAGATGCATATCAACAGACTGTGCGTATGTAAAGATATATATAATAATTGGGGTACATGTATATACTATATACACCTTCGTTTCTGTGTGTGTCATATTTTAATGTTGTGTTGTGTCGTAGTTATTCTCTCACATTTGATGTGTTCCCTCAGTTTTAGTTGTTTGTAAACCGGATTTGGTTTTTTCTCAATCGATTTATGAATTTTAAACAGCGGTATACAACTGTTGCCTTTATTCAACGATTCACATGAATTGTACATTTTACATTTGTAAAGATATTTGATGTGCATAAACATCATTACAGATATACAGTTGATATTAATTTATTTATTTGTTCACGGATACAGTTTATATATATATATGCAATGAAAGTACATTGCATATACAGATCTGACGCAGATCCCAGATTAGGAAAAGAGGAGAGAGGGCTGGCAAGACAAAGTTTGTAGTGATTGTTTCATTTATCCTATATGAAGCGCCATGAAGAATCCCTTCGCCAACCCCTTCATCGGCGTCTGCAATTAGTACAGTTATATGCATATTTCTAAATGTACATCTAGATTGGAGTTCTAAGTAGTTGTGTACTTTGTAGAAACTTTCTATTATTTCGTTGTTTGTTTCTTCTCCTGAAATTGTTTCCTTTGTGTATAACGCAAGCAAACAGCACTCAATTTATCCTTGATATTCTTCAAAGAAGGGTCATGTAAGTTGTTTGAAAAATATCAAGTGTAAAATTAACTACTGTTCCATATTCGACATTCGCAATAACATGAACATTATCATTGTTTAGCAAACCGATTCTCATTTCGATACTCAACTTTTCGTCAGTGACGCCAAATTGAATATTTTTTAAAAACAGAACCTAGTACAAGGTTTTACTTTTAAATTAGAGATCGTAAGACTGAAAAGGTCCAAAGTGTGTACATAAACAGTTATATCAGCAAATAGTAGCTTGTAACTGTCTTCACGACACTTTCTAGATTTATAATTCTTTAATGATTGCCACAATAATGCATTCTATCGATTGTAGTTTTTGTGGCTGTTACATCATCAAATACATCAAGTTCATCTGACTTATTTCGTAACCATAACCTACCAATATATATAACCAAATTTTTTGATCCTGTATTTACAAGTTCATGAAAATTTGTATATAGGCTAAAAAATTTTAATGTGTGTCTATTTTGTGATAAACTTGGGTTTAGTTTTCTGTAATTAGTTAATACTTCAGTTTCGTTATGTATATCTCTTTCATATTCATTTGTTAAAATTTACTGTTTGCAATAGCATTAAGTGTTCTATATAATAAGGATGTTCTTATCCCGTGCATAAAAACAATGCCGTATTTGTCAAAACCTTTTCAACTTTTGATCTTCAGTGCTGTACAACTTTGTACCTTTTTCACGTTCGATCTTTTATATCTAGGCGTTATGTATTCAGGTTTAGTTTTCTGTAATTAGTTAATACTTCAGTTTCTTTGTGTATATCTCTTTCATATTCATTTGATAAAATTTACTGTTTGCAATAGCATGAATTGTTCTATATAATAAGAATGTTCTTATCCCGGGCATAAAAAACAATGCCGTATTTGGCGACACCTTTTCAACTTTTGATTTTCAGTGCTGTACAACTTTGTACTTTTTTCACTTTCGATCTTTTATATCTGGGCGTCACCGGTGAGTCTTGTGTGGACAAGGTGCGTTTTTGGCGTATTGAATTTTAAACCTGATGTTTTTTGTTATCTATTTATCATGTTTTTCTTTGTCTAATATGTTCTCCTATTTATTTGTATTGTAGTCCTGTAATATTATGTTGTCATTTCAATGTTATATTTAACTTTGCCATTAAAGTGCGAGGTTTGGCATGTCATAAAACCAGGTTCAACCCACCACTTTTATTCCCCTTTTAAAGTGTCCTGTACCAAGTCAGGAAGATGGTCATTGTTATATTATTGTTCGTTTCTCTGTGTGTTGCATTTTAACGTTGAGTCGTTTGTGTTTTCTCTTATTTTTGAGATATTGAGATAAGACGTGGCACGGTACTTGTCTATCCCAAATTCATGTATTTGGTTTTAATGTTATATTTGTTATTCTCGTGGTGTTTTGTCTGATGATTGGTCCGTTTCTGTGTGTGTTGCGTTTTAGTGTTGTGTCGTTGTTCTCCTCTTATATTTAATGCGTTTCGCTCGGTTTTGGTTTGTTACCCCGATTTTGTTTTTTGTCCATGGATTTATGAGTTTTGAACAGCGGTATACTACTGTTGCCTTTATTTTGTACTTGATTAAATCAAATATGTAGTAAAAAATATACCTTCATGTGCTACTTTTTTAGTAAAATGAGGTCGAAATTTTGTATATTTGCTCAAAATTCAGATTTGTGTCCGTAATTTCTTTTTCGAAAGAAAGACATAACTTTTTTGTTATAAAAGATAAACACAAATTGTTTTTTGTTGAATAATCGGTAATTTCTGTATCTTATAAGTATTCTAAAAAAATATGCAAGTTTTTATTCAGAAATAACTCATATTTATCAAATGTTCAGGAATTGAGAAAAAACGTCATTTTTTACTGCATGTTTATCAAAATTAAAAAAAATCCTCTATTTACAGTTTTATAAAATTTGGGTCACATAATCTCCCTGCAAAATGAAACGAATTGCCGTTTTGAAAAATAGGGGTCCATGAACTCGTTTTCAAATTAAATCAGTTTCAATGATAAAAATTAGTCGAAAAATGCATCTTTTCCAAATATGTCACAGTTTGACGTCGCGAAAATAACAATTTACGTTAGCAACGTCATTATCTCCTCTGTAACTGTATCGTATGCCCTTAACACATCAATACACTCCGGAGATACACTTTAGCTTGTTGATCCAAAAATGATTTAGGTTCGATTTTAGTTGTGGGAAATCATTCTTAAATTTGTAAGCAACAATTCATGTATAAAAATAAATAATTTAATAAATATAACAATTATATACAAGGAATCATGGTTATATAACGATCAACAAATAACATTATTACACAATGGCTCTTACACGAAAATATCTAATTTCTTTTCTGCTAACTGCAAAATTAATGAATACTGTTTAGAATGTATAAGACATTCTGTATAAATTCAATTGTTGTATAAAACTGCCACTGACAATTGTTCACTGGATTAACATGAAAGTTTGACGAATGCATATATGAAAAATTTTCTGTTTCCTCTTAACAAAATGTTTAATATCTAAAGACGAAAACAATACGTTATATAATTTCATACGTTCAACGAGCTTTGCTTGATCTACCTTCATCAGGAACGATCAAAATCGAATACTTGAAAGCCGAGAATGTATCAAAACAGCTGTTTAGGCAAATGACCAAAAGAAATATTTATAAAACAGCAAAAACCTTCTCGGGTCAAATTGCCTGAGGGAGTTGAAATCTTAGTTTCTTTATAATTTCATTTTTTTAAAGACCATTTAAGAAAGGTTTATAATAAATCATGTTAGTAGCGAAATCCTGACTACTGAGCTTCAACACAGCCTTTAGCCCGACTCACAGTCTTGACTTTTGAAAACCGGTATACTACTGTTGACTTTATTTAATACAACAATAAGCAGAAGTTGATCGTCTGCCAATAACTGATTTAACATAAACCTGTTACATTTCTCGTGTTTATAAGTTGTCAAACGTACATTATTCTATGTAGATTTCAACCGTATATGTATACTGCTTATAAAATACATAAAAAACTCAGGTGTTGTTGAAATGTGCCTGCTGTCAGTTAAATAAGGATTACGGAGTTATAGTTAGAAGGGTGTTAATTCATAAAGAGTTTAGCCATATATAGTACTTTTACAGACTAGAACTACCGAATAAACAATTGAATGATGGCATTCTTCTTAATAAACCCATTGGCTAAGTTTTAAACGAGAACAAGAGCGCGAAAATGCATATTGGTAAAATTTGTAGAAAGACTATCGGTGTACCACATCACGACGGCAAAATTAAGTATTGGTCAATAATCACGGAGAGTAGAATAAAGCTAAACCATTTTTCTTGCTGTCTTTCCCTATAATACATCGATGTTGTATAGTTTTGTCCAGAAAAAAATCTGAACTATTTTTAGAAATATTTCGTGATTTCAAAGTCAATGTCATACGATTATTTATGGAAAACAAAGCGAACGCATTTTTTGATGTTATAATACTCTCTGTGTCCATATTGCTGTGAATTCTTTCAATTGTTGCTGCTATGGTGTTACCAGAATTTAAGAAATCGTAATCTGAAATAAAAAATATATATATATAATCAAATACCTTAAACCAATGTTATCAAACATTCAAATTTATTGGCTAACACGAACCTCTTTTTAATTGAAATACTTAAATCCATTAAAAGATTGCTTTATTCCTTATTCTAAAACCAAGAGTATTTTTTATAACAATGTAAGCCTGTAGTTAGAATTGTTTAAATACGAAGTTGACATCTCGGACCTCTTGATTTTACCCAAGAACTATGGTGGAATTTGATGTGTGTATGTTTTCGGTTTTCCATAAATGTGGGTTGTTTCTTGCTGTTCTGGTTTTTCTCTCACTCGGTTGTCTGTCTTTCTTTTATCATTGTTTGTTTCAATTACTATAATATAATTATTACTATTTATAAGATGTTTCAATAAAATTAAGAAGACTAGCAATATATTGTTGAATGATGTCAGTGGGCTTTCGATTGATTCGTATTATTCATTTGAGAAATTCAAAATGTATGACAGTATAAACGTTCATTAGAGAATTACTGTCATTACTAGCCTAGAGAATTTTTACATATTGACCTCATGTGTGGTGCGTAGTGTAATTTCAAAATAAGAATCTAATCGGCGGGTGAATATCATTGTCAGCCATAATTCCCGACTATTTTTGACGGTCAGAATTCTCAGTTTTCAATCTAATGTTGTCTCAAAACCAAACATAAATCACAAACCTTTTAATGTTCCACCAATAATAGTTGTTTTGTCTAGTGTATGTGAACATTTTGTCAAATCTACTACCATCCTGGAGTCTCGTCCTTTTTTCAAAGATGCTCGGAGTGCGCCGAATGATTTTACTGATTTAACGAGTTTGAATGGATCAGATGTAAATTTTACATGACCGTCTCTACAAACAAAAATAAGGTACATGTATATTATTAAGCATTCAAACATTAAAACAAACTTTGTATATCTAGAACGGTATGATATGATCGATAGATTTTTGGTGTTTTATACCGTTTTAACCTCTATATATATATATTGAAAATTACGTTGCAGTCAGTGTCTATTGGTGGAGAGAGAAAGGTCGAGTTCCCGGAAAGAACCACCGACCACCGATCTCTAGCTGAAAACAATGTGTTCGAATTAACAACGGAAATGTTCAACACGCTGTTACGATATGAATTTAGTCTATATTTTGGATTGATTGATTGATTAATTGTTGGTTGCTTTACGCCGCATAAGAACAAAACAGCTATATCGCGGCGAGAGCTAATTCGAATATTATGGACACTGTTAACTGTATAGATGTCATTTTAGACAGTTTCATACGTCTCTGGTTGTGGATATTTGAACATTGGGAAAATACTTGTTGCGTCGAATGGTCCCTAAAACTATATTCATAAGCGTCTACAGTGATTCTATCACTGTCAAGTTTTACTACTGGTAGAACATCTTTTATATCTGAAATACTATACCAAATAAGGTATAAATAATTACTTCGTCTGTGAGTTGTATATTCGACAAACAGCCATTGCTTGTTGGGTCACGTGGTTGCTGAAACTATCCATGATATAATAATCGACTACAACAGTTCCATCTCTGTAAACTTTTATTTCTCGGAGAATATCTTTAATATCTGAAATTCGTAAACAAATATAGTGATTTGTAAATCTACAGCACGTACAAAGAATACTGTCGACAAACTTTTATGTAATATGTAGAATATATAAACGTGTACAATGCTTAAATATGAATCATAATTAAAAAAACGAGGATATTTGAGATAAATTCTTTACAATCTCCTACAATACAGCGTGTTCCGATATATTAGGCATGTATGAATGTCTAAATAGGGGTCGTTCATTTCTGTATAATCTTAAATTTATATTTTAGCACCTCATTACTGTCTTTTTTTTTTTTTTTTTTCCTTTTTTCTCAGTTTTTATATGTTTTGTCCATTATTCTCTATATAGAAAAACACCGTTCATAATGATACCCTCCTATATAGTAAATTATTAAATCGCTGACGAATGAAAACATTTCAAATTACCATAGTTAGAACCCCAAAGGGTACCCTGTGATAAAAATATTAAACCAAGTTTATTCGTCGCTGAGTACAACTCCCTACAATGTAATGGAGTAGATTTGGTTATATGGAATGTATATATATACACGCAGTCAAGTATTTTGTCTCGTGGTTGTTATGCAATGTATTTCTGGTGCTCTCGTCCTACTTTTGAAAAAAAAAAATTGCGATAACCTGTTCATGTTAACACGTTTTCCCTATCTAACCTCATTTCTACCTGCCGTATACATTTAAATTGCCCGCCCTTTCTCCCTGTCAACCAATCTAATGAACTAATCTTCTGTATGTATTTGTTTAAATTTGTTCGTTCCTCCATATGCATGAAATGTTTTCCCCTTTGACTTTAATCAAGCAATCACCAATCAATTCGTTTGATCATTACAAATATTGGTTCTTACTAGAATATATGGACCGAATGTATATATGAACTTACCACTTTCATGTAAAACTTTTTTCATTGCAGAGAATTTTAACAGGTCACCATGAAATTTCCTCTTGTCTAATGAAATCTCAAAATTGTCTATATGCATGCCGAAATGAAACCTGTTTGGAACAGGGTAACCCGATTTGGAACACGTTGTTGCGTCAACAACCACATAAACAGACCTTCCAGATGACAGTTTGTCTGTTATATCATCAAAGGTTTCTAGATTCCATATTTTTGAATGTTGATTGGCTGAAATACCATCAGAAAATGGAAGCTGATTTCCCGAATGTTCATGGTCTTTACGCCGAACTACATTGTTCGATGATTGAGGTACTTTGCTGCTCTTTGACTTGATATTGTGAGGTCTGTAACTTAAGTGAAACAGAAATATTTAAAAAAAAATAATCGGTATACATATAGTCAACAAAGTTCTTAAAATACGAAAATAAATAGTTGTTTCAATGTACAACCCCAACATATCGTGGAACAAATAAATTGCATGAATGCTTCATGCGAATCCGATTGGCTGAAAGCATTCGCGAGGTATTTCAAAATTTAATTTATAGTTTGCATTTAAATGTGCGTCGGTCAACGCTTAATCTCCGGATTTTTTTTATTTTTTTTTATGTTTTTGTAAATTTTCTTCTGTGATTTTGTTTTCTATTGCTGACGTAATGTGAGTGAAAATGCATGTCTCAATGAAGCTCGAATATTTAATCAATTTTGATTATTAATCTATTTTTCATCATAAATTTGACTATCAAGAAGATCCGTTTCGAATGACTTTTTACACCGCTAATTGATTAGACACTAGGAAACATTTGAGGACATTTCCTGTCTGCCTGTCTGACTTGTTTGTTTATTTGTTTAGGGGCCAGCTGAAGGACGCCTCCGGGTGCGGGAATTTCTCGCTACATTGAAGACCTACTGGTGACCTTCTGTTGTTTTTTATTTGGTCGGGTTGTTGTCTCTTTGACACATTCCCCATTTCCATTCTCAATTTTATTTAACTTTGTCAATTGTTTTTTACTGCTTACATTTTTGTCAGTTTTTTATCATATTTCATCTCATCTGCCTGTACTGCCTAATTGGGAGTTGACAAATTTAGAAATTACACATTCGTCCTCGTGTAAAATTGTATGGCACAGTATCAGTGTTCTAATACAAGTTCGGTTCATTCAGAAAACATTCTGTACATATTTGGTGATTTAAAGAGTACAAATATATTAACATAAATACATTTGTCATATACTTTATTTAGCAGTATTTACATTTCCATCGACCAATTTAACTTACTTGGTATTTTTTATTTTCTGCACTTTCTTCATGATGTATGGTCCTTCCGTTGCCAGGGTTACAGAGCCATCACTAACTTTGAACCAACCCTCTTGCCATTGTAGAGACCTTGTATCAAGTGTTGCAGACGTTTCAATTCGTAACTAAAATACAAAAACAAGATTACTTACAAATGTTGTCCCGTATTTCTAAATCCTATCTGCTATATTAAATGGTTAGGTGTAATAGTTTCACATTCTATAGCAATTTTTTTATTATTTTTTTTTTACTTCTACCGTCCAGCAGAAAGAACCAGGACATCGGAGCGTCCGTTTAGCTGTGTAGGATATAAAAGTAATTAGCTACTGTGAACCACTCATAGAGTTGCTGAATTGATTCTTTAACGGAAGCGAGATTGTTTTTTTTCTGCACTATACGTCCCTATTCCGGACGTGGATACGTATTTATACATCCCAAACATTCACACGAACTATAGCATGAGTTTTTATGTATATAGTTTGGGTGGAAAGTATAAGTGACGAAATTTCTATGTAAAATCCAGCCATCCCTTTGGTTACATATTGTTTGTATAACTATTGCACTATACGTCCCTATTCCGGACGTGGATACGTATTTATACATCCCAAACATTCACACGAACTATAGCATGAGTTTTTATGTATATAGTTTGGGTGGAAAGTATAAGTGACGAAATTTCTATGTAAAATCCAGCCATCCCTTTGGTTACATATTGTTTGTATAACTATTGACGAGAACAACATGAAGACGTTCGAAATTCGTCAATGAGACATGAATCTAACGACAAATTCGGGAATATTTCAAAATCGCAAATATTCTGAAAAGTATACAACTATTTATTGTTCATCTATTTGGGAAAGAAATTTGCGTTTAAGTTCTGACACCAATACCAAATCCATAAAATCTGAAAACAACCACAAGATTTCTGATATGAAAAAGGAACATTCGCATGTTCGTGTTTTTTTTTAAGTTGGGGAAAAAAAGGGGAATAGTTTCTTATTCCGGAAGCAACCCCCCTTCATGTATTTATCAGGGGGGGAGGCAAAACATTTCAAATAAAATTACATAAATTAAAACTTGTTAACACCGAGATAAAAGATAGTAAAACACCTGCACAAATAAAACAGTATTGAATATTACCATAACCAGGAATGATGTTAAGTTACTGAAAGCAAGGTCAAAGTACTTAACCTGCTTACAAATATAGAAATCATGCCTTCCTACACTTCTGTCATTTTATCAAGATAAATGCCATTACAATCTTATCTGGTGCATACATGTATAGTATATCTATTTTGATCATGAAAGGGGTTTTGCTGAGATAATTAAGTAGAAATAGAAATTCTTTTCGCAGATGTTTGCAAGACAATAATCAAAATAAATATAGCAAAACAACACTAAGACCCCTTTCAGCTTGTAGATCTGCAATGCAATTACTTATTATTTGCAGTACCGTATTTGCAGTTACTAATTATATGATTTACTTTTTTATTTTGTTCTGGTCCAGAAGTAATGGTCGCAGAATTTCCACAAATATCGCAATTATACATTATGTGAATTTATTTAAATGCACTTGTTTATATACGTACAATTGCGCTGATCATTTGCACATTCTGCATATGTTCTCGATATATTCGTTTTTGAAATTTTTGTCAGTTGTTAAATAAAGTCAGAAGTTTTAAAGTTGCCAGGTTACTCCAATTTCCAACCCTTTCCAAACATTAATCAGTACGGATTTTTAGCAAATGTAATGTAGGGTCCATCTAAACAAGCAAATGAAGAGATTTAGTCTAGATTCGGGACGATTATGATTTTCATATGGTATGTTTAATTTGTTATCTACCATTCAAGACTGTATGTTGACCTCTTAGGCAATACAATAGATCTCCATTCATTCACACAGCAAATCGATTTGTTTTTACTTTTTGAACCAAATGTAAAGCTTATAGTTTTATTTGTATTTTTATTTGACTTAGCAGATTTTTAGCCGCATTCCGGTGCTTTACGATGATACTCTTTTAATGAACTCAGATTTCAAAGCAGAGTCTTGCTGAGAAAGATTTTCTGGGTTCAATTTAAGTATTACATTTGTTAATTTTGGAAGGTAGCTTGTGTCCTACTTTAATACATGTGGCACCAAATTGAAAACCAAGCTGTAGCCAGAATTTGATCCTGGATATGGTTACTATGGTATAAAGTCTCCTGAAATAGAGGATACATGTATAAGCCCCTCCCTTAGCGACTGCTAGCGGAGAATATGGATACATGTATGTGTCCACTGTGATGTAATAGAAAATGGTATGGTTATATGCCTCACTTGTCGTAGTAGGAAAGGATACATGTAAGTGCCCCACTTTGCGTAGTAGGATATGATGAAGTTATGCGCCCCTGGCGAAGTTGGCGAGGATATGGTTAAGAGCCATCCTTTTAAAGTAGAAATATTTTGTGCTAGTAACTCCTTTCGTGTAGAAGAGTACGATGTATAGTCAGGTTTCCCCAATCATATGCATAGCAGAGGAGGATATGGTTAGGTGCTTTCCTTAACGTGTATGAAATGATATATGTAGGTGCGCTCTGTTGAGTCGTATAGTTGGGAATGGTGTAGTTATGTTCTCACTTGGTGATACGAATGGAAGCGTGTAAGTGGCTCCCTTGTGGTCGTACAATGAAGTAGGGTATGGTGTAGTTATGTGCCCATTTGGTGATACGAAACGGAAAGGATGCGTGTAAATGTTACCCTTGAGGTCGTAGTAAGGTATGGTGTAGTTATGTGCCCACTTTGTACGAAAAGATCCGTATAAGTGCATCCCTTAAGGGCGTAGTAGATATATTATTACATTTTATTACCAGTGATGGTCATGGTGCAGGACATCTTTATTTCACTGTGTGAGGAACAATTATAGCTTCCAGTGTGTGAACATGGTGGTACATTGATAGTTTTGGAATAGAACTATGGTCTACTTTTACACGCGATATCACCAGTAATCAAAAGATAATAATTGAAATGTACTGATGAGAACTTGTCTACTCCTACAATATTTGTCCATAGGCGGTCTAAATCTTACAATTTATATGTAATATTAAGTCATATGTTTCTTTAAATGATATTAAATTGTCGTCGAATAAACAAATTACACTTTTATTGCTGACTATACGAGATATATTGGTTCTTTTGATGAGAAGTAATAAATTGAATAAATATAAAATGTATCTCAAACATGTTTAGTTTGAATTTATAATTATTTCAATTCACCTTCAAAGAAAAATCTTCAAGCAGAATATTATGTAATTCGACATGGAATGGTAGTTAGTTTCTGATGACAGTAACAGATTTATATGTTCATAGTTATAGATTTATAAGCATTATAATTTAACTAAATAAGAAGAAAAAATGAAAGGAATTAGTATGAACAATTTACCACACATTTAAAAATACCAATGAGAGTTTATAATGTCGTTTCGTATCAGTGAAGGTCGCCAATTGAATTTTAGCTTTGTTATAATTCAAAAACAAACAAAGAACCAAAATCGTGTGTTGCCAATTCCCTTATTGATCCTTTAATAAGAAATATGTACAAATTGTTAACCTCGGGACGGACATGCATTTTGATTAGCATGGAAGAGCTATTGCGGTAATTTCAAAAAAGCACATGTGTGTGAAGTTTTTCAAATTTTGTCAATCAAGACATCAATCTTTTCATCAATTACAGATAGTAGAAACTCGTAACCTAAAACTGAGTGACCACCCTTGTAATTCACTAATTATGTTGATACATGTATAAAGTAAAATCACAAAAATACTGAACTTAGAGGAAAATCAATTCGGAAAGTCTATAATCACATGGCAAAATCAAATAACAAAACACATCAAAAACTTGGTACAGGCATTTTCGAATGTAGGTGCACTTTCAATGGTATTTCTCAACACAGTGTAAATATGAATATGTATCAATTCATTTTAACTGAAAGTAGAGTAGAAGGTGACAAGTGAACAGGTTTATAGTTTTAAATGTGTGTTGCTTTTTCTTATCTTTGTTTTATATTCATAGATATATGAAGATGTGGTGTGAGTGCCAATGAGACAACTCTCCATCCAAGTAACATGTATATTGAGCCTAGGCTCCGTGTTGAAGAACATATCTTGACCTATAATGGTTTACTTTTATAATTGTGACTTGGGTGAGAGTGTTGTCTCATTGGCACTCATTCCACATCTTCCTATATCTATTTACCTTCGGTTTCCTATTTGGCAAACAGTACCTTTGTGTGAATATAAATGGGATACTGGTTTTTCTCTTATTTTCAAAAGTATGTAAAATATAAGTATTTTATACTGCCAAAATCTGCTATGACATTTAAATAAAGCGAAAATGTATTTTAAATTCATGATAGTTGACTTAAGTTTTGTTTGTATTATAATTTAAGAAAAAAATGTTTTATAGTCTCTCATAACTCTCTATATAGAGTGGCTCTTGTTGTCAATTTGTGTTTTAAAAAGATGTATATATTATGTGTAACAAGTGGTGAGACTTTACTAACGTATTTGTCTTGTCTATAAAAAAAACTTTGATAATTATCCTGCATGTCTATTCGGGAAATTTCGTTTGGCATTTTCCATTACATCTTTAAAGCTTCTACCACTTTTGTTAACCTTCTCAAAAATTAAATCAACTCGTTAAGAAAATTCATTAAATAGTACATTTCAAGTTAAAAAGTAAACTTCTCTGAATAGTAGACATTGCAATCATAATTAATTACCACTGTCAAAGTATGCTAAAAGTCTACAAAGCATAAAATAGCGAATATGTCTGACGTACCTTTGCGCGACCTATTCGTCAGACCAATCACTCGAACATTAAAATCTTCAGTGATAAAACAAAAATATAACCCCTTTTAAAACTTTGTATTAAAATCTTGAATTGTATTCCCTGATAATTTTTTGACAAATTTTTAAAGTTCAGGGACAAGTATTTCATTCATATTCAAGACGAGTAATTTTATCATAAAAGTGCTTATACAAGTTATGTTTAGCTAACAGCTCTAATGAACCACTTTGCTTGATTTTAAACTTTTATTAATATAAAAAGTATCTTTTGAACAAATAGATTGAATATAGTATTTCATATATACCGTGACGGAAGAGCATCAATTAAACATGATAAGCATAAAAAAATATGTATCTTTCAAATCAAACCTTTCATGGATTTACTATAAGCAAACGTTTAAAAAACTAATCAACTTTTGAAGTCTTGAACTTTAAACCCAATCGTCAAACTTGAATACATTTGTATTTTTTTTATTTTTTTTTAAATAATATGAAAAATCTTATGCACCGATCGTTCCATTTTTTAACGAAGTAGGAGTGCAAGTATCGTAAGTGATTTACAGGATGGGCAAAATCAAACACAATTAGCACATTTACAAAGAAGGGAAATGACGTTGAATATCAACGTATTATACATAACAGATCAAAAACAAAACCTATCACGTATATAGATAAGTATCAATGCCCGGGGATTGACAAGTATACAATACAGCTTCTGAATTGCACCTTGAAGGTTAAGCGTACTAGCATCTTGAAGGATAAAAGTATTATGGACTTGTTGACTTGTTGTAAATTTAAACAGAATGTTGGTCTTTGGCTACGCAGTGAAACACTGACAAGCCCATCGATTAATAATTATTTCGCTTGGTCTACATGGTCTATTGATTTGTATATTGTAAACCCATGGGCTTTCCTATTGATATATTATGTTTCATATTCGGAATTCGGAAGGGGGGGGGGGGGGGGGGGGTGAAAAAGTAGAAAAGTAAGAAAAACGAACTCCAAGGGAAATTCAAAACGGAAAGTGACAGTTAAAAGCTCAAACAAATCAATCGAATTGAAAACAACTGTCATATTTATGACGTACAGATTTAAAGTGTATAAAATGTTGGATAAAACATGGTTTTAAAGTGAGCGCCGTTGTTTCCTTTTGCTTTTTCAATGGGAGAAAATGTATGCTTGAAGCATAGAAACAAAAAGGAAAGATGGACATCACTTCTAGAAAATCTTACAATAGACACCTGTAAACGCAGATCGAAGTGTTTTTATTTTAACCCAAAGCCTTTTACATACGTAATTAAGTCATTTGTGGTTCTTACTTTTGTCTTTATTGCCGATTCTATTTTAGACAGAATACATGCGTGTTTGATGATGTTTGAATGCATAACATCTATCATAAGTGTTGAGACGTTTATTCACTTGCAGATTTTCTTAAGCTTTTAATAAGTAATGTATTATAAACACATATCAGCCATACTTTGGATCATATTTAGTCAGTTTATCCAGGTGCAATGATGCAATGTCTGCATCTGCCAACAGCATAGGAAATATGTCATGGATGCTGTCCAAAATGTGCGCAGACTAGTAATTAGAAGTTGGCATCCCAATGTGTCGTTGAAAGATTATATGGAAACAATTTGCAAAAACTTTGATTGAACAGTAAAAAGAAGAAGATTATATAATCTAGTTCTTAGGTGGCGATTAGGTCATTAAGTTTCATTTGTAATAACCGTGCTTTCATACAATGCGTAACTACAGTCTATGTTCAGACGGTTATGTTCAGTATATTTTCAGAGTTTGACATTTCTTTCACGTAATCGTCGAATAGAGATAACTGCAAATGAAACACAATACACCCTTGGTAATTATGGGTTTGTTCGGTTTGTCCATTCTTGGACGACAAATTTGAATACTATCACAGCTACTTTTTCATAGGTACTTTTTCTGTACTAAAAATGTGTAGTACTGGAAATCTACTTTAAATATTCAGTACTATTCTGTTACTCTAAAGTTATTTTAATATTTAGGTACCTGTATTTTACAGTACTTTATTTGTACTTGAAATTTAGGTACAACAGATTTTTTGTTACTACCGTTACATTTTCAGCATTTTAAAAGTTTTTCTATTTCAAATCTCTTAAAAGTTATGATTTTCAAAAATGAAATATTGTATTATTTCTGTACCAAAATATTTAGTACAGATCAAGTACTGTAAAATGCAAGTACTTAAATATTACAATAGTTTTAAAGTAAAGAAATAGTACTAAATATTAAAAGTAAATTTCCAGTACTGCATTTTTTTTAGTACAGACATAGTACCTATGCAAAAGTAGCTGTGTATATAGTATATATATCGCAGATTTTTTCAATCTTGAATTGGTTTCGTTGTCTGTATCATTTGGGGGTAGGCATGGAAACTCCTAATTTGTAAACAGAGTCTCACCAAGAGCACCTGCGATCCCCTATCTTCTTCTCTGCCTAATTGAAAAGCTGTAGTTGCTATGGAGTGATTTCTAATTGTAGTAAAACGTAATAAGAGATCAATATTTTAATTAGATTGTTATCGCCCTTTTCTCGTTTTTTTTGGCTGAAATGTCCGGGGTTTTTAGAGGGGTGTTGTTTTTTTTGCATTTTTTGTATTACCTCCTGATGCATTTCATCTCGATCTTTACACTGCTTAGCGAAAGTATTGGTTTCGGTAACAGTACACCGATAAACAAAACGAATTGTATAGTATATCACAATGATACAAATTGAAATGCATTCATCAGTTTTGCTATTAAGTCAAAAAATTCGGTCAATGGGTTTTATGGTTTTCGGTTTTCAATTTATTCATTTTAGTGAAATTCAATATATATCTAAAGTAGAAAGGACAATACGATTTATATATAACACTACTAAGAAATCTTGAACAATTAATAACTTTGTCATATTCATCTGAAATACGAGATGAAGTATACTATGTATAGTTGAGATATATACTGATTTTTTTCTGTCACGTTTTATTTTTAACTGCAAAGCGTCCAGTAGCAACACTAACTATAGTAATCGATATATCGGTAAGATATATGACGTGTAGACTGAAGAGGAAAAATAGGTTTTAATGATGGTGGGAGATTTTGTACAACCAGAAAACAACTTCTCACAACTACTAACTCTGAAATTTAGGTCATAAACAAGTCATCTTAGATTTCTTGAAATGTGTGCTATTCTTAAGTCATGAGTTTGAAGTTTCTCTGTCAATTCAAATCTGTATTCATAAAATTGTCTTAATTGAACAGAGTTTTGATGTGACTCTATATATGCTCTATTATTAACAACTTATCCCTAGCTAACACAGGAGATAGAAAAGTGTTTTTTAAAGGATAATTATTATATGACTTTACACACTTTAAGTTAACTTAACCTTATGCTTATATTTCCACATGACACGAGACAAACTGGATCGGTCACATGTAATAAAAATGACAGTTTATGAAAACAACAAACGATAATATTTGGGTATTAATGTCTGATACCATAAACTATGATGACAGTTATTGCAGCTTATTACCAAGGGTTCTATAAATGTTTATGACAAGAATCTGGAAACACCTGCAATATTCTTTTTGTTGCAGTATCCAGGTATTTATTTACAATATCATTACCAGGACACGCCCATCTAACTAGACTGTCAAAAACGCATTAAAATAATTAGATATCCTATCAATACCTATGATATTAATTATGATAAACTGTTATTTTAGGGAAGTAATTTCGTCAAATAAATGAAGTTAAAGATTAATATGGACCGATTTGGTATTCAGATTAAGCACATACTGTCACTGCTAAGAGACATGCACTGATGACAGATTTACAAGGTGTTAAACGCATGTCTCCAACGACGGTGCATATTTTGAGGGGACAAACAAAACATAAATTCTTAGTCTAGACAATAAGAACGTACATGTACATTGAAGGCTTTACTTGGAATATGATTTTATGATTCCACAAATCCAAGCGCTAAGGAGGTTGCTCCCACTTAGTACTAGACTTCATTTTTTAAGTCAGCATTTCGTTTTATTATAGATTAATCATGATCTCGCTTTAAACGCTCGCCGTATTTTCTATTTGATATGTCCTTTGAACAAAGTACCGATCCTTTGATTAATAAAAAAAATCATTAAACATAAATATAACTAGAGGCTCTAAAGAGCCTATGTCGCTCACCTTGGTCTATGTGAATATTAAACAAAGGAAGCAGATTGAAAATTGACTACAAAGGTCAATAACTCCTACAGGGGTCAATTGACCATTTCGTTCATGTTGACTTATTTGTAGATCTTACTTTGCTGAACATTATTGCTGTTTACAGTTTACCTATATCTATAATATTATTCAATATAATAACCAAAAACAGCAAAATTTCCTTAAAATTACCAATTCAGGGGCCACAACCCAAAAACAGGTTGTCCAATTCATCTGAAAATTTCAGGGCAGATAGATCTTGACCTGATTAACAATTTAACTTCATGTCAGATTTTCTCTAAATTATTTGGTTTTTGAGTTATAAGCCAAAAACTGCATTTTACCCCTATGTTCTATTTTTAGCAGTGGCGGCCATCTTGGTTTGATGGCCAGGTCACCGGACATATTTTTTAAACAAGAAACCCCAAAGATGATTGTGGCCAAGTTTGGATCAATTTGGCACAGCAGTTTCAGAGAAGAAGATTTGAGTAAAAGATATATAAAATTTACGAAAAATGGTTAAAAATTGACTTTAAAGGGCAATAACTCCTAAAGAGGTCAACTGACCATTTTGGTCATGTTGACTTATTTGTAAATCTAACCTTGCTGAACATTATTGCTGTTTACAGTTTACCTATATCTATAATAATATTCAATATAATAACCAAAAACAGCAAAATTTCCTTAAAATTACCAATTCAGGGGCCGCAACCCAAAAACAGGTTGTCCAATTCATCTGAAAATTTCAGGGCAGATAGATCTTCACCTGATTAACAATTTAACTTCATGTCAGATTTGCTCTAAATGCTTTGGTTTTTGAGTTATAAGCCAAAAACTGCACTTTACCCCTATGTTCTATTTATAGCCATGGCGGTCATCTTGGTTAGTTGGAGGGGTCACCGGACACAATTTTTAAACTAGATACCCCAATGATGATTGTGGCCAAGTTTCAAATAATTTGGCCCAGCAGTTTCAGAGGAGAAGATTTTTCTAAAAGATTACTAAGATTTACGAAAAATGGTTAAAAATTTACTATAAAGTGCAATAACTCCTAAAGTGGTCAACTGATCATTTTGGTCATGTTGACTTATTTGTAGATCTTACTTTGCTGAACATTATTGCTTTTTACAGTTTTGCTTTTTACAGTTTATCTCTATCTAAAATAATATTCAAGATAATAACCAAAAACAACAAAATTTCCTTAAAATTACCAATTCAGGGGCAGCAACCTGACAACGGAATGTCAGATTCATCTGAAAATTTCAGGGCAGATAGATCTTAACCTGATTAACAATATTACTTCATGTCAGATTTGCCCTAAATGCTTTGGTTTTTGAGTTATAAGCCAAAAACTGCATTTTACCCCTATGTTCTATTTATAGCCATGGCGGCCATCTTGGTTAGTTGGCGGGGTCACCGGACACAATTTTTAAACTAGATACCCCAATGATGATTGTGGCCAAGTTTGGTTAAATTTGGCCTAGTAGTTTCAGAGGAGAAGATTTTTGTAAAAGTTAACGCCGGACGCAGGACGACGACGGACGACGACGACGGACGACGCCGGACGCCGGACGCCAAGTGATGAGAAAAGCTCACTTGGCCCTTTGGGCCAGGTGAGCTAAAAATAAGCCGAGATGTGGTATGATTGCCAAAAACTATCCACCAGATTTCAAATTAAGTGGATATAAACTTATCATTTCATTGGACAATGTTGAATACTGTTAAGAAAAATTGTACAGAAAGAAAAACATAGGTCTTTCGCCCTGGCTATTGAACAGATAAACACCTACAAGTAAAGCTATAGTCCATGTTGCATTAGGAATGAATACAAATGCTTTTGTACTTTGTCTTTGAAATTTGTTAGGCACGTAACGATATATGATAAAATTGCTTATTCATATTCATTGATAAAGTTTCTAGTCGTCAGAATATTTAATTCATGGGAAATCTTGTATGGGTATATTACTATTAATCAACACCTGTATGACAGTTTGTCCTTGGAGTATACATTGTATATAATTACGCATACTCACAATCCAAATGTACGTTTCATCAAAAACATCTTATTTCAATTCATCGGTTAGGAAGAATACATAGATATTATGTAAATATGCTATAAAATATCATCTTTAATTGATACGTTATAAAAGTCAACAATAACTGTCCGACCTTTGACTACGAGACATTTTATTCAAGTCGCGATGTTTGATGAGTTGAAAACATACAATTTACTTTTATTATTTATTTAGAAAACAGATGTTACACGTTTACATTAATTTTCATTCAATTTGTTTTTCTTAGATGTATTTGTAATTTATACTACAGAGGCCTTAACGATTCGTAAATAAAGGGGAATCTTTATTACATGTTCATCAAAGAATGAAAGTTGTAGTGATGCGTGCATGTACAAAGAAACGTATATGTGTTTCTGTAGATATTGGATCAGAAGCAAAGCATACATAATCTTAAGACATTTTAAACGTCTTTTTTTGTATTTTTATTCGTATGAGATTGTATTGATGTAGAATATTGTTTCAACATTTCTCGTTTTTGTTATGTAATTCAGTTATATCTATTAAAATAAATGATGTACATGTATGTCTGTAATTCGTTTATTGCTTTTAAATGTCATCCATTGGATAGTTCTCTAATTTAAAGACCGAAAAATACATGACAGGGACATAATTCAGCTAGAGAAAATTGTGCACTGGTTTGCTGTTTCAGCAATATTGAGGATATAGTATTACATACTTATACATTTAGGTGTTTTAAGCCGGTTCTATCTATAAAAAAAAAAGCAGTACCAGTAAGCCGAATGTCTGTCGAAAAGATTTATTATTAAGTTAACGTAAAGTTATGCAATTTAAACATTGCAATGATCTCAGTTTGGAACTTAGACTTTAATTATGAACCTGGTTCGAACCATATATAACTGGCTACTGCTAGTATCATTACGGCAAAAGTACATTTAAAATCTGTGCTCCCGCTTGCCATTCAAATCAACTTCGTACTTTATTTGACATTTTTAACTTTTTTGGATTCGAGCGTCACTGATGAGTCTTTTGTAGACGAAACGCGCGTCTGACGTATATACTAAATTTAATCCTGGTATCTTTGATGAGTTTATTTGCCATTCAAATCAACAGCTTTCAAGTGGTATCGTGAAAAGCATATTTGTGTTTGCCGTTCAAAGGCTGCCATTGCAATACAGTGGCTTTCGCAATCAAGTTCAACTGATGTTGGTGGGTGTTACCTTCTGCATTTGCAGCTGCAGTACTAATAGCGTTTGTAAAATATAGGCTGTGATATTAAATACTTATTGCAATCATTTTCTTGTTAGGGAACCAGATTTTTTTTATTGTCCTACATTGAAAAGAAGATAAGCGATTATGTTAAAGTTGAAGAATTAAAAACTGCAAAGTCATGAATTCCTTACACTATACGCTAGTTAAGATTTACTGAGAAAGACTCGGGGCAATGTACTTTTCATTCATACATATCTTAATGAATTATCCGGTAGATTAATATTTTTATGACAACTTGTATAATAACGGAAGTTCAGCACCCTTCAGCAAATTATTAGTGACATATGCACGAAGTATATATGTAAATTTAATGCGAGGATGATTATATCTAATTTTTCAGAGCTCACCAATTATGTAAGGTGTTGTTTTCTACCGTTAAATTGATACATAATGTTACTAAAGTGACGACAAAAATGTTAGAGCATGTGAAAGGTTAAACGTTTTGGTGCATATCTATATTTGTAATTATCTCAATTGTATACATATTAAAATATATAGAGAGGTAACCTGAGGATGCCTCAGTTTGTAGCACGACTTCAAGTATGATAGTTCAGCAGCTAGTATTACAGGATAATATAAAGCTTAAACATCGAACTAAGAATGGGTTCTGGCATTGACTATGATTTTGATGAAACTTGTATAGATCATGACCTGTCACTGACTAGTTTGGACCTTCTAGCTGACATCCATACGCCACACTCTAAGTTATAATTGAAAACATAAAGAACACTTCTATTTGTTTATAAATACAAAATAAAAATAAAAGTGGAATAATAAAAAAACAAAGTTTAAACGTACCTTCTCGCCTTTTACGTATGCAACACAGTCTCTCCCTGTGGCACCGTGGAAATACTTTTTCTTCAATTTTCTCCATAACATATCACAGTTTTCGCGAGAATATATGTCTTTTTCTGTTAATTCTTGAATATATTCAAGATTTTTGTGAATACGCTTTAATTTTTCTGAATCTCTTAACAGTAAGTTCCTCATCCGAATAGCACGTCCTTGGTTGTCTACCCGAAAACTATAAAGCCATTGTTTAAACGGCTTGTTACGTCTATTATTTACGTATTGTTCTATATAAACATTAAAAGAATCTTCCAAAAATGGGATGTATACTGGACGGATGACCGTTTGTAAAGACAGATGTCGTCTGCCCGATGGAATCTCATTTGTAACATCTAAGACATATTGCTGATGGTTGCTGTAATATCCTGGCAATAATCTGGATAAAATTTTCAAATCTTTCTCCAAACGTGACGAAAAAGACGGATATGCACAAAAACATAAAAGCAACTGAGAAATAATACACAATGAAAAAATAAAATAATGAATTGATGTTAGAAAAATCATTTTTAAACCGAATGAACGACTGAATGAATATCACTTCATATGATAGTAGTAGTATTGCACACGAAGGTTATATACTACGGTTACAGTGTAACATAGATTATCCGTGGTTTAAAATATAAAGTTACCTAAGTCAACTATTGTAGCTGTAGCTTACGTGATTATATAGGCGGTAACGAAAGAAATACGATATTTTATATCTCACAGGTATGATCTTCATGATCTGGTTTCTTCAACTTTATACTATCATCTGAAAAGCCAAAATCTATTGTTTCTGGAAATATCAGCTAAGAGCAAACGTATCTTTAATATTCGTATTTTTGACACTTATCTTAGGGCTACTAGAAGATACATTTTTTTTTCAAAAGCAACTGCAATATTGATACATTGTCAAAAATTGAGTTTACTGATTTAATTAAAGTTTAAATCAAATGGTGGTTTTTACTGGTCTGTTTTAAACTACGGATTTGTATTGGACTGCTATAAAAGACCATATGCATATCTTATACATGCATAACTTTTGAGTTGATAAGTTCTTGTTTTATGTGGGGTGTATATGAAAAAATATGCTGGAAACTTCATAGGGACGTTTCATTTTACGTCTTCTATTCAAGACCCGGACCCTTTGCAACACTTCATACTGGTGGCAGATAGAATGCCTGTTTAAAGATTTGGCTTTGTTAAGTGTCCTCCTTTCATGTCGTTCCATCACCTTTAAAAGATTCTATCTGATGTATACATTACTAATTATTATGGTTGAAATGCATCTAATATTTGCCACTGTACGCTTTGAAAATTTAGTTAATACTTTAATGTTTATATTTATTTATGGGGGCGATAATGATGTTTTAAGGACAAAAATGTTTCAAATAATATTTTACTGTAGTCCAATTAATTATCATATTATATCCTACTTCCGTTTTATGAATGAAATGGACCGTTGATTGACAGGATCGTAGTAAAAGAAATACTATACAACATCAAGAATATATAGGAAATTGTAGGTAAAAATCAAGATTTAATGAATGAAAATTGAAGTGGAATGAAGATATTTCCTGTTGAAGGTACTTAAAAAGGATTGTTACATCCCTTATTTTTCTGTTTATTCCGTTTGATTTCGTGATTGTATAATGACCATTTGACCTCGCACGTCAAAAATATATATTTATAATTTGAAATGTATGTTATTCTTGTATGTTTCATCGTCAATAGGAGAAAGGGTGAAGGTATCACATGAAAAGAAGGAAACGTTGATTTATACGAAAACACTTTGACGTATAAAATATTTTTATTGGTTAAATATAAGAAGATGTTGTATCAGAGTGCCAATGAGACAACTCGCCATCTAAATCATAATTAGTAAACGTAAATCATTATAGAATTATTATGGGTCTTCAACACGGAGCATTAGCTCACACCGAACATCAAGCTATAAAGAGTAAAAAAAATGACTATCATGTTTAAAGCCATTCAAACGGGAACACAAACCAATTAGATAATTTGATATATATGACAAGTAATCCTAATTTTAACCATCTTGAGCAATCGCAAAGATGAAAATTAATTCATGAAAAAATATACGTTCCCTATAACAAATTGTAGCTATCTACCAAACAAATTTACACGAATCAGAACTGACCCACAGTTGTTTTAGATGTGACTTCTACCAAACAACTTGACATGTATGAGAACGATCCCATAGTTGTTATCCTTCTCTCATTGAGACTTTAGTTTACATTTAGTATATACGTATTTACTTGTTCTCGTCGTCAGTTTATATATATTTTCAAAATATATTATCTTTTATATTATTTTTTTTACTAATAATCTTATCCATATCAGACATATAAAATTGCGTTATATGTCTCTGTTCATATGTACATGTATATAGTAGTTACGTTGAAAAGATTCATCTTATTTCCGGGTATCGTTGAATCTTTAAAATGGATAATGGAAACAGGGAAAGTGTCAAAGAGAACAAACCAACAAAAGAGCAGAAAACGATCAAAGGCCACAAATGGGTCTTAAAAAACTAGTTCAGCGAAAATAGATTGCATATATATGTATGAAGATAATCAAATTAATCTACTTTCATTTTTATTTCATTTTAATTGTAAGTCTTTGACAATGGATGTTGTTATGTTCCTTTCAGTATAACCAGAAACTCCGATTTACAATTCGCTCTTAATTATGCCATATCACTATTTAGATGGTTCAATTTTCTCTTGACAAATACTTCGACAAAATCAAAGTCATTTTAACATGTGAGGTAAAATAATCTCGGACATAAACTAAAATTTACGAGACACAAATGTGAATTCTTTCACTACAAATACTTTTGTATGTACAAAGATGTGGTTTATGTTAAATTTAATGGTCCATACCTCTGAAATAAACATTTGATTCTTTATTTACTGTAGGTATAAATGGTTTATAGTTCTGATATCAAATATCTCATTGTCAAGAATTTAGTCCATAGCAATACATCATCTTTATTTTTGAATGAGTGTTTAACATAGTGTCAAAAGTACCTAATAGTGACAATTATAATAACATATATAGATACATATATATATAAAACACCAACGGTTTTTAAATAATTGTTAAGTTGTAAATATCCCATTTTATTGACACTTTGGTCAATAAGTTTGATGTCATATTTAATGAAATGTATCCGATGTTTTATATCATACCACACCCTATTACAGGCAATCATTACGGTAGATCATACACTAGGATCTGTGTTCCCGACTGCCATTTAATCAACGATTTTGTTGCTTTTGTGTACAATAAGAAAACTGTCCGACGTTCCGATTGATACACCAATTCAATAGACCACTTTCGAGTTCATCCGTCACCGGCAAAAACTCGTCAATTATGCACGCCTTTATGACGTCATTTACCAGATAGAGGGGGTCGCCTGTATCCCTGCACTATTCACGTTCATCAAGCGTCTTAGTGATCGTCTTTGTGCAGGATAAACTAGAAAAATGGTTGCTCTGTAGGTACTTACTGACAATTACCTAATGACAGCAGTGTTGATTGTCAATTTTGAGAATTCAATTTGCCGAATAATTCGTACAATATAGAATTATAGTTTTCCAACCACTCGCTCAACATTGGAAGGGAAGTGACGACGCCCCTAAACGCACAAATGACGGTGATAAAGGCGCGTATAATTGACGAGTTTTTTTCGGTGACGGATGAACTCGAAAGTGTTCTATTGCTTCTTAACTTGAAAAAGTTTATCAGAGAACCTTGTTGATAAATACTCCCTTTGCAACTTCCAAAAAGTACATGATGGTCTAAATATAATAGTATGGATTCTGGGTACTAAATTTGTTTATCATGCATGCATTTTAATTATGTTTTAGTGTTCTTTTATTTGTATTTGTAAGTTATTAACCTTAACTGTTTAGTCATGTTTGAAAATATTCTTTCGACGTGGCTCGATATTTTTGTATCCTGCTAATGTCTACTTTAATGTTGTTGTGATGGGGTTATTTTTTGGTATTCTTGGTTTTTCTTATGTGCTTTGTCTATATGTCATTTTGTTTTTCCTTGTTAATATATTTGTTGATTGTTAAAGTGAGTAAGATTATAACACCATGTTGACTACTGAACCCCAATTTTTGACATTTTTCCTATTGTGTCTGTTTGTTTTGTTCACACATTGTTGTCAGTACAACATAATTTCGTGCGACTGTCATACAAGTGAGAGGTTTCGCTAGCTATAATACCAGGTTTAATCCACCATGTTCTAAGTGAGTAAATAACTGTACCAAGTAAGGAATATGACAGTTGTTTTCCATTCATTTGATGTTTAGAGGCTTTTGATTTTAATACGATTCGAATTTTCCTTGGTTTTCGTTATTTTTTGTTATTTTACCTTTTTGTCTTCTTGACAGTAGTTTTTTGACTGTCATCTCGATTACTATTTCAATAAATGCCTTTAGCAATATTGTACAACAGATTTTGGTTCATGTTTCCTAATGCATCTGCAGTACTTATATTGGGTAATAGATAATTAATAAAAGGAGATGTGGTATGGTTTCCAACTAAAACAAATATCTACCAAAGTTAAACTGAATGTATACAATCAATAACGATATTGCGTGTTACTTCTACATGTATACTATTTCCTATTTCAATTAAGTATAATTGTGTTACTTATCCATCTTGAATTACGCCCAACAATTAATGTCATTCAAAAAGTGGTAATTGACTGGACACCACAATTTTAATTTGATGTTAGGCCTCTAAATCAATGTTGGAGTTTATATTACTTAAAATATATTAGTATTCTTTTTATTTTTGGTTTTTTGTTTACTTTTTTTTCTGAGTTAACGATTTGAACCATTCTTCGAAGAATCATATTTTTTATCTGAGTTAACTATTTAAAGCATCATTCCAATCAAATAAGAGGAATTTTTGGAAAATTAATTCTGTGTTGCCTTTGTTTGTGTATGTGTTGCCTTGTATGAATGTAAAATGTGAATTGATAGATTTTGGTGAATAACGCAACTAGACAACACTATAATGATATTTTTTTAGCAGGCAGTCTTTATTTGTGATTTTACAGAAGGACACCAGAGTACTCGATGGAGAGTACTACTGACCTTCGACAGGAGAACTGTAAATCCTTGTTAATTAAGATTGGTGTCGAACACACATTCCATGTGCAGGGGTCGAGCTCACACCAGTATTGTTGATATTAAACTAGTTTTACAGTACGTAGCCACTTGGTCACCAAAGACCTTAGTTGAAATGTATATAATATTATTTAGTTAAAAAATTTACCCCAAAAAAAGAACTATATATTAAGAGCTTATCAAGGTTTTTTAATACGACCATAAAAACTAAAAGAAAATGTTTAAATGCTACAGTAGAGTATTAGTTTTGATTTGATTTACTTTAGCTAAATTTGTAGATGAATTTTCCATATTACCCTTTACCCTACATTGAAGTTGTTATTGCAACTACTAGTGAATAAACTCATCACAGAACGCATAGAAAAGATTATTCTGCATTCATTAATATGTAGTTTTATAGCTATACAGTTTTGAATTCAATTGAATTAATGAGATTGCAAGTGATAAAAGAAAACATTATTTTCCGTGGTTTTTACGATTGTTTGCAGTTGATTCTCAGATAAAAAATCTGGAAAGGCCTTTATCAGGTTATCTAATTTAGTTTGCAAACCCTCACAAGAGTGGGATATAAAAAAAATCCTTGGCAATTCATAATTTTATAAAATAAGTATAGTTTAAGTATACTATTATAACAACTCATTGTCAAAGACAAACTTTTTATAGAACAAGAGTAATGTAAAAATGGAAATTGAAAACTTAGTCCTAGCTCAAAAGAAGAACGATAATCGTTCTAGCATGCACACGACAGTATTGCACGTTATCCATATTAAATTTAACTATTAATTTTTTTTGCAGTTGTAAAGAAGCTTTTCAGTACTACACTACCAAGAATTTATCCACGTTTTTAGTACATTTCTACCCTCGTACATATCAGTACTGTTCGGCAAAACTCAAAACTTGTTATGGTATACTTTCTTCTAATTCAGTACTGTTTATTATACAATTACTATAACAAATTTTATAAATTCAGTACTGCTTTTTTCAGTATTGTTTCAATACTAATTTCGTCAGTACTGTGTCAGTACTGATTTTGTCAGTACTGTTTCAGTTCTGATTTTGTCAGTACTGTTTCAGTAGTAGATAAAACTAGTGAATTGTTATTATATATCTAACCGTGTGCTGTTTTATAAAAGTATTTGTTTATTTTTCATGGTGATAACATCGTTTTAAATGGATTTGTGCACACATGCAAACATGCACAGACGGATATCTATCAAATGTGAAGTATTATTACTGAAAAATAAACAAAATTCAAGAAACCTTGTGGTGACATATACTTGAATGTACCGTTTAAAATACAACAACAATAATGTTATTAAATTGTTATGATTGTACATTTGCAGTATGAATTGTACCCGGTTTGCTAATATTTTTAGACCATTTTTAGACCATTTTTATACAAATCACACACTCTGTCTCCCTCTTCACTCTCACACACAACCACCCGCACACACATCAACTCCTGTCTGACACACAAAAACTCTCTCTCTCCTCTCTTCATAACACACCCACATACTTAGTCGGTGAACCCACCACACATTATGTCTGTTCCTTCTCACACACTCTTCCTCTCACACATACCCTCTCATCTCTCTCTCCTCTCACACACACTATGCTCTCTCCTTTCACACACACTCTGTCCTCTCCTCGCACACATACTCTGTCCTCTCCTCTTCTCACACACTTTATCCTCTCCTCACACACTTTCTCTCTAACTTAACCTACCCCTTAATATAACAAGCCTAAATATACCTACCTACCCCTAATTATATACCCCTAACTATACCTTTCCCATAGTATACCTACCCCATACTATACCTATCCCATACTATACCTACCCCTAACTAAACTTACCTACCCATAACTATACATACCCACCCCTTACTGTACCTACCTACCCCTAACCATACCCATCCATAATCATACCCCTAACCATAATACCCTAACCATACCTACCCAAAAATACACCCACTGATTTCCCCTACCCTAGATGACACTGAACCCTTACTCCTATGCATGACTCCCAACTTTCCCAGTGAATGCTCTATATACGAATATTTCAAATCCACATGAGAAATATAAATATGACAGATATTCAAAATAGCTATGACAGTATAGGGCTGTGGACACCACATTCCATCGGGGAGGACGCCACTGTCTACCATTGTCTGGTGAAAGGCTGGTACTTCTCCCTACAGTTAACCTTCATTAGAACATCTATGCTTTTTATTGCAATGAAAATGTCATACCTCACCGGTCTTTTAACATTTTACAATTTGCAATATACACCTGACGTTGTCATTTTATTTTCAATTTATGAGTTTTGATTGTCCCTCTGGAATCTTTCGTCCCACTTTTGAGATACAGTCACATCGTAACGGTAAAAATATGCATAAGGATGAACTAATAAAGTATAATTATATATGTATAATGTCGATTTCAGAGGGATCTCATAGCTCTTTTGGAATATTTTTTTTCTTGAGGAGCACACACCCTGTTAATGAAGTCAGTAAGGTTTGAACATTCTTTAGTGTAACATATCATATGAAACATGTAAACGCCATTTGATTAAGCAGAAGAATGTATTTCTGCTGAAAAATTGGAAGTTGACTATTAAAAGTTGGAACATCATGTTTGTCAAAAATCTAGTGTGAAGAAGTTCATCTGCATCAATGTTGAGAAAAAGATCATGACCTTCTTGCTCCGGTAGTAATTGCAATGTCAAATACAATGTAATATATGAGATTCTAGCAATGTTTTTAGATTTGTTCACAAAGGATTTACCATCGAAAATACTTTATCTCGAATTTAAGAACTTACAATAATCTTTTTTTTCTACTCTGTAACGTTGTTATCTCAATGATTTTGATGTACAGTTCGGAAAGTTGTGAGTACTCGTAATGCTATTTAAACGAGTTGACACGATTTTCGTCTCAAGTCATTAAATGATTATACTTTTTTTTATTATATCAATTTGGCATTTTCTTTTAATTCAAGGATGGTGTACTTCTGTCAGATCTGTTGTTAGTCTCTGTTAAATTAGCGAACAGCTTATCATAATACTCCGACGTCTGGCATATAGTATAGACAATAAATCTACCACTGAAATCATTTTTTTTTAAAATGTATTGCTTCATTAAATTATTATTCACAACTGTGTTATTAATATATGTATACATGTATATATAAAATAAGTCCTTTACGACAATGGCTTGCTTACGGTACAGAATTCCCAACTGGTTTCTAGCTAACTGTTTAGGTCCGATATTGTAAAATTAACGAACTAAGACTTCGGACGTTTCCCGTTTATCACACGAGTCATGTATTGTAAATACTTATAATCTGTTTAATGACTGTCACTGAACCTCTAGTCCAGGTCAAGGCGCAACAAGAAATGGATAAGATGTCTGAAAGTTATTAATTTTTGACCTCGTGTAAAGACAGATAAGATCATACATGTAATTGTTAAGTAATGGACGTTGGATTTATCATGTGACATTACTTTCTTGATTCCCGGTTATTCTCCAGTTTCCTTTCCAATATTTAAAAAAAAAATCTATTTCTATTGGATGTTCTGTTTTGTTTACATCTATGCTTTTTATTGCAATGAAAATGTCATACCTCACCGGTCTTTTAACATTTTACAATTTGCAATATACACCTGACGTTGTCATTTTATTTTCAATTTATGAGTTTTGATTGTCCCTCTGGAATCTTTCGTCCCAATTTTGATTTTCTGGTTTACATTTCATGAATTTCACATTGAAATCCTACGAGCAACAGAGAATAACTTACAATGAAGGGTCAACTAGAAAAAGCTGCGGTCGCATTATTTCTAGGTCAGAAATTGCATGCAAATACATTTTGTCATAAAGAACTGTTTCAAAATAACATCGAGAAATATAATGGTCACCTACGGAACTTTAATATCACGAATGGATATTTAAAACGAAAAGATATTTGAATGACTGTCGTATACAAATTCCGTAGACTTATGTTTTATATGATTCGATCTTTGAAAGAAAAGAGGTTTGGTGTATATGTTATAATCTTCAGGGCAATTTCTTGTAGAAAA